>NW_028233017.1:3600000-4090977 GCF_057557595.1 Rhyacophila brunnea
GATCAATATAAAATAAGTAAATTTGTCTTGATTTCATGTAAAATCCACGTTAAAAGATGTAACACTAGCATGTTTTAAACATCAATAGATTTTGTAAATTATAAATCACATTGAAATTCAATTCGATAGTTAAAGAGCAAGTAAAAATAGAATATTAAACAAAGAACTTTTTCAAAATGCAAATATAATGCTAAAAATCCTAGTTGAAAAATTGACACTTAGTTTGAGTCCATATAGTGTGAATTCAATTTAAAGCTCTTCATTTAGCTAGTCGATATTCCTGTTGTATAAAAATCAAATTGACCTATAAAAATAATCCACATCGAATGACTAAACGATAATCTTACTTTTATTTGTTATTTTTAATAATATAAAAAATATTTTTAAAGACTTTGTAGATGATAGAAAAAAAAATGTAGTAAATTAACTAAAAAAATCTAAATACTCATGTATTAATCCACAGTTCTTAATTTCATTTGCAATATGAATAAATGTAGAGGATTTATAAATGATCTAAGTTCAAAAAATGAATTTGATAGATTTAAGTATGACACTAATTTATTGCATTTTTATAGCTAAAATTTATACTTTTAACGCATCTACAGAAATCTACTTGTCAAAAATAGAAATAAAATAAATAAAGCATAAAAAAATACTATATAAAAAATTTCAACTTTCAAATACAAATCATAGATTGAGTATTATCTATCATATAAAATGAAACAAAATCACGTAAAAAAAATATTAGAGCGTTTTTTTCGAGCATAATTATAAAAATATAATCATAGATTATATATTTTGACCGATTATTATTTATTTTAGGCTAGAGTGCAAAAATAGAAAGTATTCTGGCTATAGAGAAGAATTATTTTTAGCTAAAGTCAAATTTGAATTATACAAGTAATTTTAAAACATATTAAATATATTTTACTAATAGTTTTTTATGCATGTAATTCATATATGTTGTTGCCTTTAACTTTCATTGCTTTTTTTTTAAGCATTACAAAATTAACCACATTTTTTTTTTCATTTAATTGCATTAATTTAATATATTTTCCAAATATATATCTTTATATAAAATTTTATGATTCTCTGAAAAAGCACATCAAAAAATTTTTTCATACTTCATAAACATAAAATAAATATACTTTAAATATGTTTAATTATATTATTTTATGCAAAATTTCAATTTAGACTAAATTTAGTCTTATAAATGACAATATCTTTCTAAAAAAAATATTTTTTATTTATTTAAATAGTTATTTGCAAATTTATTATTAACAGAAATACTTTATTAACAATAATCTACAGTTTTAATATGTAAAAGAAATTTTTTTTGATTTATGGGCTATATTTATAGTTGTGATTTCAGTTTAGGTTTACAGACAAGCTTGTTTGATTCTCTGTACACACAGTTTATTTATACTTTCAGCTATATTTCCCTTCCAAAGTCTTCTTCAATACCCCTTCTTCTTATGAGATCTATTAATTCAAAGGTTTTTCTCAATCCAAAGGTTCAAATATATACCTCATACTGGTTCGTGACATCTAGTTTCTTCAGGTACCTTCTATGATATCGTTTTTCTCACAGTAAAGTCAGATAAATATATTAATTTAACTTGGTTGAAAAATTGAAAGCATAAATTTATTATAAAATAATTTATTTATGTCTTAAAATGAAAACATGAGACACAAATCATTATAACTCTTTTCTTTAGATAGAAAAATCAAAATTTATGCTCTGTATAATTTCTCATTTATGTTTTTTTTATAAAAAACAAATTAACTTAGTATTAATAAAAATTGAAGAATTCATAATAATTCATGCTAGTAAAAGAGACAATAAAATAAAAAATATCAGATAATAAGTGCTTGCATGATATAATAAAACACAGAAAATTTATATCATAGAAGGTTTTAAATGGTTCTGAAGTCTTAATTTTTGTTCTAGAATAGCTTTAAACTAGAAAAAAAGACATTAAAATGTAGATTAATAATAACATAGTTATTTTTTTGTATTGTATTTATACGAAAATTACTATTTGATCAAAAATCCTTTTAGTTTCCATACGTTTTTAAAAATCCAATTTATTTTCTATGAAAGGTTTTTATATCAAGATCATGAAATCACATGTTTTCATGCAAGTTATAATCTTAGAAGTGATTTATATAAAATTTCCACCTTTTCTTTCAGTCTTATTCTTTAGCATAAATTAATTTTTTTGCTTAACTTTACTATTAAAATTTCAAATAGAACTATTATTTTTGCAATGTTTTAGGATGAACAAAAAACCACTTTAATATTTAATCAAATAGAATTGATGATGTTGAATATATAAAAATAAATTCAGAAAATCAAGTTCAAAAGTTGCATATTCATGATTTATTGGCATTTTTTTATACGTAATTCAATCTTATTTATGCAACATATTCAATTTTTTTGCATATTGTATTTAGATTAAAATATTTACCGAAATTAAAAAAACATGCTTTGTCATGCAAAACTACAATTTAATTCCTGCATAAATCATATTATATGCACTAATACAACATAATATTTAGAATGCAATTTATAAATCTGTCATGAGGAAAATAATTCTTAGGCATTTTAGAAAAACTAGCATATATACCATATATTTACAGCCCATGAAAATAATGAAAATATAAAAACTTAAGAATTTTGATGTGTTTAAGTTGCTAAACTTTGCTATAAGCTGATGAAAATGAATTACATTTTTTAGAAATTTTAAATTTTATTAAGCACAAATTCCTCTATAAAAATTTACCTTTTTTGTGATTAGATGTCGCTATCGTTCGTATATAAAAGACCTATAGCACATTCACATAAAATACATAATCAAAAGAACATCAAAATCGTATATAGTAAAAAAATTGAAATATGGCGATATTTTCAATGAGTCGAAGAGCTTGTGCTGAGGTTATATATAAGACAAATGGATTTAATTTCGTATATGTACTCTATAAGTAGGTAATCTTATAGATTTTATCATGATATCAGCCCATTTTTTGTGTAAAAAAGAAAAAGCCTGTTTTTGTATGTTTCTAATACATTAATAAATGCATAAAAGCATTTATATACCAATTAATATAAAAAAATATTTGATTTCTATGAATATATTGATATGCATTTGTATAGATAGATTTAAATTGTTGATTAAACCGTTCCTATACTGTTTTTTTGCAAGTTATTCGCAAAATTATATTTATAGATTATTTTACACATATTCCTACTAAAAAGTCAATCTTTACATATTTTTTGTCATAAAATGAAAAATGCAAATCTTATAGATGTGAAAAATCGAAAACTCTAGATTTTCTCTTCTATAGCTATTAATGCTTTTTTTTTGAGAGGTATTTTTTTGAGTGCTTGTAATTTCTGATAAATAGATGCTCGATAATAAAAATACACATATTAAACCAATGAAATTGCAACAGCGTGAGTGTTGCATCAAGAATAAAATAAATTATAGAAACTGTTTCTACGTATATTTAAATTAAAACCCAGTCTAATGACCTTATAATTAAAAAATGAAAATCCTACAAAAAGCAGAAATTATTTTTACAAAAAGTGAAGTTTGATTTGCTCTTGACTATCAGGGTTACATTTTTTAAATTTAGATATCTTCTCATGTGATGTCTTTTTTATGTATATATACAAAATAAATTAAACTATTTAAATTATAAGTTCTTTCTTAGCTGTATGACTGTAATTTTAGTCTAATTTAAGATTGATGTTACATTCTAAGATATTTTTATACAAATAATTCAACCCTGCCAACCATTTAAATTAAAAGGTATATGCGTTTCGGTGGATGCTGTTTAATTTCAAAACATGCAACAGAAAGAAAAATTACGATTATCTTAAAAATTATATTTAACACAAAATCAAGCATTCCTGTCTAAAAAAATACAATTGCAAAAACTATATATAATGTTGTGTTCACTGTGTTTTGCTATTACAATTAAATAATATTTATAATGAATTTACTACAAATCTACCATATCATTATTTTAGATTTTATTTTAATTGAAAATTTTCATTCGTTAACATATAATTTCGTAATTATATTAGTTTTATTTTTGTGAGATTATAGATCATTAGCACACTAACATTTGTTACTAAAATATTCAAGAGTTTTATCAAAAAATTATGTTTGATTTAAAAATTATAAATTTATTTTTGCAAATTTTTATTTTTGAATTCCGAAAAGGTTTTTGTTTTGGTTTTTGAATTAAGATTTTTTTCAAACCTAATCTATTTTTTTACATATTTATCATATT
The DNA here is from genome assembly GCF_057557595.1 of Rhyacophila brunnea. Lineage (NCBI taxonomy): Eukaryota > Metazoa > Arthropoda > Insecta > Trichoptera > Rhyacophilidae > Rhyacophila > Rhyacophila brunnea. Next base: position 3,604,303 of record NW_028233017.1, read on the forward strand.
AATTTGTACCTTTTAAATGTTCTCTTGTCTTAATAATAATATAACTAATTAACCACGAATAAAAAAATCTAATCTAACATATTTATAAGCTTCATATATAAAAAATTTGCTGATGAATTCGAATTCCTATACAACAAATAATGGTTTGAATTAATCTAAAAATAGATTTCTACTTTATAAACATGAATATCTGTTTTTTTATTCTTTACTTTTATTTATTTTTTTTATAAAAAAAACAAATAGATTTTGACCTTTGGAACAAGTATATCATTTTTTACTAGATAATATGATCCTTTAAAATTCATGCCGGAGAAAAATTTAAATTGGTAATCTGGAATTCAATTCAGATGAACATAAAAATTTGAATATATGAGAAAACATAGACAAAATAATTTTTTTAAAACATAAAGTCATCTATGCGCTTTACGCTTAAAAAACCCTATGAAAAATATGCGCTTTATGTATAAATTAGATATTTAAAATTACATAATTTAAGAAAAATTAAAAAATTTATGAATGATTTATACTATTGAGGACATAAAAAACAGATTTTTAAAGTAAATTAAAGGGTTTTAATTTTTTATTATTTGTGTGACTCATCCAAAATCACATTTGAACATTCTTAAAAACATCGCTTAAAAGTACTTCTTTAATCTAAAAATTGTTTTTAACTACTTTTAAATAAAAAAAATCAAAATTACACTAATATATAAAAAAATGGTACAGAAAAAATTAAAACCAGATGCAAAGTGATTTCACAATCTTGTGAAAAAATATGTCGAATGATATCTTTTATATATTTGACAAATGAAGCTTTATTTGGGCTTTTCAGCCATATTTATAATATTTATTTTTACTTGCTCTTTTTATGCTATAAATACGACAATAAAACTAGAAATCAACATAGATATTGATATATTTTTAATGCAAGTTAGAAAGTCTCCGAGACCAATTAGTATTTTGTTGTAAAGGAAATATATAGCCTAAAACCTTCACCTATTGCCTTTTGAATCATTCGTACGGATTAAGCTCATGTCTGTTTTGAATTTACCCCTAGAATTACATGACGCCTAAACATTATGTCCTTGTAGAAAAAGGCATCTTGTAGTCAATACTGTAGCTTGAGTATAAAAAATTGCAAATTATAGTGTGGAGAGAGGAAAATGACCAAATATACTCATTTGATAGAATTTTCTTAATAATAATTAAAATGTGAATATGTAACAAATTTAAACTTGGCCTATATCGTTGAATTATATTACTCTAAATATTTAAAAAACTGCATACATAAAATTTCAGCCAGTAGAATAGCTAACAGATTGAATAAAGGAATAAGCCTTTGTGTTCCTAAGTGTATGAAAATTTTTATTCAAGATTTTTCCCTAAAGTATGATATAGAAAAACAGAGTTAATAAAAGAAAGTCAATTCCTATGTTCTATTTCTAAATATTATATGCATTCAAATATTTTAGTTTTTGTATTTTTTTATTTTTAATACTTTGTGAATTTTTAGCACGTAAAAAATACGAATTAGGCATGAAGATGTGACATGAACTTGCTTTTTACGATATATTTTGCCTATTTTTATCAATGACTTGCAAATAAACATATTGCACTGGATAATTTTTTATAAAAAAATGAATTTATTAAACAAATCACTGCTCTTGTATATATGATATTATCATATATGATGAAATATATTGTTTTTAGAATAAGCCCATGTATTAATGATAATAAAATAACATCACAGTCAACCAACTACTTTTATAAAAGGCTTATATATAGAATTGATGGAAATTTAATTGTGCAAAAATTTGTTAAATTAATTTAAAATACATTCCAATGTGTTGTTTATGTATAAAGCCCAATGACAAATGTATATATGAGATGATACCGACATAATCATCAGTTTACGGTGAATTTTCAATTAAGGCTTTAGATTAAGATTTTTTTACTAAATATAACCTATCAGACTGCACAATATGTAATTTATTCTTATATAATCTTAATTTTCACCCTTTCTAATTTTTTATTTCTCACGACCTGCAAGTATTTGCATTTAAGCACGACTCATAGCTAAGAATTATATTTATTCCCTGTTTATATCTAAATTATCTATCAAATTTGTAAAAAATCTTATTCTAGCAGTGTTCATTGAATTATTACTGAAATCAAGGACTTATTAGAGATTATTAAACTCTATCTGTTGAATTCCATTTATTCTGTAATTAAATCACCAATGTAACCCTTCGCAAATATATATCTACACTCTATGTTTACGCCACAATTTCATGTAGTAAAATTACCTTATTAACGACTGAAGATATTTTTTTACCTATATTTATTCATTTGATAAAATTGTGACCCATGACTTTTTTATATATTAACCAATAAAATCATACACCATTTAACCCTATGCTAAAACCCATTAATATTAAATGGTTTATATTTTTCAATATTTTTAGCCACGAATATAATTATGCTTTTATTAAAATAAATTCAGCAAAAAAATAAATGTGAATTCCTTTTTTAACCCACAGAAATATTATTGCACGCTATTTATATTTCCACTTATTTTAAAGATTTCGCTACTTTAAAATGGATAAAAAATTTGCTTAGAAATTTGCTACTATATTATTATATTTAGAAGTAAAATATTGATAATTTAAATCTATTGTTTTTATTAAAAAATATAATCAAAAATTTTAAAAATATTCTCTATAGGAAAATTCATTTTGATTTTGCATTTTTTTCATAATCTGCTATAATTTTGTTATTAATGACGTAATTTTAAATTAAAAAAAGACAATGAAATATAAGCCAGCGTTATATATTCATATTATGTGTTTTTGGTTAATATAAAAAATTAAAAACCATGTTGATTGGCATCTATGCTACAAGCCTGACAGATAAATATGAGGGTGTTATTGGTTGCGAGTTTTTAATATATAATCCGTAATTAAGAATTTAATGCATGTAAGTAAATATACTTTATCTAAAGAAAATTCGTAGAAACTAGTTTTAAATCATGTCTAGCTGCTGAAAATACAGCAAAACACCAATGACAAACATACACTAAAAGAAAGCCTCCGGATTATAATTTACTTTTTTTAGGGTGCTGAAACAAATATAAAAATAAATTTAACTTCTATGAATTTCTATAAAGTTAGTATTAGCATCATGGATACGTTTCCCTTAGCAGTGGCTTGGTTGTTGTGGTCAACACCGTAAATATTTTTTTGCTATTTGATGGTAAAAATTTTAAATTATAAAAAATTCATATAGATTTCGTCTAAATTTTCCAGTGAATTTTACATATTTATGTTGTTTTTGCATTTTTTAGTCGTAAAATATTTTAAACTGAAATAATACTATTATTAGTATGCTCAAAAACAGAGAAACACGCTTTTTAATGATAAATTAAGAGATAAAACAAGTTATTATAAACTCTGTAAATGTTTTTTTTTCGTAGTAAGCATTTAATTATTAAATAAAGTGTTGTATTGAACGTTCTAAGCGCTTTTCTAGAATATATATCAACGATATTCAGTAGATTTTCTGTACTTTTTGTCTGATTCGTATAATAATTTTTTTTATACAAAATACTATTTAAAATCAGGATTGACATGACTATTTCTATTTACTTAAACATATAAACTTATGATCATGTTTTATCTGAATGCAACCGATTACAACTCACTATCTAGATGTACATAATAAACGCATCGATTTTCACGTATTATTATTCTTTTTATTGTTTTGAAGCACACAATAGTTGACATTTTAAACAGCCGCCAGTAAATTACGATATACATTATTAGCTTATATGAAATATCATTTTAGATCGAGATTTTTATAATAATTAAGTGATTTTCATCTCTATTTTAGATTTTTAAAATATCGTGTAACTTTTTACGAAAATAAAAATATATTCTGCCAAAGCATTTTTATATGCATCAACTTTTCTGTTTTAGGTATTCATGCATACATCTGGGTAATTCCCATGTGTTTTTATAATTATTCTATTATAAACATAGTGAGTAGAGCTAATTTATGCGTTAGATTTACACAAATACATTATCAGAGGCTTGAATTCTCTTTGCGCATAACATTCTCAGATACCATATTGTATACTTATGCCACTATGGTGCATAGAGCGGCAGGGAATGTAATTTTGATACACGTCAATATGTAACAACTTTTATATAAGAACAATATTGAATATGGGTTTAAAAAACTTTAGATTGACTCTTGAAGGGAAGTCCAAGCAAAAACAATTTGGTATATATGTTTTATATATTTCAGAAAGCATCGAAACTAGTTGAAGAGAAGACGTTTGAACTACTTTACTTGAATTTATAATTTATATTATTTACTTATTAACATATTTTAAAAACATTAGAATTATATTTAAAAAATCTTGAGACATGTATTGAATGTGTTTATTAAATTCTTTAAGGATATAACGCACAATTGTGCTTATTTAATACAACATTAAATAAGAAATGAAAATACGATTTTTTTGTGAATAAATTGATGATTTTTAATAATACAAAACTATAAAGTAATTAAAAAATCTAGAAGCTGGGGTTTAAATACACTTATTTTCAGGTGTGCATATTTATTTGGTTTTTTGCGTGACTAGTTTACCTTTTTGAGCAGAATTCCAAATGACCACTTTTTATTTTATGACGCAAATTAGTTAAATCTTGCATTAATAGTGGAAATATTATGATTTGTTGTTTTGTGTGCAGCAAATCGAAATAAAAATGATGTAGGAAAATCGTTTAAAATCCAATATAATGTAAAAATTACACTTGATTAAATTATTTTTAATTTTATATAGTTATCAAGATTATGATCTTATTGATATATACCATATTATGTTATTATATATAACTATGTCATTATTATACAATCATATATATTCTGATCTTTTCTATATGTTGAGGTGTGGGAATCCGAAGTCAAAATGTGTAATTAATTACGCCTGATTTTTAACAGCATTTTAGTTCAATCGATATGATTATATATTATAACTTCTGGTGTGTGTAATAATATTATTTCAAATGAAAATTTGTGTAAAATTGCAGTCAAATGAACAAATTAGTAAACAAATGTTTTTTAATGAGTCATGTTTTACACACTAATACAAGAAATATAGTTTTGATCTAAATTACCTATTATTATGAGTATTTTTGTGCTAGATTATTTTTATAATGGTTTTTTTCGATAGTATTTTTGATATATGTTATATAAAAACAAAATCTTTATGGCAATTATATCGTACATAATAATTATTGCCCCTATAGTTGCTTTCAAGACCAATACATAATTAAACAAAAAAAATCTTGAAAAATATTGCGAACAAATCCCATAAAACCAAATGTTTTCAAAAACGCTCGCAATTAATTATAAGCGCTATTTATATTACATCTGAATATAAAAAAGCGCCTTTTTGCTTATTATATAGAAAAGGGGCTTTATTCCAGTAAAATATGAATTTGTGCCCCACTTTTTAGCATATAATGTATATAATAAACATTTGATTATATTTTTTTTGTAAAAATACTTCTAAATATAATTTTTAAATACAATGAAGTTTATTTACGCGACATCTGTTGCATATTTTCGCTTGCTATTAACAGATTTTAATATTGATTAATTTATTATACGCAGATATTTATATTCTCTTAATAAGATAATGTCTGGTGCACTACACGAATAAGAAAAAATTACAAAAATAAAAATATTGATATGAGAAAGATATTAGATTTTAATCACTTACGAGGTTTTATCTTGGATTCCTACGGCATTTAATGGATATATTTTATTGAGCATCATAATGTATATATCTTGAAATTTTTAAAAGAAGCTACAGATTTTGTTCATTAAATCAATTAAAATTCCTTCAAGTTTCTCGGAAGATTTATCACATTTTATCATCTAATTAATGCCTTATGTGCTTCTATAGATCTTTAATAAACTTTCTTTTATCATACTTATATATTATCTGGTGCTAGAATAGACGCAAATTACATTTTTTTAAATCTAATAACACGCCTCAACTCGTTTTACATAATTCACCAAATTATGTCTTGGTATGTAAAACGAAACGCTGTTTCGACGATAAAAACATTCAAATATAGCGTAAAATAAAGTATGTCATTAACTGAAAAGTTTTTTATGCTCTCACATTATAAATAAAATGTTAGAAAATCATTTTGATTTTAAAAAAGTGAAGTATAAATTTTATCAAAGATTTCATAAAAATGATGAATTTTATTTTGCAAATTCATTGCTCCAGGGATAGATGTATTGAGCTCGAACATATATAGCACAATATAACAATCTTTATTTTAAAGTTAAAATATATTTATTCTTGTTCATAAACGAATATTCATTTATTCATACAAACAGTTTTTTTTTATTCTATCAATAAAATATTTTGTCACAAGAGATTATTATGTAGAGAAAAGCAAAATACTTGGAAATAATTCTTCCGAAACGCGGTATAAGTTTTTTTTTTAAAACGAATTTGCCATAAAAGCTTTTAAGCAAAATTTAATAAAACAAAAATTAAATGAATATTTTAACGATTTCATTGTGTAATAAGAATTTTTCGGTAAGGTTACACCTAAAACGAGCAATACATCCATCATTATTGTGACCACACATATGTTAAATACTATATTTTAAGCTTCTATTGAGGCATTTTATAAATCTACTGGTAAGGAATTTTTAATTTTGTACTATTTATTAAATTCAATAATAATTCTTTATCTATAACATTTTTATCAACGCAGATCAATTAAGCAACAATAATGATATCAGTTATAATTATAACAATTACTACTATAAAAATAATAAATCAAATGGCTACCATTAAAAAAATAATATCGATCAGTTAGAACTTTCCAGCAAAATTAAATGATCCACTATAGCATATTAATTTATATATTCAATTTTATCAATAAACTGAATACTGCTAGTCGAATTATTATGTCCTTTTAAAGAAAAAATAAAAGGGGTGATAAGTATTTTATAATTTAAATATACCCATCAAAAAACCAAGAAGTCAAAGAAGATATTGAGATTATGTTATTAGGAATATTTAAGATTACACCGATCGGCGTTTTATTGTTATTATTATATAATATTAAAATGGCTCTATCACAATCTAATGATCCAAAAGAAAGATATGGGGGATTAAAAAGCCCAAAAAGCAACAGGGCGCTTTCGGAAGTGGTGAGATAGAAGAAGATGTGTCTATAATAGAAAAAGTTGTGCATAAAAGTAATAGATTTTTATATGGTAAACTTAATATGAGCTTTAACAGGCCGAAATATGTAGATTTATATAATTTCTTGTCCCTTTTGCGAAAAAACAATGACCACTCTTATAATATATTAGAAAATCGTATGCAAATAGAATCTAGGAAGATATGTGCTACTGAAAACATTTTGCAGAAAATCGACGAAATTTTTAATAGCATTATTACAAATTCGGATGAACTATATGGTTCCAAGTGTCGGTACAGAAAAGAGGTACAAGAATATTTCAAAACCACATATAAAGAAAGCCAATCTCGTGATGAACCTTTATCCTCTTTACATTTGAGTGTTTTAAGAGAAAGATTGGCTACTAATTTTAAGCGGGAATATGGTGATAAGAATTTTGGACCAAATTTATGTTTTAAAGCAGGGCTAGATATCATAGAAGATGTGCGTGCTGGGGTGGTTGTTTACATAAATTATGGTTTGTTTTTCATTGATCTAATAGAAAAAAACAAATGTAAAATTTTATTTAGTAAAGATGATAACTTTCATATTAAATTTATGAAAAATGGAATAAGTTACAAAAAATATATAAATATAACATCTAATGAGGTTACAAATTTCATTGGGGTGTGCACATATTACCATGGTTTAAAGTATATAGATAGAGATACAGAAAAAGAAATTAATATCCTTCTTTTCGCCGAAGCTTATGATCATCCTTGCTATGAGAATAATACTAATGATCAGATATTTTATGGCGATTTTAAAAATTATGATTCGGATGAAGAATATTATTATTCACAGCGAACCATAAAAAAAGATCTATTACCCATTTGTCCCGCAGGATGTATCGGCCATTTATTCGATAAAAAAGAGTTACCCGATGTGCTTGATCTATTGAGAGAAGAAATCGATAAAGAAAATGATAAAAAACAAAACGATAAAAATATGGAACAAGGGAAGGACAAGATTCTTTCGATACCGGTTGTGCAGAATATACAAAATTTTTCAAGCGATGAGCTACATAAATCGAGACACTTCGATGCCAGTAAACGAACACAAAATGGATATTTACAAAAAGAGGAGAGTGCTATACAAACGAAATTACTAAAGAATTCGCAAAAAAGAAAATATCGGAAAGTGCCGTATAAAAGTCTAAAAAAAGCAAAACAGGCAGCGCCAGGTATAGAGCATGAAGTTGTACAACAGAAAGCATCAGGTGAAGTGATAAACGACGCGCAACAGAAAGCACAGAAAAAAGGATTGCATGTTGGTATTATAATAGCATTAGTGGGTTGTGCTTTAACAATAGTCATATTATCTATTTATTTTCTCATAAAAATAAAAAAAAAATAATAAATATCTTATTTTTTCCCTCACTCTTTACTTCAACAACGTTTTATATTATAAGTATGTTTTTGTGCCAATATAATCCAGAAAACAGCGCATACGAACATCTTCTATCATTTAATCATGATTTCCAATATTTAATAAATAACATGGCTAAAACAAAGCATAAATATGAACAGAAACATTTTATATTGTATTTAAAAAGATAAAAATTCAATATCAGCAAAAAATAAATGTGAATTTATCTTAGTAAAATACAAATTAAAATGGTTTTCTAACAATAGCGGCTTGTAAATAAAACAACAAACATATCGATAGAGACACACAAATTTATGTCTCTTGAGAAAACAAATTCACAGAGAGGGCGAAAAATAATTTGATTTATAAAATTTCAGTAAATATTTTCTAAGGTGGAATCCACAGATTAACTTGAAAAATATAAAGAATGAACAAAAATGAATTTATAAATAAAAAAAAATAGATAAATTACTAAGTTTTTGTCAATATTAATTACAGAAAGAGCAAGACATAAATTCAATTATAAAAGCTAGTAGAATAAAAATAAAACCAAAGTTGTAAATATATGTGATAATTATTGAAGTCAAATCTATAAAAATTTGTAGGCACCATATTAAACAAACTACCAATTGTAATCACAATATGACTTTTTACGCATTTTTTTATGTCTATTTAATTTTTTTTTGGCACCTTACAAAAAAGATGGGATGATAAGTATATTAATTTATTGTGTGCTTCGTATAGTTTTTTGACTATTAAATATATTTCTTATTTTGAGGCCTAAATAATATACATCATTGATTTTTATAATATCAATGGTGGTCTTTTTGGTTCTTTGATTGAGTAAAAAGATTGTTACTTAATTCTAATCCGTATTTTAAAATATATAATTGTGTTTTTTACTAAAAGAATTATGAAGCAAGGGCTTCCTCGATAATATTTTTTATGCGAGTGATGCAACTTCCTTTTCAAGAAAATTCATCAACTATCATCTATGCACATAAAATAGTCATTTTTACTATAAATTAAGTATCATTCGCATTTGAATTTATTTAAACAGGTTTGGCATGAATTTAAATCCTCATTCAAGCAAATCTCTAAATATATCTCGATAGTATATGTTTTACTTGTTCTTTAACTGTTCGATGTTTTTAATGGTGTGTTGTTTATGCAGATGCTTGTATTGTATATTCATTAAATATTTAAATGCGAATCGCAGCCACTACACACTAATTAATGGAATACGGTATATTTTCAATGAATAGAACATTATATTTTGGTATAAAAATAAATTAATATTGTTAAAAATTATTTATTAAGTTTTAATACTTTCAGCCTCGTTTTTCCTTCTAATTAATGCATCTTTTGGTTTATTATGAACACCAATTTTTTTGTTAATAACTTGAACCCGAGGTTCATGTTCAAATTAAGAGCCGTAATGCAAAGATGAATCGCAGGAATGGCATCAGCAATTATTTATATATAGATAAGCTTTTCACAACTTTCTACACACGAGCATAATTTCTATGCGAAACATTTGTCAACTTTCAATTGCGTCCCTTGTATTCCCAGTTATGGCACGAACGGAGTCACCCGAGCAAAAAATAAAAGATCTGAACATGCATTTTTGACGAAGATATTTTGGCTGCATTGATTACATGTGTGTGTTTCTGTTCTTTTGAGAGGTATCGTAATGAACTTTTCTAAACTTTATCACTTGTGCGGATACTTTATTTGTGAGCTTCATTTAACAGGATGAAAATATTTAAAATACAAAATCATGTAAATTTTAAACGTTGAAATATATTTCAAGGTTGTTTAGTTTAGACAGATGAGTTTACGCTTATTTATCAAAGGATTAAATTCATATTAAAATATAAACGAAATATATCTTCAAATTCTTGATATATCAATTACTTTGACCAAAATAATTCAAATATTTTACTGCATAGCTCGCTGTATTGAGATAAATAGTATAATATTACCAAAACAAATCTTTAAACCTTTTCATAGGAAATTACCGTAAATTTAGCCAATGCAATTTCCAAGGATTTGTTTTGCCTAAATACGCTTTGTCTAATATTTTAATACATAAGAATTATATACAAAAATAAAAAAAAAAAAATTTACCAATAAAAAAAAATTATAAGGCTTTTTAAAGTGACTATAAATAGCATCAATTGCGATTTATACATCAAAAAAAGTTGAAAGCTAATAAACGGCCTACATTGTTTCCTATAAAATTTTCAAATCTAATTATATTTCACAAAACAGTTATTGGGACCCCATTTAAATCATTCTAAATTTTGATAGAATTACATTTGATACAAAATTACAGTTTACATTCTTGCATTTTGACCAATGGTTTGGGCTGTAAATTTTAAACAAATTTTAATATTAATGTTTTGTATGTATATCAAATGGATTTTTTTTGTGTATAAACTTATATTTAAAACCATTTTATTAAAAAAAATATTACGTTGGGGCTAAATATATATCTTATTGATCCAAAACCATTTTTTAGGAGAATTATAAATCTAAGCAAAAGATTTTTTCATTGATAATAGAAGATACAAGAAATTAAAAGATTGTAGCACTCAAATACTTATTTTATAATTTAACAGGAAGGCCTATTTCGTCTTTCACTAACCCTCAGAATGATCAGGACTTTAAATATTTCGAATATTTGATCTATGTTGATTTTTTAATTTAAAAATTATGTTTTATTGACCACATATTCAGTGTATTTAGAATACATTAGTAGATATCATATATATACTGAATAAGCTTTAAAAATAGATTATGTATTTAAATCAATAAAAATTTCATATGTATGACTAATTTGAACTAGAAAGTTTAAAGGAAGGTTAAATATGTTATTTAATAAAGAATTGATCCTTCGAATATTTATCAGGCTATGAATACAAAAATTGTTTACCAAAACAAGAAGAAATTCATTTAGATTTCCAATTTTTTTAAAATAAATAATAAAAAAATCTGTTATTTTTAATTTGAAATACTTTTTTTGAAACCCTTTTAAAAATCAGATATGATGTTGAAATTTTAAGATATTAACAAATTAAAACTGTAGGATATGTAATTTAGTATTGATGGCATTATATAATGACACCATCTTTATACATTTTTTATGCTTTCTAAACTCCAATTAAAAATATATTGAAGTATTTTTTGTTATTTGTAAAATTAAGTACTTTCTAATATCAAAAACATTAAAAGTGACACATATATTTCTTGAAGATCTATAGGTGTTTTATCTGCAATCCTTATGATTATTCAGACGATTTCAAAGTGCGAAAATATATTTTTTGCTGAATTATTTAAGTTTAAAATCAAACTATATTAATAAAAATTCATAAAAAATCGTAATTCAAGTGAAATATTAAGTGGGTTAATTATAGTAAAATGGTTCAAGATTAAATTATTTATAATTGAATTCTCCTCCTATCTTTTCTGTAAATAAAAAATGGTGGTTCTTACAGAATTAAATAAATTATTGGCAAATCTTTATAAACCAGATTATATCCATAAACAAAACGGATTTAATTCAAGTTGATCTACGATAATATTTTTGTTAAGGCGTAGGGTTTATTTTTAATTTTTAAAAAATAGTGTATAATAAAATTCAATTAACTACTAATAAAACCATTTTATAATTTTTTAAATATATTTTACTGTTTTATTCATACAAGATGACAGTTTATTCACAATTTAGTCTCCATTATATTCCGTTAAACATTTAAAATGTTTTCTTATAAGATAATAAACTTAAAAATAATGTTTACTATACAGATATGTATAATATCAAAGGTTTTTTTATGTGCAATATCTGATAAAGTAATAGATAGTTCAAATATTCTTTTACCTCTAAAATATAACAATAATTATATTGTTTCGCTAAAATGTATCTTCGTTCGATATATTTTTTAAGCCTTTCAATGTGAATATCATATTTACACAAAATAAATACCAAATTAGCTGAAAAAACATATAAAATAAATAATATTTGCTAGCTGAATATAAGAATAATTTAGACAAACACATAATATAATTGTTACAAACTTGGACAAACATAATAAGGTTTATAAAACAACCGGGCAAAAAACCAAAAAAAATATTAAGCCAACAGATTCTTGATAAGATTTTTTGAAAAATCATAAAGCATACCTATACTTGAAAAATTACATGTTAAGCTTATAGAATTACTCAATATAGATAAGCTCTCAAATTATAGATTATTATGGTTTATAAATAAAGGCTTTGTTACAACAAATCGCCCTTAAAATCATGTAGGTAATTTATAACGATTAATGAAGAATTAAGATTATAAGTACTTTAAATTTATCAATACAGCTTATAATTCACTATGCAAATTTAAAAATTTAAATAAGTATCCAAATTAAAAATTATTACTTATTCAGCAGTCGTAATAATGCACAGCATTTAGTTAAGAAAAATAAAAGTAAAAGTATATGATAAAACTTACCCACTAAAATATCTATCAAAAGATAAACAGTCACTATTTAAATCGTAAAATCTATCCTTAAAACTTCTGGTTTAATTAAACCATCTTTAAAACTTTTTTTCGCAAGGAATTTGTGCTTCTTTGCAATATGATTTTTCTCTTCCAACTATTGGATAGAATATGGTTCAAATTACCATAAAGTAAATAATCATAGCTTTTTTACTCTTTTACATAAATTAAAATGCACTTTAATACTAAACTACCATCTGACTTTCCTGTATAATGCGAATTATTTGTATATTTGGACCATGGCTATATTCAAGAGAAAGATATTATAAAAAAAGGTTTATTTTTTCGTGTTTTTTTTTGTATAAAAAATGCGTACGTGTTCATAAATCAGCTTGATCACTATTTTATTAATTACATTTTTTGTTAGACTATACCATTTTTGTGATTTAAATTAATTAAATAAAGAAATGTTAGATCAAGTCAAACATTTACCTTGGGAACTACTGAACTCATTTCCAGAAAAAATTACACAAAAGTTAAAATATTTTTTCCAATATAATAATATTTAGAAATGAATCTCTTATAAACTAATTAAGTACAACATTCGTAAAATTTGATATAGTTAACAAGCAATCATGACAGTTATTAAAATGTAAAAAAAACAACCCAGGAACTTTAGTCTCTTAACAGTTCTGAAACCTTTCTTCTTTCGATCGCAAGCTACAATTTCTGACAAAATTATAAAAATTTTATTTACTAATTCCTGTTAGACTATTATAAAGATGTATTTGTGGCACAAGAAGCCATGAGTATAGACAACTAACAGTATTACACACGTTTTAAATTATCTTGATGTCTTCGAAAAACAAACGTTTTCTAATTTTTTATTAGTTACTAGATTTACACATTATGCGGATTTTCTATTTTTTTCTAGTACCCAAATGTTGTCACATTCATTATATTGAAATGTGTTCAAATGAAATTGGAAAATCAAATATTTTATTTGATCAAAATTTGTTTTTTTTAGTGTGTCGTTTAATCACGTAGTTTCAATTGAATTTATTATGATTTAGATACTTAAAAATTTTGCACTGATTTTTAATACCACTTAAATTATTTTTTTGTAGGAATATTGGATTTTATCTGAAGTAAAATTATTAATTAATGGTTGTGCTTCAAATAATTTGCTGATCTTTAAAAATTTGTTATAACTTATACCCGTAGAATATATATATATTATGAGACACTGATCATAAAAGAAGATTTGACATGAAAAAAATATAATTTTTTGGCATTCTAAAATCCTAAAAGGCTTCTTTTTTTATTTGCTTTAATAAAAGATAGATTTTATTTATTATTTTTTTTCTAATTTCATGAAGTAAAATAATTATAAATTTCGCATTCTTGTTTAATTTATATAGAAATCTAAAAGTAATTTTTTTGAAAGCCAAATGAAAATTTACACTAAAAATAAATATTTAACTATATAGTTGAATAATATAAAGAAATATCCTTTTAATTATAAAAATAACAAATAAACATTGTAAGTATATTTTGTCACCTAAGATTACAAAATGAAAAAATACATTGGATTTTATATCATGATTTTGTACGTTTTAATAAAATAAATTTTTCAAATAAAATAATTAAAAAACCTTTTATTTGAATATTATTTAAGGCATATAGAGCTATGTATAAACATTTTAACAGCAATTTTGCCGCAAAATGATGTTTTAACCAAAATCCAATAATTTATTATTATCAAAAATCTTAATCATACCTAAATCAGAAAAATGAATTCTATTTTACTTTTTATGATAATAAATATGTAGAAAAATATTATGTATGTGAAGGAAAGCTATTTATCGACTGAATGAATGGATGGATGGTAATGCATATCTATCCAACATGAAAGCTAATTATCAAGATACATAGTTTGGGAAAGCTACCGAAACAATTTACAAAAAATAAACAAAAACATATTTGATGTGAAATTGTAATCCAATCCACGATAATGAAAAAACTCAATTGAAATCATCACTAAAACAGGGGCTGTAAAATATAATATTACTTTATCATATTTCATAATAAAATACTCGATGGTCAAAAGTTTCTACTTATGCAAGTTTAATATCGTACTAATCGTTTTTTTAAAAAACTGAATTGACCGTTCGATTTTAAAAAACTGTATTATATTTGCAAATCTGCCTCTGATAATATTTTTCTATAGAATTAATTTTTCCACTGATAAACAAATTTTTTATAGCAAATATTATAATTTTTTTTGTTTTTTCTAAAGTGAAAGTTGCAAAATTATAAAAATCAAAACTCTACATATTTTTAATCATACTTTTACACTGATGAAGAGCATTGAAGAAGTTTGCTCTAAGGATTGTTTCACCAATCTGTTCGACGAAAATTTTAAAGTTAAATCAAAAATTAATTCATATATTTTAATTAAATATACACAGATGTTATGTTTATAATGAATTAATTTTTTACTGGTTGAAATCGAGAAAAAATATATATTCTATGATAATGATGGCATAAATTCATTCTTAATTGCAGTAACTTTTAATAATGTAATACAAAAGTTTGGCAATATTAATATCAAGATTTATATCGGATGAACCTATAAACTCGTCTATTGATTGCAAGCTAGAACAAGATAAATCCCTCCCTGAAACTAAAATTTAATAATATGAGCTATTGAATATATAAGCATGATGAATATAAAAAAAATTGTAGATTGTCATTTATTTATGTTTATATTTTAATTATATATTTCATTTAGTTTCATAGATTTAATAAAAAAAGATTTAGTGCAATATTTTGAGCATTGTAAAAAACATTTTTAATGTTTTAATTATTATTTATAAGACGGTAAATTAGTTTTAATCATATTAAGCTACGTGTAATAAAATTTAGAACAAATATTGGTCTAATATTCTAATTTAGCATAATTTGACACAAACTAAATATAAACCTTTTCATTCATCTGATTTTATAAGCCGGAATATATATAATAAAAAAAAATCTCTTTACATATTAAATGCCGAATTATATTTAATTGCATCTGGATATAAATAATGTATTTTAACTTATACAGATTCAATATTAAATTTTAATATATTTAGCCTGTAATATGAATATTTACTCGCCTTAAAATTAAATAAAAACATTTACTGAGATTATTGTATCAAACGTTTGACCTGAAAGTATTTATTTATTTAAAAAATATGGATACTCACAGACTTAATTAGGATCACAATTCGATTGGATTTTATATACCAATAGAATGTTTAAATAGGTTTATTGTAACGGAGTAAACTTAGAACTGCTACTAGCCTCAACACCAGGCTTTACATGCCCTCCAGTATTTTTAGTAGCCACAAAATCACTAAACCCATAACTAATCATTTCTGGCTTAATTTCAAGAGGAACGAATGCCTTTACATTATAAACACCAATAAGATTACCAACCACAAAAGGTAAAATTATCATAGAACGTGCATGTGTCTTAATAATTTTTGGTTTATCTTATGGATTCACATATGCTTGTTTACTCAATAAGCATTTCTTTACCAATGTAACTTCTCTTGGTGAAAGACCACTTTTAATATGTCGTCGTCTTTTTGATGGCAAAATGTCAACAAATTTAATTATCTTGAGTTTTAAAAGTTTTCAAGATCATTCCTCGGTAACTGTTTTTTCTAAATACTCGGTGTTGGTTATCAAAATTATTTGACATTTGGGATGTGGGCTTAAAAAAATACCAAGGCTTGATTTGTATAATAAAGGAATTTAGCTTAATATTTTAGAGATTAAACGGGCTGATAAACAGGTTATGTGTTCCATAATAATTAAAAGCATACATAAATATAGAGCACGGATAACCCATGTTAATTTTAATTATTTTCAAAAGTATCATTATTAAGAGTTGGTAAATAATTTATATTTAAACACTAACATATATAATTTAATCACAAGAAGCCAATGCAAAATTATATAATATTATTAAAAAATTAGTTGTAAAAAACTTTCAGGCGATTATTCTTGTGTTATGTTGAACATAACAGATCATCTAAAGCATTAAATATAGAGTATCAGTGATACTTTATATCAATCTACGAAAAAAGACAATGAAAACCTCAAAGACATCATTCTATTATTTATATAATTTATAGATACACTGATGTATTCAAACATTATCATGTAAAGATTATAATAGGTTTAAAAAAAATGGTATAAACCAAAAAGAAACTATTATTTCACCTTAAGATGTTTAGAATTAGTAATCTATTCAATATAAAAAATGAAATTTAGTTTAAATCATTCAATATAATTGAAATATAGCGGTAAAAAATCTTTAATAAATTGCCTTTTTATTTATTTAGTATAAATTGTTCTTCGTTTCATTATCAGACAAGTATTCGCCCCATAGAAATTACATGAATTGGATCATATAATTTATCGATATTTACATATTATGATAATAGAGATCAAAAAAAATTGTATTTAAATTATATGCAACTTAACATCAATAAAATTCAAACAATGCTCTACTAAAAATAAACATAGTTTGCAAGTATTATAATTATAAGAATCCAATATCTTGAAATCTCATAACAAGAATATTGATGACATCAGAAGTTTTAGATGAAGATTTAACATTTTATTTCAGAAAGTGCATACCATCTAAATAAATACAACAACTGTATTTTCCCATCAAGAAGCCATTTACATGTAATTTATCCATATAAATAATCCATAAAAAAAACATTAGAAGTAGACATCTTGTCGCGACATTGTTGGGAAGCTACTCTTAAAAATTATTTTTATTGATAGCCAAGATGAATTCTAACTATAAATTTTTAAAATATATTTATCGATTTTATGGTTTATCAAGGTAAAACATATTAAAAACGTTTTTAGGCCCTAAAAGACCCCCCACCTTACGTATCATACATCTATATTGATTTATAAAATATTATTATTCTAGAGTGGTAATTAATTCCACTATTAATGATTCATTCTGTTTCTACAGGTTCCACCAGTTATATACATTAGTACTTGTGCTATGCTTTCAACTTGTAATCTATGTGAACATTTTTTTTAGTGTATCTACGAAAATTTTCACGTAGATATGGAAACACCCCTATAAAGTAAAAAAATATAAAAAAACGTTTTAATAAACTGTCTTAAAACTAATAATAAGAATATCTTGTTTCTTAAAATTATATTTTATAGATACTTATCTTGGATATATATATATAATAAATATACCATAAAACGAATCATAAAAGATTCAAATAAGTTACTATTCCAATATAAATATTTTGTAAATTTACACTTCGAGCAATCCATATGATAGTACTAAACACTATAAAACAATTTTTTTGGCTGTAATATGCCATAAGTCGTATATAGAGAATCTAGGGATGAATGAAAGGTACACAATTAGATAAAATTGAATGCAAAGCCTGTGTCAATAAGTCTTGAAAGAAAATTCATTGGATAGAATAGTAAAGATGATGAGCCACTGGGAAGCATTAAGCTATTCTTGTAATTATATAATAATCAATAGTTTTGCTGATCAAAGTAAAATAGTACAAAATAAATTAACTCATGAATAAAGAAGAGCACTGCATGCCATATTTATTTTATTGATTTAGCAGAAAATATTTATAATTCATATTTATAATTAAGCCATATCAGATAATGAATAATTTTCAAATGCCAATATTTATGCCATAACAACATCATTCTCCAGTTTTTAAATGTATTTGAATTATATGGAAAAATAATCCAGCCGTAATCAATGTAATTTATTTTTTCTGAAAATAAAATATAAGTTTGAAAATATCAAATGATGATTTCTCATTATGCAAAAGTTATAATGAAATTATAAAAACAATGATTTATTTATAATTTTTTGTCGCTTTTAAGTCTTAAGGCTACCTGAGAGGCATAAAACTTGACAACTTACAACCATTAAATCCTTTCACAATAAATTAACAAGTGCGTCACACCTATCATAAATTTCAACTTTGATAAATGGGCTGTAGAAAGGTTCAATTTACAATAAAAAAGGGGGTTAAAGAATTAACTAAAAAAATGTAAATCTATATATAAACGGTAAAATTTATAAAAAAGACAAATACTACATATTTTTTTTTGCAAAAATAATAAAAATATATGAAAGAAAAAAATATTTATTGTAATTTTTATCTATAAAGTTACAAATTTGGCATTATAGATTAAAATATATATTTTAAAGCGCTATTTTTTTTATCTAAAATCAAGGTGACAGTATTTTCTTACAAAAAATTTGTTCTTTGATTAACCACTAAAATCAAATTTTAGTTTATGCATGATTTTTTAGCAGAATGTATATTGTCGATCAAGTATCCAACGCAAGTATAATTAGAAAATCTTTTGACACCTAATTCTCAGATATAATTACTATTCTGGTTCTTTAATTTTATTACACTTCTCTATAAATATCTTCATTTTCTGTATAACTAACTTGTGACTACCTGTGGCCTAAGTATGACATCATCTTTAGTTAAAGAGCGAGAAACTGCTGAAGCCAATTCAGGATCAAATAATTATTTTTATTGTTGATTAAATTATTATTACTAGAATCTGACTCATATCCTATATCCATTAACTGAGGGGCGTTCAAAATAAGTTTTTATATTCATAATTTAAATTTGAAGTCTCTGGCACAACTTTAGAAATCTACGTATGAATATCATAGTAATTGAGTCAATTCTAATAAACAGTTAAACTGTATTCCATATACTACACGCATGAGAAATGATCGTAACAAAATTATATTCATCAAAAATACGAAAAATGAATATCACATAGAAAAATGACATTACAAAAATACGAAGATAAATATTTTTTATAAAATACAGTAATATTTTTAAATTTTCTATTCGCAATGTGTAAATTTGTTCTTAACTTATAACAAAGCAATAAAGACCATCAAAAATAGTAAAAAACCAAATGTAATGATAGTAATTTTCTTATAGCCACCAAAAACATTTATATAACCCGTGTTTTATACATTTTCAACTAATCTAAGCTATTTCATACTTGCTTCGCAATTACATGTTTTGGGCATAATATTTCGTCTAAAAAAAGATAA
Organism: Rhyacophila brunnea; assembly: GCF_057557595.1. Lineage (NCBI taxonomy): Eukaryota > Metazoa > Arthropoda > Insecta > Trichoptera > Rhyacophilidae > Rhyacophila > Rhyacophila brunnea. The sequence continues at coordinate 3,624,602 of NW_028233017.1, forward strand.
AAATGTTATACTGCTTAAAAAATAGTAAATAAGAGATAATTAACTCACAGTTATATTTATAATTTTAAAATATTTGAAAATTTTCCGAATTTTCATTGTATATCTATTTTCACACGCATCTATATTATTGCAACAATATATTTGCTTAAGTATATGATAAGACAACTCTTAAAGTCGTAAAGAAAAAAAACCGTGTGTTTATATAAAATCAGCTTTCTAATCAGATCGCTAATATCCAAATCAAATATTAATTATGTTCTTGCCCATTACCATATATTATTATATATATTATACCCCAAAAAGATACTTAATGCTATTAAAAACTACCATACTCATATGCAAATATATCTTGAATCATCACAGTATCTATCTTTTTTGTCTTTTTCTCATATGAAGTACCTCAAAAGATTCGCAGCCTTTGGCTTTTCAAACAGTAAGAATTAATAATATAGTAATTTTTGGATCGATATATGCCCAAACATGAAGATGCGTTGACTCAATGGCTTAGAAACACTTATATAAATAGCCTAAGTCTTAAGAGCAACGCACCCGGTATGACATAAATTCACTCAAAACGATAGATGTCCGCAACGGGGCGGCTCGTCAAAACTAAAATTATACCCTTAATAGGACTTCGAAGTTGGATACTATTTAGAAGTTTGCTGTTTAAGACGCCGAAAACTAGTAATTACGTGAATGAAATCAACTAAGTAAAGAAAGAATACAAGTAAGTGCAAAGTGATGATGGTACATAGTTAACCGGCATATGGAAGTCTATATAGAACTACATTCTTCAAAAAAAAGAGCCCAGTAAATAAATCTAATATGCGGATAATAAAATGATGGAAGTAAAACTATAGGACCACATACGGGATAGCTCTAGATAATCAAAGTTCTATATAGTAAATAGCTAATTTCCTTTAAGAAGATATATATAAGTAAATAATAAATGAAGTGATTTTGTCAAGATTTCATAATTATATTCTTATCTATATGAGTTAGGATTACGCTTGAAGAATTAGCATATACCGAAGCAATAAGATTATGAAAGACACTTGAAATATAAAAAATATGAAATAAGAAGATGGATTTTAAACACCATGAAGATGATGATGTAGTAAGACGCATCTGTCAAGCTTTTCATTAGTAAAATCTCAAGTTTTGCCAGAACATTATTAAAAATCTCAAAATCAAATATCCCATAATTTAAAATTTATCAGAAATCATTTATGTCTGAATTATTTATAGAATTTTTTTCGATGAACAAATAAAATTTGTATAACCAAATATTAACTATTTCAGCCAGGCGTATTTGATTATTGTAACCAATTTAAATATTTATTTGTGCTACTTAATAACCTTATTTTATTATTATTATTTTTTATTAGCGTATAAACAGTTTAAAATCTGGAATGCACGAACTTTTTTATATGAATCTATATCTTCTATCAAAAATAAATTTATAGATAATTAAAAAAATAAAATTAGCTTATATTGTATTTTATATTATGCTCCGATCTCATCGATTTCTATAGCATTATAGGCTTGACAATTTTGTGTACCTCATAGGTTTGTATTTTTTGTCTTTATCATTAATAGATTTACACGGTTTGATTTATACTGCATAAAACCGAGAGATTTCATGGAAGAAATTACAGATTATAACAGCATCCATAAATTTTTCAGGTAAAACGTGATAAGGGGATTAATCACTTTATAATCTTTTTGCCATAAACTATTTATACATTTATTAAAGATACAGAATAGCGAGTCAATCCTACAAAAAAGGATATTTAGGCATGTTTACTTGTGATGCCACATAATGATTTTTTTTAAAAATAATAATCTATACCGGAAAAACTAATTCTTAAAATTACAAACGAAATTCTTCTATAAATATTTATAAACCTTATAATGTATCTTATTATTATAAGAAACATAATTTGTTCCCCCTTTTTCATCTTTATTCTCAATACAAAACTTTTATTTTTTAGACATTACCCAACGGTAATTATAGTTTTCTGTGGTAATAGGTGCTTTTAAATGAGATTATATACGTAAGTCATATGAGTATGATAAAAAAACTATAAATGGCTAAACAAACTCAAAAAATCAAAACAAAATTTAAATAAAACCAAAATATGTTTAAAAATCAAAATATACTACATGTATAGCATAAATTTTTATTGTCGTCATACATAAAAACTAAACGTTTCATAGCAATTTAGATAAATAATATGCGAAAAACTGTTCACAACGAATCTAATAATAATTAAATCCATAATTTTATTTTACAAAAGGAATAGAAAATTTCCTGCAGGCATTATGCAGCCAAGTATTAGATTACAAAACTTTATACACATGTGTGTAAAATGTCATATAGTATAGTATTTATATAAATCAAAGCTTTTCTGACTGAAAACTGTTCTGACTTATAGATTAAATTATTAAGTTTATTAACATTTTAAAATAATTATAAGTAAAATACTACAAAGAACAATGTAATTTAAGTAATTCGATATTTTTAGACAGTAGTATGTTAAAATCACATATTTTCTATATAGTTTTTTCATAATATCATATGTTCAGAGAAAAAAAATTGTGTTTAGGATTGTATTAAATGTATCCATATTGATACTCTCTCTTTAAAAAAAAAATATATAATTACTTGTGCTTTGCATGACTCAAATATACAGCAATATTATGTCTATTTAGAATTTTTGTTTTATATAAAAATGTATGAAGTTCTTTTTGAGTTCTTAAATTTAGGGATGCATATTTGTTTACGAAAAAATTCCCCGAAAATACTTATAAAATTAAAAAATATATCAATTATATTTGTTAAATATTTGAATCTATCTAGGTTCTTTTTAAATACATTTAACTAAAAATAAAATTTTATTAATATTCATTATAACAGCTATTTTATATAAAAAACGGAGAAAAACGAAAAATTCAGACATGACTTTTTTATTTTATATTTGCATTTTTTTATTATTATATTTGCTTATATAAAGCATTTTTTTGTGTAAAAATCATTGATTATTAACAGCAAGGTGGTTTTTAATTTATATTATTTATACCTTTCTGCAATTTTAGCTAAGTCAAGAATTAGATTGTAGCAAATCGCTTCATTGAGAATTACCCATGCGATATTATTTACATATACAGCGAAACTTTATATAACGATTGATTAATACGGCAAATTGCATAATTTTTTTTACTTTTTCTTTGAATTCCAGACACACAAAGCTGTTTTTTTATCGCTAAAATTGAATTAAACTAGAATATTGACACAAACACATTTTATAGTATCTAATATTTTATTTTTTGCTATGGAAAAGAAATTATAATAGAATATGCGTTTTTTTATGAGAATTAATTTATTCTGAAAAAAGTTCTGGAGCGAATAAATATGATCAGAATGATTGATAATTATATTACATAAGAAATTCAATAGATCTGATCTGGATAATCATGAATTGGAATATAAAAATCGAGAACGATATTATAATTTTTCAATTATACAAAAAATTCAATAATAATATAAGAAATTTGTAAAAAATATAATTGCATCTATCAACAAAAAAGTACCGTAAAATCATAAAAAATTCCCTCATCGGTCTGAAAAAGTAAAATTTATATATATAATTTATGTCTATATTTTGAATAACTGATCTTGAAGACATGATGTATATTTTTCGTAATGTTGGGCGCATTTCATGATATATCAAGTAATAAGTCTGTTAGTTTGATAAAAATGGGTTACTGAATTACCATGTCATTAGATGCAATTATACAAAAAACAAAAAGCTTTCAATAAAAAAACAAAACTAGCCTGTTTGTCGATTTTTAAAACCGAATAAGTAAAATATACACAAGATAGAAAAGCAATCAAATATATTAGATCCTACTATATATTTTTCATGTTTATTAAAGTTTAAAAGGGTCACAGCTATATGTTTTAATCGCAAATCTCACAAATACTCATAGTTATTATTGCAAATATTATACTTCTTTTCTGTCTTATCACAAAGACACAAAAAATAATATTAATACAATGCTAGATAAGTTTTTATCTTTTTGGTGATTCTAATTTATCTCTAATTTAATTCTCATCTACAATAAATCCAATATGATTGAAATAAGTTTGTATAAAATTTTTTGATAAGAATTGCTTTTATATTTTTTTATGTTGCTGGAATGATAAAATTTCTAATAATACGATATGTTTCTTTGAGTTATATCATTTTTAGATGCGCAAAAAAACTAAATATCTAAATTAATGCATTGTAACACGTAAAAAAACTGTATTAAACAAAATATTTACCATTTTTATGTCTTATTGTGTTTTTTATAAACCTAGAGACTCTTAGATTTGGTAAAGTATTTGTTAAAAGAAGATGTTTCTGATAAATGTAATGGTCGAATTTTGTGTTTTATGTTTTTAACTTTATCTATCATAGTCTTTCAAAAATTAATATGGATAAATTTTATTTTTTTAAATGCTGCAATTAATTATTTAAAGCTGAAAAAAGTTACGAAAAAAGAATGCAAAATATGAAATGATTTATTCCCTCATTTTTAACGTAATTAATAGATAAAAAGTCACTTTTATTATGATTATGCACATAAATTTGAATTTAAACAAAATTTCATACGAACTAAATAACGGACACAAAAGGTCTTTATATAGAAATTTATAACTATATTATTTTTCTGATTTTATGAAACAAAAGTTTACTTAAAAAGGAATTTTAATTTTTTTTTGCAAGTCGATCTTACCATTGCTATACAATATATCATTGATTTTATCTTGCGCATTGCATAAATTTATTTCAGCTACAATTTTGCTCTTTTTTATCAAGAAAGAATTGCTAATGAGGTAATAAGTGTATATAACAGCGTCTATAATTAAAATCCATATATTTCTGCATGTCATCGTAGTAATCTGTCTTGAAAAAACAATGAGAATGTATAGTATAAATTGTATTTCTATGCCATAAAAATCTTTATTACCTTTATTTTAGTTTTATGATACTATTATTGCACGAATTTATTTTAGATATTTGACTGCTCAAAGTTTAGAAAGTTACCCTAATTATTGAAAAAAAAGTTCTATTGATGTAATATCTTTGTAAACTTTTCTTTAAAAATTTAATATTTTATTGGATCTGGATATAATTTTTCTTTCGTATGATGGTTGTGTCATTAAAGAAATAATATTTTGTTGGAAAACGAAATTATAAAAAATCAATTAAAACATAGAAGAATAATTTAACAAAAATTTTCAATATAAATTTATATTTTACAAACATTTAAGAAAAAATGTAAAAACTAAGCTCATTTAATCCAGAAAAAATAATTCTCATCGCAGAGTTTATAATTCTATATTTATTAAAAAAAGATTGCACCAGTCTTGAAATAGTTTCTTTGCTAATTCCACAAAGATAAAGTAATTATTTTTATATGTTAATCTACAAATAGTGTGATGAAATATTGAAAATTTCATGAAATAATTTTATTTCAATCACAATTTGTGTGATAAATACATATAAGCTCATATTGATTATATTCAAAAATATATTTTTTCTATGAATACTAATTCTTTTTATATGTAAAAACATGTAACTCTTACTAAAAATATGTGATTTTTATAATATTTGAATTTTCAATGCGTTTTTGTATTTACAATACATTAATTGTATATTATAGTATCATCACTATTAAAATAGAAAAACAATAAGCCATTATAGAGATTGTTTTAATAAGTTATTAATTAATTATTACATATTTTCTTTTTTTTACCCTTGAATTTCTTGTTCTATTCATAAGTTTCCACCGTGCTATAGTTTATAATCTTTAATTGCATTTTAACATCTTAATAAACATAAAAATCTGTCTCGTATTATTTTTTATTGAAGAAATTTTTGCAAATAAATCACAAAAGACCAGTGCCTTTTCATTTGAAAATTAGTATATTCCCCCAAGCTAATCTTGTATGTCAAAAGTTCTAGTTTTTTTAATCAAAACATACAAGAAACCAGCTTTTGCCTACGTTTATACGCACAACGTTTTATTCTCAGAATTGCGTTAAAGTATTAAATTTTTCAAGATAGTAAAATTATCACAAAAATTTAGCATATATTTATTTTAATTTTGTATCTAAGATGATCATTCCACATTAAAACCTGTTTATTTATGGATAAAAAAAAGATTTGTGTTTTATAGTGTTGTTTTTTTGTGGTATAAATTGTAATTTTTGTACTTATTTAGCACTTTATATACCTAGATTAACCATTAAATATAGGTCATAATGTGATAAGTATTTTTTTTATAATTTTTGATTCCAGATTTTATAAATAGATTACTTTTTATGCCTTTATTTAATAAAGACTCTAAATTTATGTTACAAAATTTGATCATAAATCTTTAAAATTAGTTATCATGTGTTTTTTTATATTTTTAGACATTACTATTTTTAGATTGACTTAGCTCAAAAAAGACAGTATTATTAATTCACTTGTATCCTAAATATCAAACTTAAGCAAAAAATTTATCTTTCCTCTATCAATTTATGATTCGAAATTTTTTTTAACGTTAAAATTTATTCATGAGAATCAACTAAGCTTTTTTGTTTTAAAAATATTTATGACTTTATTTTTTTTTAATCGCCCTGAATCAGTATAATTGGGTTATGAGCATAGTGTATATCGAACTTAAAGCAATGATTGCATTATTCCGTTATCTTCGAATAGTTTTTAAAAAATAGTCAAAAATTAATCGGCTAGAATTAAAAAGTTACGTAATATGAAAGATAAAGATTTCACATAAAGATTTCACATAAAGAATGATTTACATATGATATTACAATATTTTAAATTTCTAAGGTACAAAGAATACAATAAAAAAACCAGGATTCTTGCAAATAAAGCACATGAATTTTTATATATTTATTTTGAGTGAAATTAAAAATTTGGAATTTTTATTTTGACAATATGGTAGAGCTAAATAGAAAAATGTACACATGTTCTCAATAAACCATAACGATTGAAATTTCAATAGAGCGGAAATGTAATGAGAATCTAAAAATAATGTATCTTTATTGTTCTTAGTAAAAAAAAATTATATTTATAAGCAAAACTTAAATCTAGCATTAATAGTAATAATTGCAACTTAGATAACATAATATATTGGACGTTTACTATATAAGTTTAAACCTTATTTTTTTTCTTACACAAAACAAAATTATTTAAATTATTTTCGGTATCGTGGGACATTTATATTATTTAATTTTTATATAATGTATAGGAATATTTTAGTATTGTATTCTTGCACATTCAAAAATATTAATGAAATTCTAATCAAAATACAGATAATACGTTGTAATTTTAAACATACTTACGACAAAATAAAGAGTAAAAGTTATGAAAAACACTGATATATTGATTTTTTCTATAAAAACATCAAAATAATATGAATTCCGCTAATTTACTATGCATATGGGCTAATATTTATAACCTATATCGATATATGTTTCTAAGTGATTTATCACGATAATAATATCAGAAAATCATTTCTACTTAAGACGGTTTATAGGTCTACATTGCAGATTAAAATATTTCTATTCCTAATATCACAATGCACAATAAATATTTTGCATGAAAAAAAATCATAGAAAAACAGTAAAAATACATTATAATGCGCAGATTTCCTATATACCATAAGAATGGCATTAGCTTCCTTGTAAAACATGAACTTTTTGCTAAAATCTGTATAGCGTTGCACATAAAGGGATTATAAATATTTATAAATTAAAAAACTATAAAAAATATAAATACTTATAACTGTAGCTGTTAAACATACTAGTAAAGTCAGTCTAGCACGTTTTCGTTTATATATTTTGCAAAGAAAACACAAGTATGCGATGTAAGAATAGATATACACAAGATTTTAATATCTAATGTACGAGTAAAAAAACCAATAAAATATAACGCTTTTTGAATATTTATTGGCATATAAACTTTAGATTTATTTAGTGTTTTGAGTGTTTTTTTTACTTAGCACTTTAAAAGGATTTTTTTTTCAATTTTTTACATGAGCTTTTGTATGTAAGAAATAGCTAATTTATTTGACCGATTTTGAAGCATCTTGTATTATTTAAAAATATTGAAATAAATTCACAATGCTCATCTTTCCGACAAAAATAAATAGCTTGTAAAATGTATAATGGAAATTTACATAAAATTTTAAATGGGTTTTATATGATTAAAAACAATAATATTCTATCTACAGGGTTCAAAAGGTGCTGATTTTATTACCTATAAAAATTAAATTCGAGAAAGAAGTTCTTATTGTTATTAGCCTACAAAATTCATATTCTTCAACTGATTGTTAAAATATTTTTTATATCTACACTTTAAGAATATACAAAAAAAACAATGATGAATTATAATATGCATTCAATTTTTTTTTCCTTTTAAAAATTAAGCTATGGCCTTCAATTCATTCGAAAAAAAAGTATACAGCTTTTACGCTGTACTTGCATATGATAAGAATAAAAATTTCGTTTAAAAATATAATAATGTTTCTCGATGTTTCTATAGACAATAGATTTTAATCTAAAAATAATAAACTCTTTGGTGTTTTTTTTCACAGCGCGACCAAACTTGATTTTATCATATGTTCAAATAAAATATAAGTCAAACTAAAAGCGAAAAATTTTTAAAATAATATTTATATTTTTTCTACAACATTTTTATTATTATTAAATAAAGCCGTAGAAACGAACAGCATTAAAAATAAAGTATTCTGATGAAAAATGGGCCAAATAGAGATTCAAGTATTATGAATTCAATGGAAAATCTTAAATATGTTAATTTATTAAGAATATTTATTTTTATTGATTGAAATTTTTTTTTCATATATATATCCAGAAAGTAAAATAAACGAAGTGATAATTTATTTACCAGAAAGTTGTTTATAATCTGAAAAAATATAATTTCTCATGAACTGTTCTATTTAATTCATAATATTTGGCACATAAATTTTTGAACTGCAACTTTATCATCAAATGTTATAAAACCTGCGAAAAATTCCAAAATATGTTTTTTTTTATTGAAGAAATATTGATTAAACTTAAGCAGAGCCTATAAAAAATCGGTACTTACGATATTGTATTTATAGTTTGATTGACACCTTTAAAGTATAGAATAATTACTATATAAAAAAACATTAGATACATTAATTATCATCCCAAAAATTTAATAGTAAACATAAACAGATTAAATATTCTCAATGCATCACAGACTAGTCTCAGTTAAAAATTCACTGGATATCTGTTTTAATTTATGTGTAATATTTTTACTATATAAAATCCTTGATCATATAATTTCGAAAAAAAACAATCTTATACTTTATTTAATGATAAATGCATAATTTTTTTTCTTAAGTTCCCTTACAATATCATTCAATTTTTCTTATTATTGGATGCAAATGAAAAGTTACACTAAGCTTACCCGATATCACATCTCTTTTGCGCTCTGCAAAACGTAAACTAAAATTTATTGAATTTAGTTATGTATTTAAATTCATAAAAAAAAATGTTTATAATTTTCTGAGTTTCATGTACAAGCAAATATAATGTTCTATTGGCCAAAATGTTACAATTTATTTTAAAAATTTTATCCATAAGATGGATTATATTTATTGCTATATTTGATCTCGAAATTATACAAAAACGTCCAATGAAATCCTTATATTGCTTTTTAATAGATGTTAATATTAAAGGGGCAAAAATAATCATTTTTTATTCTTTTTCAATCTATATGTTCTTTCAAGATAGATCAACTTAATTTTATTTGGTTCCTATTGTTTGTACGTCGGCTTGAGCTTAGTCAGCATATTTTTTACTTTGATGCTTGAAATTTATATTGATTATGTTTTAAATTATTTAAAATATCACCATCAAATCTTCTTTATTGCCTAAAACCCCTCACTTATTGTTATCCTATTAATACATACTAAAATCACACGTTAATACACTTCTAAACATAAAAATTGTATTTTAAATATAAAACCTAAATATTTTATTTATTATGCGCACTAGTACCCATGAAAAATTTGGCTGTTCTCTTATTATTGTTTACAAACCATAAACAATATTTTTTTAAATCAACTCATTTTGATATTTTATTTATTCATAACCAAGCGTGAATTATTTAACAAATAAGCTTCTGATAAATAAAATTAATTTGAATTGCTGATCATAAAGCAAATTTGTATTTATATATAGATATCTTATGTAATAACTGGGGAACTTGTGGTTACAAAATTCCGTAAAAAAGATTGTAATAAGTTTAAAATCTCGGACAAAGTAGAAGTATGCATGCAAGCTCTCACACTCTACAAGACACTTAAATCTATCTCATTTGAGAGAAGAAGAGAATATGAAGAAGGAAGATCAAGGCAATGTGACAAAAGATGCATCTAAAAGTTGCGCAATGTTCTCAATGGATGGAATAAATGAAAGAGAATAAACCCATAAATAAAAAATTTAATCAATTATTAAAGATTATATATTCTGCATTGATGAAATTAAACATTAACTATTTATTCGCACTTTTTAGCTGTTTTTTTGCACAAATATTTATGAATCTTGTATGCAAAGATTTGTTTTTTAATTAGTAAATGGACTAAGAAAATAGATCATGTTTATATACATTATAGCAAGAAAAGTATGCCGTTTTTCGGTATTTTGGCTGCAAAAGCTATCCAAAATATATAATACATACGAATGCCATCATAACTATATTACATGATGTATTTGATGTTTAATATTTGCATATAAAATTTAAGATGTTTATTAAGTTATATGGTGCTATAAAAAGAAAATTGCACCCTTATATTCCTTTAATTGTAGTTAGAACGACAATATTTACCAATAAAAACCTTAAACTTATTATAATATAAAACAAACTTCGCTTTAGATGAAAATTAAGTAATGGCGTAAGAAAACTTGTTGCAAAATTGCAAAATCATGCAGATTCTGTATAAAGCATCGAAAGACCTATATAATTTACAGATAATAAAATCATTTAACCGAACCACTAAAGAATACTGGTTTCTAATATGTTTTATCGAATCGAGATGTGTAAACACCATAAAAAAATAATAAAATAACTAATATCACAATTCGCATACTTATGAAAGTTAATATTATATATATTTTATATAGAAAACTTCTATAAACATAAAAGTAATCATCCCGCGCTAGTTTTTAATAAGTTCTTAAAAATTTTTTTGAGTATGTAGATAATTTTAACTGTTATTATAATAAATGTAGCACAAATGCATTTTTTACAAACATTGAATTTATATTTTTACATTCACTTTTCGATTTACATCTTGACGTATATGGAAACACTGCAGTGTTCAAAATTTTTTGATCATAGATTAACAGTTTTAGATGCAATATATCATTTAAGGCATTAGATTAATCATGGGCTTTTAAATGACTATAAATTGATACAGTTAAATAACAAAAAAAGCCACAGTATATGTGTATTTTACAGCAAGTTACATGATTTGATCATTTAAAATCAAGTGAGTAGATTTGATATACTTTAATAAAACATATTCCTATTTTTTTATAAGTTATTAGGAATTTTTTTATTTTATTTTAAAAAAATCTAATGTATTATAATTGTTTATAAATTTTTAGTAAAGTTTCGTTAGTGTGATAAACTAATTCTTTAAAATATTATGCTGGTCTTGTATCTTTTTTTTTGCGCGTTGTTAGTTTCAAAATCATAAAAAAAAACATAATGCATTATATACTCTATACAAATAAGGCACAAAGTTCTCAATATTTTTTTTTATATTATAAAATTTTAATTCTGGTCTTTTGAAGAAGTAACAATATATTTATATCCAGACTCAGAATTACCTTTGAGATAATGGCGCAGAAAATAAAATAGTAAACCAAGCAATAAAATAGCGTTTGATAGTACTTGTTTATTATATTTAAATAGATTCTCTTTCAACCATAAATCAAAATCGAACATCACATTAAATATTAAAACTTTAGCTCTTTTCAAATTTGTATGTTTAAATTTAGAAAAAAAGCCAATAAAAGAAATAATGGAAACTCAATAAAATAATTTTTTTTTGATTTTTGCGAGAATATTTAAAATTTTTGTAATTAGACTTATCGAATCGATAAGAATATGGGTTTTTGGTCTATAAGTTGATACAGACAAATGTATTTTCCAATTTTTTTTTGCGTAATTTTGAAACTATAAATAAATATAAGCTTTTGCTTTATAAAAAAATATTTGTAAAGAACGTGAAAATTTAGATCTTTTTGTATATATAAAAGATTTGAAAAATTCAAAATATAACGAACATTTGTTGTTAAAAATTTTAAGGGTAGTTAAAAAATATAACTTTATGAAATAATTTTCTTATATTAGAAATTAAACATTAAAGATGAAGCTTATGAAATTTTTTATAATTTTAGCGCAGAGTAATACAATATTTCATTTAGATATTGTTTTAGAATCAATTTTTTAGCCCTAGTTTTAAATCGAATCATTTAAAAACATTGCCATTCTTAAAATATACCAAAACAATGTATTTTTTGATTTCACAATAACATAATATATATAAAGACCGCTTAAACAACACAAATTGTTTTTAAAGTAAAATAAATATTATACGCTTAAAAGAAAGTCAAGATAAATGATAGATTATGATAAAAAGTCATAAGAATCATGTAGAATTATCTTTAAAGTAGAAAAATAGTATTTTTTATACGAAAAAATTAAAATAATCTGCCATCACTTATTTTGATGGCTAATCTGCAATATGAATTTTATATGTCTGTATACTTTTCCTGAAATCGAATACAACATTCCAAAAAAAATTATTGTTGCAAGTTTATAGCAAAAAGATATTTTATTGTTATTTCAAGCTTTATAAACCCTTTTTTATTTTAATTTTTTATTTGAACAATGAACATTACAAATAATATACATATTTAAATGCTTTGTAATACGTAAGTAAGCATATTAAATAAATATTTAATATATTCAGTTACCATAATTTTATATACATATTGGCGTCTATATGTGAAAAAACAAAAACATAGTTGATTTCCTAAAGAAATATGATAAATATGCTAAAAATTCATTGGAAAAAAAAACGTTTAATCATTGTATTATCCATGTAAATATGAGTTTGGTGAAAATTTTAGTTTGAGATAAGATGAGATATATAATATGAATCTTTAATTTTGCATTTTTACCTATCTGAGATTATCTAGATATAAAAGGAAAAAATTGACAATGATCTCATAGATTGGTGAATGTAGCGTGATTTAAATAACTAAATATCTAAAACATATAGAATAGATTAAGATACACATATATTTCTTTGAATTCAAATTTTGCACTTTAGGGACTCTTTTACTTCAATAGTAACTAGTATAATATGATTTCTGTATTCAAATCTTATATAACCGAGAATATTCATTGCTGATAAAATTAATATCATTTGTAAGTTTTCATGCATAAGAATATATATCATAATTTTTAACTTAAAAAATTATGTAAAACTATAATTAAATACCTTAATGTAATATCGTAAATCTTCTTTTCATCCTTTTATAATCATTCGCCTGCGATATAAATGAAAAAATCTATTAAAGCGATTTATTGAAAACAAATAGGAGTATAAAAATATGTAACTTTATATAAAATAGTAATTACTTATATGTATTGTCGAATGTAAATATTATATTATTTATAAAATTAAAAACCTGTCTTAAGCTTTAAGATTTTTAACAAAAAACTGAGCCAGAAAGTTAAATATGAATAGAAAATTTGTAGATTTCTTGAATAATAAATATTAGCTTATTTAGTAATTTTTATCAATCTACAAAGATAGGTCTATAATATTTTATTTATTAGATATATTTTTTAAATATCGAAGAAATTTAACTTTTATACTTTTTAACTAGCATTTTGTGTATTGATTGGATTATCACATCTATATAGTACTGTATCTTGATTATATCTTTTGTTTATAATTTTACTGGATTTTAATAGTGTTTTTAGTCAGAAATATAGCAGCAAGATTTTTTTTAAAAACGAAAGTATACCTACTAAAATTACTAAAATAAGAAAAAAATCAATTAAAATGCCTTTACAGACCATACAGTATCATTGATGTATATACTTCATGCTAATATAACAATAAATTATAATATTACCTTAACACAAAAACAACCCAAGATAAAATAAAAACGCATATACAGGAATAAAAACTGTTATTTCTTAATTGCATATATCCGCTCTTTCTTAAAATATAATTTATTTTAGCTTTTTTTCGATATATGAAATATACTGATAAAAAAATGATATTTTATGTTTATCTTGCAAATGCTTTTTATAAGCATAATATTTATAGTTTGAACTAATTACTACACGTAAAATATTTTTAGATTATTTATTATAAACGATATTAATATAGAGCTTACACTTTTTTTATTATATATAAAAGGTTTTTATGTATTGATCGTAAGTTTACGATCTTTGGTTTTCGTTTTAAAAAGGTTTTATAAGCAAACTGATGAAATTACATAGTATTGCAACGTTTAATAAAATTGAATATTACACAAACTTAGGTTTTTAGCGTTCTTCTTTAAAAGCTTTCTTTGAAAAAAGATATTTTGTCTTATTCCATTAAGATATACACATTATAAAAATAAAAGACCTTCTTTTATATATTCTAACTGTGCAAGTAAAGAAATGTAGTACGCAATTCATAAAAAACAAAGATTTCGAAAATAGACAAATACAAATTTTTTACAAAACATAGTACAAAATTTGATTAAATATTATTTTTCTAACTTTAAGAAATAAGAAAGCTATTTATATTTTGCATCGAAAAAATTGCACCAGTTTGTCTTTTTTACAATATATGATCGCCATAGTTTTATAAATTTTAATTTGACATAAAAATAAACCTGCCATAATGAATTTCATTAGCTGATTAATAATAAACTCCTATATAAATTAGAATTATGTTTTAAAGGATTAAATTACAATACAATTCGGGTCGATTTATATACATATGCATTAGTACTTGTGAATATTAGTCTTAAAAGTTTTTGATTTGCATTGATATATTGGGTATTCCTAGCGAGTTTCACTTTTTGGTGATAGGAAACCACAAAAACATATCAATATGTAAGTTAGAAACGAAAGTAGACTCATGATGTAATTAAGACAATTATATCATTTCTATCCAAATATAACCATTTATTATAAACTACGGTGTAGACATATTTATACTGGCGAAAATAAACCCCTGATAAACATACTGCACCTGTTTAATATATTTTGCTGTTAAGAAAACTATTCTATATACCTTAAATAGCAACAAAAAAAATTCACGACTTATTAAAAGATCCAGGATTTTGAAAATGATACTTAAAAAGATAGATAATATCCCAGTAATATTTTATTTTTCTAGCGATGTTTTTCTTTTTTATAAGGTGCGCATCATCTTATTATTATATTTGTGAAAAACTATGAATACAGATGAGTGGCAAAATCCGAAAAAAATTCGTTAATAACTGCTTTATACCCCTAAAAAATATTAATATTTTTATATATGAATCATACCTATACCAAATAAAATTTCTTTAATTTTAACGAAAATCCTGATTATTCAAGCATGTAAAAAATAGAATAGGTCTTCAATATTTAATTACAATCTATAAATTTTGTTTCATGCATGGTATTTATTCTTTTCATCAAGAGCGTTTTATTTCAATTTTTACAACTACAGTAATATAGATCTATATTTCTACGTAATAACTTTTTTTTTGATTAGTTCAAAAAAGTAACGGAATCTTTTATCTTCGTTTAAAATATTTTTCTCAACCTATGTTCTATATAAAATCTTACAAGCTTTGTTATTCTAATAAAAAATAAATAGTGTAATTATATTTAAGCAATTTTATTGCAAAAATATGGGAGGAAAGAAGAATTTAATTTAGAAATGGTGCACACTATAGTTTACTTTCAGTTATAAATTTTGAAAAAAAACGTAAAAAATAGAACATTAACGAATATTTATTATGAGCATTTATTTTACCAGTAGAAAAGATCTTGAATTTTTTACATAATATATCTATAAATTTATATTGTAAAAATAGCTATATATAAATTATTCGTACTTATTAGATAAAAGCAGTAAGTAAATCATATAATTTTTTTTTATTTCCTAAAAAATTCATGGTTTTATGAAGTTCCTATAAAATATAATATTGCTAAATTTTTATCTTTAAATTCATAAACTTTCTGATAATGAAATCAGAAAATTAGCATAACCAATACATTAATATTTTTTATGCTAAAATGACTACGATAAGTGGCTTAAAGATATCTGAATATAGTCTAAAAAATGTAATATAAAGTTATTTGCTAAAACACGATGTTAGATTTACAATAAATACGTAGAAACTTTTTGATTGTATCTTTAAAATATGTGTGGTAATTGTATCTTTTCCGATTTAAATGATAATAAAAGGATGCAAGATATAAGAAAGAGATACTTTAATGACTTATAAAATAAAGGTTGTATATATACAAAACATTTCAACAATAGTTAAATATGTGTAATCTTCATTTTATGCTGCATTGTAATATTAGAAAATAAAATAAACTTAGATCCTATATCCCAAATATATCAGAATTTTGGCACAAAGACTTTCTCTGACAAAATAAAATGTGATCTATATGTATTTTACGATAATTGTACCTTTTGTTTTTTATGATTATCGTGATAAATAAAATATATAACAAATGAATAATTATAACAGTAACACTCAAATTAAGCTATTGTATTGACAATAATATCAAAATTTGATTCCCCAAATCATTTGATGCTAAAAATATTCATAAAAAATCTATCTGAAATCTAGTTTGATATTAAAATGAAAATAAATTCTTATATATAAAAAAATAGTACCTGTAAATATATAAATAAAATAATGGATACATATCTTTTTGAATGGTTTAATGCAATAGTGATCAATAGTAACCAAAATAATATGTCTTTCTTCAACTAAATAATAATAAGTTATTAGAACAAAATTGACGCTAACCTTCAAAAAAAATAATATTTTAAAATATTTTTGCAAGAATCTTTAGTCTAAATACCTCGTTAGAATACGTTCAAAAGAACTTAGTTCATTTTTTGATTATTAAAGATGTAAGATTTTATGAAAAACACATAGAGTTTATGCCAGATATATATTGCTTTTTAAAACTTGATGCCACATTTAGAGGATTAAATCCTTATTTAATATAATATATAAATTTAGAGCTCATTTAACAGAAGAAGAGGAGTTGATGAAGATACATCAGGCCAAAGCGTCAAAAGATGCATCAAGGAGTTGTGTAATACTCCCAATATGTCGACCACGTCTTAATAGATAAAATAAAAATAACCCATAAAAAAATAAAAATCTATAAAATTTTAGGCTATTTTTTTGAATAATTTCTCATGCACAAATAGTATAGTATAAAACCCAGGACGTTTTTACATGCATTTATAAAAAAAGAGCCCTTTATATGTAGTATTTAAGCATAAAAGATCATTTAAGATTACTTCGATCAAGTTAAAATGGTTTTAACAAGATTTGATGGATATAATTATATTTTTATATAAAAAATACAGTAAAATATGGTGAGAGTTACTTTAAGACTAAATCATATAGTTAAAACGTATTATGTATCCATAAACCAATGATAAAAAAGCATTTTTTTACATGTATTTTTGATTTAATGCTAAAATAATGTCTAAATCACATTATTTTTTATTAACTATCATAAAATGTCAATAAATGTTTAAAAAATTTACTCATTATAAAAAAGAACATTAGAATTTGCATGAAAATCCTTCTCTTATATTAAATAATTTGCAAATTATTCCAGACCACACCGAATCTCAAAGTATATAAACTTTTTTTGATACAAAAATACAAAATAAAATATGTTTATTTGGAAAATTTAACGTTTACTCGTTTTTAGTTTATATAATTCTATTAGAAATTTATTTTGACATATTTTCAGAATCAATAAAATCGGATTCAATTGAAATTATAGAATGTAATGATATTTATATTCGTGATATTTTTCTCAAAAAAGATATTTTTAATTTAATCCCATTTTAATTTTTTACAGTGACAAATTTTTGTATACTTTATATTTTAATTCTTGAAGTCACTCATCATATCCTATTTTAAAAGATATATCTATTCAAAGGTTTGTTAATTCGAAGCATCAAATAAATTGCTGCTTCGTGTCATTCTGATATTTTTTACAACATTTTAATTAGCATCAAAGCTGACAGTTGCTACAAATATGTGAAAAAAAAAGAATTTACGCTGGTAGCACATTTTATTTTTTTTTATTTAACTGTCTTTACTGCAATTTTTAAGCATTAATTGTTATTATCTTCATAAATTTTTTTCTGTTATTCTTTTAATATTTATTAATTATAAGTATATTTCTTGATATTATTTTGACGACTCTCTTTGTTCTTGTTAGCACTTTGATACCCAAATGAGTATTTTTTGTTTTTTCTTGAATAAGATTCTAAAATTTTTATTTTTAAAAAAACTATTCTAATACTAGCATATAATATTTTTATTTAACTATTTTTTTTGGTTTTCTTATATGATCTCCATGCCTATTTTTTTTGATTTTACTCATCATATTTCTACTCCCTTAAACGTTCATATAATGTAAATTCTTTAAATCAAACGAGAAAATATTATGATATTAATACGCACGAAAATAACCTGCTATTGAAGCTTTTTTGCATAAAATGTAGATATTTTGTATGATATGTCTCAATTGGTTTAATTATAATGAAATTATAAGAGTTTTAGATGTATTATCATATATAACATTTTAACAAGTATTACTCTTTATATTTATATTGCTATTCAGGTGTTCAATACATTTTATAATTTTTTTTATATTATGAGTTTATTTTTAGTATTTCCTAGAATAACTTTGTTAAAAGACTTTGTTTTTGCTAACCTATGTAAATGCTTGGCCTAAAAATCTTGTTTTTTATGCAGTCATTAAGAATTTAAGAGTTTTATAACAAAGTTTTAATTCATATCTGCCTCAAAATTATATCTCTATAAATAGTCATATGTCTATTACCTAAATTTTTCTATATTATCCATAATATAGCTATAAAAGTTCTTTATCAATTTTTTTACAGCAAAAAAATAACCATTGAGTAAATCTATGACAAATGTAGTCGGATATGATATTTAGTCTATTGATCTAGCTTTCATATGCAGCATCAGCTGCTTTTTACGATTAATATATATATATCTTGTAATGATTAATCTTTTTATCACATTTTAAAATATTTTTAATGAATAAAATATTGTATATTGTCCTGTGTCTCTACAAATAAGGATTTTAAAATACAGTTTATGCTTATAAGTGCAAGATTATACAATGTCTTTACTTTGATATGCTTTCTAAGAATTCGAAGGTAAAATTGGAATAAAATTTATATTATCCAACCTCTTTATTATATGTATATCTTTAGAATAAAACTTAAATGTTAATTTACACAGTCTTATTAAATTACCACTTCTTAATTTACAATCGGGTTTTCCTCTATATTCGCCTATCATATCTATAATAATTTTAATAAAGTCTCTCTTAGATAATATACTTGACAATTATTTAGATTTAAGTTAGCTTATGAATTTTATTCCATAAAATTTATATTTTTATGCTTTTTTAAAGCAGATATATCACCTGTGCAGCCACAATAGATTTTGAAAGTCATATAATATCACTATTTGTAAATTTTTACTATGATTTACTACAAAAAAATTGTGTCAGTTTCATTAATTCTTCTATCTTTTGTTTTCTATGATTTTATCATGAGCTGTTTATTGGTCCTGGTTTATTTATAACTGTTTATTTTATAGATCAAATTACGTTTCTTAGTGGATAGAGATCAAAAACACTATTCCTCAGTTTTTAATTTCTATTAGTATGCCTCATGTGAAATGTTGACAAAAATTTTTCATTTACGAATCGGCATTTTCAATTACTTGATATGATATAATTGCCTAAAAACCAGTCCATCTTGATTTATTCATATTCACATAAAAAATTCTAATGAGTAAAATATACAATATAACCGTTTTTAGCTTTATTTTTACATCGGTTTTTGCCAGTAGATTTTCAAATAATTGAAAATATATTATATCAATTTTTAGGTTTCTAGTTTTAAATTTTTGTGTAAGATTATATTATTTTTCTTAATAGACAATAAATATAAACGCATTTTTTTGAAGTATTTAAGCTGAATTTTATCTTTTATTGTCATCGAATTCCGCATATTTTTTTATTAAAGTTGCGTTTTTTAATTTATACATCAGTTATTGTCTCTTTTTGTTCCTTAAACTAGACAAATACGCTCGTATATTCTTTTCATAAGAAAAACAAATTAAGTCTGTAACTATTATCTGTACCTTTTTTAGAAAATAGTCACTGCTTTGAATACCTTAGAAACATAAAAAAAATGTCTTAAGGTAGATTTTATATCGATATTAAATTCGGGCAAGTATTTAATGAGCGTTTTTACCTTTAAGTAAAGAATCCATTGCTTAATTTTTTATTTCTCGCTAACATGTCTATACAAAAAAATATAAATGTAATTTATTCTATAGTAACTCTATTATCAGATTTACTGGTTGTTTATAGTATACATTCAAATTCTATGCAAGTTAAAATCGTCTTAAATATATAATAAATGCTAATTTACTTATTCAAAGCACAATCACCCTTTCTACCTTTATTTAAAGAGTTTGTAAATTCTTAAGATAGGCTAACTTTTTCATTAAGTCTTATTTTTAAAATATTTTTATTTTATTATTCATGCAAAAATAATAACTATTTTTCGGCAATATATTCTTTAGATCTTTGTTTTATCTATTTTTCCAGTTTACATAAACTAGCGTACCATCCTTGTTATTTAAATATCTTTTAAGCTTTTTTTGCATTTCTTCTATTGCGCTTACGCATCTTTTGTATGAAAAATATAGTGTGCTTCTTGCTTATAGTATCTATAACCCTTTTAAGCATGCCTTTATTTATGCTTGACATACAAAATCCTGTAACTCGATTATATTTAAGCATATAAAACAAATAAACTATACTTTGACGTTATAAAAATAATGTTTGATAACTTGTGTTTATGGAACATCCAGAAATATTATTAATTTTATTTTATATAAACGAATTCATTTATATTTATTTTAACTAGAGAACTATATCATGTTTTTTTATCTGAGAACCTATGTAATAGAGTAAAAAGCAATTTTAGCTACTAATGTACATATTGATTCATTAGTAAAAATTACAAAATTACAAAATTTCAATATAGACTATATCTATTTTTAAAAAAACAAAGTAATATTATCAGTATAAAATGTAATGTGGTATCGTTTTTTATATCATATTCTTAATAATCGAGTTTAAAAAATACTCTTATGTTTCCAAATTTATACTAGGTCATACATCTTTGTTAAAATCATGATATTGTAAATTTTACATATTTAAAAAAATCACTTTTTATTATTTATATAACATTGAAATATAAATCCGGCGTGTTATATATATTAAAAATTAGTGTTTGATTTATTTTATGTATTTACGCACTTTCACAACAATTGAAATTGTGATGATTTTGTATCAATTCTAAGAAAAGTCTACTTTTAAAATTGTAATAAATTATCCAGATTATTTTTTTCACACCTCTTTTAAAGCCTATATTATATATTTATATGCAAAGTTTAATGTCTGGGTGCATGCACGCTCTTTCGTTGCCCTAAGAGACACTTATATATACAATTATAACTATTTTTTTTGCTGCATGTACTATCTTTTTATTTAAATAATGTATTGATAAGATAATATCTTTACAATCAGGTGTGTGAATTGTAAGTAAAGCCTGATAAACTCTATTTTTTACGCGCAAATATGTAATTTCTGATACCTTTAAGTCATGCACCATATATCTTGTATTATAATTATATTTAGTTATGTTCATATTTGATTTTTGGCTTTATTCTCGTGTTTAAAGACAATAAAACCTTTGTAAATATCAAGTGTTTTATTCCGAAACGAAAAACTGCAGAATCCTCATATAATTTATATCAAAGTCATTTAAAATTAAATAATTTTGTCTTCTTTATCAAGAAACTTCATTCACAAACTTCTTTAATTTTTAAATTATTAAAAATTTTTACCAACAGATTTATAATCAAGATCAACGCCTTTACCATAACTTACGCCCTGAAAATGCATATTAGGCATAATAAAAAACCAGAAAGATTTTTTAGTCAAAAAAAAAAGTCAATTTACTGAATTTCATGTACATAGCATATGTTTATTTTTTTTTTGATATAAAAATCATGATATGTCTCATAAATTATGGCGTTCTTTTAATGCGCAGATGTTTCTATCAGAATAAAATATTTTTTATGCACAAATATATATAGAATTGTATTTTACAGGCTTATTTCTACATTAATACGTGGTATGTACGGTTTTTCAAGGCGTTAGAAAATTTCTGTTCGATCTAAAATTTTAAATGTATTTTTAAAAGTCGATTAAGATCACGTTCTTCTATTTTATGGCTTTTTTATTTGTTTTGACACAAAAATAAATAAATAAATGGCTAAATTGTGCTAGAATACTGATGTTAATTCAAAAGAAATATTCTGGTTTTTATGTGAATTAATCAAAATTTGTATGAATTTACGGACACAATTTTACACGTTTTTTTATTACTATGTTTAAACTTACTAATCAGATGAATAGTGATGCTTTAATAAAAAAAATAGCAAGAAAAAAGTACTAAAAGTTTTATCCATATATTTTATTTTAACTTTTGTAAAAATATGCTATAATATAACGGAAAAATAAATTCTTAGTAATAAAACGACATGATTATCCGGATGCAATATTCGAATTAGTTTTAAAATATATCCAAGGTTAATAAGAACAAATGATAACCAATGAGTAAGTATTAAAAATAAAAGTTGTAAACTATATTCGAATACCCTTGAAATCATATTGATAAACTTTACTATGTTTTATATTATTAATTATTTTTTTCATCAATTTAATGCTTTTTAAAACAAACATTTCTTATGTGTTTTTATTATTATATTTATACAAAATCACAGTATTTATGAAAAAATTCTAATATCAACAAAAATTCTAATATTCATGCAATAAAAAAAATATCTATTTCTAGTTGTATATATTTGTCCTATATATAGCTGTAAGATTTTATTTCACATTTTATTAAAATTTTCAAAATTTTACTTTTAAATACTAATAAAAATACAGCAAACCGTCATACATAAAAATCCGATTTGAGTTGTTATAATTTCGCTATCACAACAATTTCAAAAAATATCTAAGATTATTAAAAAATAAAATTGAAAACCTTTTTTTTTATTTTCTAAGAAAAAAAGTAAAATAGACGTCAAAAAAGCAAAAAAAAATATTCATGTCCTGGATAAATCTATTTTTTGAATTTCGCATTTGGATTATTTACCTAGATTTCAAATGGTTTAGTTAAAAAGTATAATGAAATAGTGTTTTTTTAACCCTTTAAACATATATATTATAAAATATTTGTTTATCAACAAACGTTCAAAAATATCTTATAGTTATCATTGTTACCTTAATTTTTATGAAGTCATATATATTTTTATCGATATGAGTTAAACTAACATATAAAAAATGTAAGTCTTTTACATTTGATGTTTTAGCTGGGAAAATTATTTTTTATAAGGCTTAACTAAGTTTATAATGTATTAAATAATAATCAAAAGTATTATTTACTAGAATTTGAGAGTTAATAGAGATCCCTAGATAATAAAAACATGTGATTTATAAACGATTCTTTTTATATGAGCAAGATTCAATCATGATGTAAGTAAAAATTATTCTCTGATTTTACAACAAAAAAATCACGAAGTAAAAGTCTAAAAAAATATTTTTATGCATATATAAAATGTATTGCAATTGCGCAATTTTTATTAATAATGAATACAGGATATAAAATCAGAATCATAACATCTATAAATAGTAGTTTTTAATCATGCCAAAACTAAACATAGACAGAAATCTTAATTTCCAGTTTTTTCCGTGTAGTTTATTTCGTGTTTTCTTTCAGTTTAATATTCGCAATAAATTTCTTAAATATTTTCATTAAATAACATCTATTATTATTATCCAAATATACTTTTTAAATCGATTTAATAAAAAAAAAATATATATTCGAATTCTAATATGTTGAATAAATTAAGTTTTATATCGTTTTTTATTTTTTTTTGAAATCTTTAAAACCAGCTATGTTTTCTTACGGCTTATTTTATTAATATATTATATTTTTTTAATTGAAATCAATATATTCACTGTTTATTTGTAAGGTATTTTTTATTTAAGGGCTATATTTAAATTCATAATTTTAGTTTTTGTTCTCAGACACAGCTTGCTCTATTCTCTGTACACACAGCGTATTTATACTTTCGGCTATCTTCTCCTCTCCAAAGTCTTCTTCAATACCCCACCTTCTAACGAGACCTATAATTCAAGGGTTTTTCTCAATCCCAATGTTTGAATATATGCCTCAACTTGGTTCGTGACATCTAGTTCCTTCAGGTACCTTCTATGATATCGTGTTACCACACCGTCCCATTCACTGTTTATTTTTAAAACTTAAAAAATATAATAAAAAGAACGAACCAGAAAATTTCCAACGATTTAAAGTTATAAGATTTAAAAATATAAACTGTCTTTTTATATCTTTAAAATACATAGAATTACATCAAAATAGCATCATGATATATAATTTTTTTAAAATAAAATGAATTAAGCTTGTAAAATGTTTTTATAGGAAATATTTTTTCCCTATGAATTAAACAGTATACTAGTTTCTAGGCGTTTTATAGCCGGTAATTTACTGAAGTTTAGACTACTGAGTAGGTATTAACTTTTTGAGCAACTATTATATTTATATTTTTATACGTATGCTATTTTTAGCTGTATGTTATTTTTATTATATTCAGTTTCCTTCTTTTGTTTGTTCTTTATAGCTGTTTCGAAAAAGAGAATATCATTTTGCATCTTTTTGATATTATGTGTATACTTTGACATTCATTAAATAATTTTACAATGATTTATTTTATGTAACCTTTTGTTTGTCTAAGTTTCTGCAATTATAATTTACACATCATTCACCATAAGTAGCAACTGTTACAGTATAAATTAAATAATTTATTGATCGATAAAACATAATTTTAATATTTATTATGCGTAATTAAAACCCATCTTCAATAATCAACAACCGAAACTTTGTCACTTGAGTAATCTGTAGACAAAGTTTTACCAATAGAAATATGCTTAATGGTATATTGTTTTATGATCATTGTGTGTAGTTTGTCCCGAATTCGCCTCAGACGATTAAAAATTAATTTCACAATTCAAGAACAACAATTTGATGTTCGAGTGAACATATCCATTTCGTTTGTAATATTTACATGACAAAAAATTAACCATTAAATACAAAGTAAGTAATATAAATTAATGAAACACATAACTTTTTGCTAAATCAATTTATTTATTCTTAATGATATAACTTCTTTGGTCCACAAAATACATAATCTCGATAAGTCTTTGAATTTTTAATCTTATTCTAATCTCAAACTTTTGATTGGTATAATTTGTTTAAAACTATGATCTGTTAAATATTCAAAAGCATGTGTCTAAATTACTAATGGATATAATATTTTATTATTTCTACAGATCAAACAATTATAATTGACAAATGTATCAAACTTCACTCTATTTTGCACCATTTCGCCAACATTGCTTTTAACATGCATTAATTAGAGCAATGATTTTTTAAATTTTGACAAGGATATTTCTTTCCATTTATCACTTGGTACCTATACCAGTTTCCAAACATAAAAAAATAGGCGTGGTGATGGTTATTGTTGTATTATTTGACTTGGATTCGTTAATAAACGATTATATTTTTGAATACTATTTACTCATGGTTCATCGATAAACTACTAAAAAATCATTATTGTCGCTAAGCTACAAGAAATTCATAAAACAATGTTGGTATATAGATAATGTAAAATTATTTTGGATTTAAAAATACTGAAAATATGGGGCTAAAAAAACCTTCACGTTATGCAAGCTCAAGACCAAGTGATCAAAAACATTTCTTGTACGATATGGATCTTTTTCCTGAAAAGACCCCATTGACTTGGTCATATTAAAACCATTAATCCCACTATCAAATTTGTGAAAACACAAAGGATAATATTCAATTTAAAGGAAATTCAAGCTTTTTTTTAAATTAAAATTTAACTTTCATGAGAGAAAGACGAAAGATATATTTCATAAATATTAAAAATTTCATTTACACTAAACAAAATTATTGATGCTTTGGTAGTTAAATAATTTATAAACCTTGTGAAAAAATAATATATAAATAAATTCACATCAAGAAAAATAAAAGATATTTAACCACGTTAAAAAACCAAAAATACTATATAAAATTTACTTTTGAGATTTTAATGTGCTTAAAAATAAAAAAACCCCATTGAAAGCTTTACAATAGTTCTTATTATATTGAATGATACATATATAAATTAATTGATCCATTTTCATTGTTTTATTATCTGATACACAAGACATAAAATGTTGGAATGCAATATTTATAAACTGCATAGATAAACAAACTGTAGATATCGTGAGTATAAAAAGTTATTTTCAATGTTTAGTTTCTCTTACAGTTTAATTTACATAAAATTTGATTCGGCTGTACTATGTTACCTAAATTCATATAACTTTATAAAAAAATAGAAAACATAGAAACGTGATGCATGTAAATGCAAGTAGTTTTTGGGTAATTATACTATATTATGGATTAAATCTCGATTCCATTTGTCAAATGTTACCATATATTTTTAAAGTAACATTGGAAAGAAAAAAAGCTTGAAATTTTTTAAAAAAAAATTGGTTAATTGGATTTTTCCTGATACATCTTTTTAAGATATTGTAGCTACACCAAAAAACATGCGGTTTATATTTTTTTAAAGCTACTGTTTCATTAATTTCATTTTAAATTTCAGTATGATATAATCTGTCGATCGATAAATATTTATTTTCGAATCATGTAGCTCAATCGCACACATTTAAATATTTTTTGCTTTTAAATCCATTTTTTTTATTGGCATGAAAAACTTTACATTTCTAATATAACTAGCTTTTATCATCCAGTATTTATCGCTCTCGTCTTATCTTGTATTATTATAGTTGCTCACATGAAAAAACTTATTTGTTCTGCTGTTTTTATGATCATATATTTTCCATTTTGATTGTAGTATCTTCGTAAGACAACGCTCGTGATACCAATTTTGCTTCAATTAGATACACAGAGATTTGAGAAAGGAGTAAAGCTGTTTCGCTTTACAATCATTATATTTTGCAATTTTATAGATTTCTTTTAACATGGTTCTAATAATGTGTTTTTTCGATATTTCTTGCATCTAGTATGCATTAAATACATGTTTGTTGTATGATATGTACTTTGTGCAGTAAAGATCAACTTTATAAATGTGTAAAATGAGAAAAAGAGTTTTTATAATGGTGCAATAATTTTAATTTATTATCTAACAGTACAAAAAAGCAATAATATGGAACGTTTTTAATATCAGAAATTATGGTGAAATTAAAATTTATTACATATTGAGAAATTTGAGTAAATATATATTTTGTTGAATGGATACAGCCTACACTCTATGAAAAAAATTATAACGAATAAAAATATTTTACATTGTATGTAAATATTTTGACAAATTTTTCAAAAACATTTGTATACCTCGTGTATAATAGACAGGATAAAGAATTGGAAAGGCTCTAAAATAGAAACATAGCCAGTAATAAAAATAAATAAAATTCATAGGATTAAAAATATTTTAAGTATCATAAGATGACTCGGAACAATAGGATATTATTTTTTTTCCCTACATGCTTTAAAAATATAAATGAAATCGAAAATATTTTTAAGAACGATAGTTAAGCTTTATATTTATAGCTGAAAATTGTATAAACACAAAAAAAAATATTTCAGATTTACAAATTTCATTGATTCATGATAATATAATTTTATTTTTGATTTAAATTTTAATAAGAAAACAATTTACATTCAACACGAAAATAATTAATATGCTAGACTAAAAAAATAATCTGTCAGTATACAAAATAATAAGCAAATAATACAAATACTACTTATTTCATATGATATTAAATTACAAAACAAAATAAATCTTTAAAATACAAAATCATCGATTATTTTGACAAAAAAAGTAAATTGAAATTTAAAGAACGATATATAATGTCGAAAGAAATTTAACAGCAGTATCTTATTTAATCATAAATTTCCTTTAATTTTTTATTTAAACATTATATAATATAAATTTACCATAAAATAAAAACGCGATAAGAAAATATAATAAATAATGGGTAATATATATGACAACATTTTTCATATATGGTATTTTTGCATAATTATATTTTCCTCAAAAAAGTGTTTCATGGATATCAATCTAATTTTTTTGGTTTCTGCTGCTTGTAAAAGTAAAAAATCTTTTAGGAATAAATTAGATATAATAAATTTTTCATTTTAAAAAACTAATTTTTATTCAAATGTGGCTATTATGATTTATAGATAGTTTTTTAAAACATTGAATTTTACTTGATTTGCTTTTATTATAAATACTAGTTCACACCACCACAACTTTATTTTAATCTGGAAATTTTTAGACAAATTAAAAAAAAAATATATATTTTGTTGCCGTTGACAAAGTTAGTTTACCAGCCAATTGTGCCTAATTTCCAAAAAATTAATTTAATCAATATATTAGCATAAAAACAACATCTATAGGTTCAAACTTATTCATGCCCACAATTTTTTTAATATAAAACGAACAAAATAAAATAAAAAGCTCTAAAATTCTACGCCCTTAATAATATTGCTAGATAACTATAGAGTGCTATTATCAAATATAAAATTCTCACAAGAATCGAGATTCGACTAAAGAATCATATAACCTATATAATAATTTATCAGAGTAGCTTTTTTTTCGTAATACAAAGTATATGAATTACTTAGATTCAAACTATTGCATGTGCAAATGTACTCTTATCGTTTATATTTTGCCTTTCTTAGTTGTAAATCCATAGAAAAAAATTGCCTTATCATTATATATGTCGATTTTTTTAAATTTTCAAACAAAAAAAACCACAATGATGATATATTCTTATAAAATATATTACAGAATATAGTAAAGCACACTAGTTTTCATATAAAAAGAAAATGAATTATTTTGTGTGTGAGTAGCCTCCAAAAAGAATAATCTTTGATATGTACATAAATTTCCCAACCTAGTCTTTTTTAGATTATAAAAGTTTAAAGTTATATTTGCCACTTATCATGATTTTCAGTTTACAATAAGAAAGTGCTTCATTTGAATAAAAGCTATCATCAATGTTTAGAATTGTCTAATATTATTAATTGTTAGAACTTATATAATTTAAAAATTTTTTAAGTTGATGATTCCAACATATATGTTTCTTGCGACATAAATTTCATATTTTTTCTTAATTAAAAATGTTTTTTTTGTAATATCGGATCAGATTAATATTTTTTGCTATACAATTTAGTATTTTAAATCAAGATAAAAAGCATTGAAATAAATCCATGATCATATTATTTCTATCCTTAATGAGCTTAAATATAATATTTAAACATTTTGAATATGTAATTCATGATAAAATAGATTATTTTACTTTGATAATTTGTAAAAAAATGTAAATTATGTACGTTATTAGAATTTAGCGATCTGTAAGCTTTGATTATGCATAAGCTTAGTAAATTAAAGAAAATGGAGTTAACTAGCACGAAATTATCTTTTATGTATATATTTACACAGTCTTGAGTCATTCTAATATTGATTGTATCTATTAAGAATGGATTATAATGTTTAAAAACGTATATTTTCGGATTTCAAATATTATATATTA
Organism: Rhyacophila brunnea; assembly: GCF_057557595.1. Classification (NCBI taxonomy): domain Eukaryota; kingdom Metazoa; phylum Arthropoda; class Insecta; order Trichoptera; family Rhyacophilidae; genus Rhyacophila; species Rhyacophila brunnea. The sequence continues at coordinate 3,654,838 of NW_028233017.1, forward strand.
TTAAACGATACATAGAAATCAATAAATATATATACTAAAAATTTCGGCAAACGACTTTCTCAGCACTTTAAAGACATATTAAAAGTGTAACCTCTCATATCATATAATTTACTGGCTAAAAAAAAGAATTTAAAACTCTGTATTACAAAGAAAAACAACTCATTTGCATCAAAAATATGTGTTTATAAACTACAAATATTTCAGTCAAGTAAAGTTTTATCGTTTTTTTTGTAATAGTTTATGATTATACAAAAATGCAATATTTCTTCATTCATGGGAATTCCAATAAAAAGCCGAACGCTTTTGTATTATTTGTTGACATTATAACATATAAAAAAACTTTTTATTTTATCGCAACAATTTTAATTGGAATTTATTCAAACCGAAGCTATGCTTTTATAGTTTTTTGAGCAAAGCTGCCCATGAATGCATATATCAATTATAAATATCTAAGTAACTCAATTGTTACATAATATTGCAACGGTTGGTATTATCATGAATAAATATCAAAAACATTTTCTACATATAGATTAAGCGAATCTTATATTTTTAATAGCCTAATAAACATTTTTCTATAAATATCTATGCAGTAAAAAGTCATTGAAGCTAAAACAGGATTTTCCTAGTCATTACATATTGAAGGAATTAATCTTTCATCACAGTATTTAGGCTAAATTATAAATAAAATAGACTTCATCATTAAATTTTTTGTGTGTAGTACCCCTTTTCATGCTAGTTTTAACTACTGGTGGATTTCCTCTACTCGGTTATAATATATTTACCAGTCTAAAAGACAAAAAAATTCATATTTTTTGTCTCTACTCTTTTATAGATACATTGAATTTGTTGTGTCTGTAAAATTCATATATGTTCAAAAATCATACAGATTAATAATTACATTTATAAAAATTCTTGATATATAGAATTTACCTTAATTTTTAAAACATAATTATAGATATATCGTAAAATAAAATTCTACTGTGGCTAGTTTCTTTTTTTTTATGGAATTTTCTACTTAGATTATTTCCTAAATATTTTCCGTAAATAAATATTTTTAGATCAAGCAATTTACTGCAATGCGCTTTGCTTTTTTAAATAATTGAAAAGAATATTTATTTGCGCTAGCTGCCACTAAAAAACTCCAATTGATTGTTTATAGATTTATAGGCTAAGAACTAATGTTTATAACAAAATACAAATATCCATTTATCAATTGATTAAAATTCACAACTTGCATTTTAGATATAAAACACAATTCCAGACGGTTGTAATATTTTTTCCCGTAGATAAAAGGATTTTCTGCATTTGTTATTAATCATAACTAACAATTTTCAGTAAATAAAATATAATTACATTTTAAGGTGATATCAATTAATTTGCTGTAGGTTATCCTTATTCATAATTTTATTTTCATATGTAGCTTAAGTGGGGATCAATAATTAAAAAAATAATAGAATATTTATTTAAATTTTTTTAAATTGTAAAAATACATAATATTTTTTAAGAAGAAGTCAATTTTTAAGTTTAATTCTTCAACATTAGGTCATTAAATTTTCCTTTAAATTAGTAATGCAAAAATTGTCAGAAAATCTCTAAAACTTTGTGGTGTATTTTGAATGCATAACAGTGATAAAAAAAATTTAAATTGCGGTATTTATATGATATGAAAATCTTATCATGAGTTAGATTTAAAACAATATGCTAAACCCTGGTTATTTGTATTTAGAATATATGTTATTTTAATAGATAAATATAAAATATATTATATCCATGTTTTATTGAATTTTAAAATATTTTAGCAATTAAAAAACAATATTTAAAATTGTATGATTATAATCTTTACCACGTGGTCATTCACATTTTTTTAAGTAATAATAAATATGAAGAAATAGGTTTTTTTAAATATCCAGAATAAATGTTTTTTTTAATAAACCATATTGAATTTTCTTTTTTTAGAGGTCAATCATCTTTCAGGTGTGTAGAATATGCAAATACGTGTATATTTTATCAAGCTACTTCGCATAAAAAGTAAAATTTTCACAACAGGTTCATTTATATTTACACGAAATTTAATTGGAAATAGAAATCTTTGACTGTATAAAAATATGTAATTGTAAATTTACTCTTTCAAGTAATATTTTTCCTCATTTAGTATTATTTCAAAAATATACTCATAATAATTAATAGAACTAGTTTGAATAAACCCAAAAGCTTATGCTCAAGATAGTTTGTTGATATTTTTTGCGCGAATTAATATGTTTGTATAAATCGGAATTTTTACCAATTTAATAAGCTAGAAACCTAAGATTCTGTCTTTTCCACCGAATTGCTTCAATGTTTGTAAAATTTAAGATATTCGTCGGAATTGTAGCAAGATTTTTTTATTAATGCAAATTAAATTTTCAAAATTTCACATAACCAAATATGTGATCTTTTAGAATTGAACTAAAAATGTAAATACATTTTATTTTTTTGCTTTTAAGATATAGAAAAGCATTTTATTGATTTTTTGATTTATGGGTTAATTTTTGATTCGACTTTTATGTTTTCTTAAACAGATTATGTGATATAATCATTGGAGCAAACTTCATAAATACATTTTACTATCTCTTTCTCTGCTATATACTTATCGGTAGCCCTTTCTTTCAAGGCTTATCAGTCAAGAATCTTTCTCAATCCTATGATTTGCATAGAAAGCATTTTATAACAGTCATTTAAGAAAAATATGTATTTTTGATTGAAAAGAAGTTCAAAAAAAATATTATATTATGTTGCCACAAGCCCACTAAATTACTTAAAAATAGCTGAATTTGTGGTTTCATAATTTTTTTAGATCGATCTAGTTCAAAAGTATGCGGCCAATTACGTCCGCGGAATAAAATCGCAAGAGAAGATATTTTAGAAAATTTTTAAGAATCGATTGTGAATAGATTCAATAAAAAAACATTTTATGGTCTCATGCTAGAAATTCATGTTTAAAGTGATTGTATTTTACACAAAATATAAATAGAATATCAAATATAGAAAATATTATGATGCAATATTCTAATAAAGGAATTTATAAATATATAAAGGGCTAAAAATGCGCTTTTCATTTTAATACTTTAAAAATTTGCCTGGAATTTACAGGAAGATGTTTAAATGCTTGATTTACTTACAAGCAACACATTATGCAGAAAAAAAATTCCTGGATGTCATTACAGAATATTAAATTTCCATATGATAGAGAAAAACGTTTCTCATGAAAAAAACCAATTTTGTAATTTGGATGCACAATTAGGAAGTAGGTCGATTTAACACTGATATTAATTTTTTTCTATTTGACTTGCCAAATTATGCAGCACAATATGAGCAGTAAATTAATTAAAAGTATAGCAAATAAATATCAACAACAAAGACTTTAACTATTATTAAAAAAATAAGTATTATGTTGATATAGTTCAATTTGTGTATAATATCTTATTTATTTTAAAATTGGGTCGTTTAGTAGGCTCATGTTGGACTTAGTAATCAATATATCGAAAAATGGACATAGCATTCGGCTAATAAAAATTTTTATATCCATTAATTTACAAATTTCTTGCTTTTAATATACCTAAGAAATATGAACAGCTGTGACATTTTGTAGTGGTTTTTATCGTTTGTATATTAAAGATGATTGCAAGAAAAATATTTATAAATATTCGGGTATTGATATTTATTGGAAATATCAAATGATTTTCTATACATACTTTTTTATATATTTTAGAAGATAATAACTTGTTATTTTATAGCATATTAATATGGATGAACATATATTTATTCATATCACTAAATTCTTTTGATATGATATATAGTTTGTAGTGGAAAGAATTATTATATTTAATTAGATAGAATGATCTCTAAAAAATACATATGATAGATGTTTATATTTATAATTATTATGAGAAATTCTTCATCTAAATATTAAATTACTCGTATTTTGGGATAAATACTGTTATTTAAATATGTACTGATTGTAAAAGAATTTCTTAGTCATATTATATTCACCTATTAAATCATTATATTTGAAATATTCTTGATTATACAAATTCAAAAGACATTATTTAATCTTAATAAATCCCATTCTTCAAAATATTTTCTAAATAGTTTTTAGTGCTTAATGAATCTATTTACTAAAAATTTAAAGAGACTGGTTTGGAAATGGTCTGAAAGATTGAAAAAAACCATTTTATTCTTATACAGACTGTAAAGGGCAAGAAAATTTAAAAGGTGAAAATATTACGCTTTCACATCAACATAATTAATATGTCAGAAATACATGGAATGTATTTTACTGTAAATTTATATATCACATTTATTTTAAAAGATCACTTATCGAAAACTTTATATGTATTTAAATTGTAAGCTTTCTACCATAAATAATTGAAAATTTGAAATTTGTTATTTTCGATTTATTTATATTTATATATAAACATTCTATAAATTTATATCCATTATATTTCTATGATCATTTTGTTTATTGTCTTTTGAACTGGTGATATTCGTACATTATCTTTAAATTTAGATGTAAATAAATCGGCTGGTGATTTGAGTGAAATCTTCATTTTTTTTACGTATTCACTATTTCGTATTTAAACTAATAGATTCTATTAAAATTAATTTTTAAAAATGATTAATAAAAATATTTATGACCTTCTTATGCAAACTTTATATAAAGCAAAGGTATATTTTTAGCATTTTTATAACAAAAATAACGATCATTCAAATGTACCCTTATATAATATACTTCGGGGTCCTAATAAAAAAAATAAACGTATCTAATAATTTATGGAAAAATACATCCAGTGATTAAAAGATTTAGATACAGTAAAAGAATAAAAAAACAATTAATTAAAGAATTTTATCGTGGTTATTTTAGATCAAGAGCTACAATAAATATAAAATAGGACATAAAAATTGTTTATAGGTTTATTGTAGCTAATTGATACATTATTTGCAAAAGAAAGGTGAAAATTTAATTTTAACCTAAATATCAGTCTGAATTAATCAATATATGAATTTATTTTATTATTTATAAATTATAAAATGAAATAAATTCCATTTATATAATACTATGAGTCTAAAAATTAGTCCGGGTTGAAATAGGATAGTCCTGGTAAATAAATTTTTTGCCTAAATTTTCTTTTAACTTCAAAAAATGTAAATTTCTTTTAGCATTATTTAATTTTTAAAATGAAAGCAACTTCAGAAATATTTTTTTTATTCAGTAGCCAAATTTATTTCATAAATTCTGGTTATGACAAATTTTTGCGTTATTAGCAAAAATGATTTCGTATAATAAATATTTTGTTTTTTTAGATCTAAAAAAATGTAAAATATATTTTGTATTTTTGTGCTTTATATATATTAACGCGTATATTGGATCTCAACATATGATCATTTCACGACTTCCTTTTGTATTTTTTTATAAGTATTAACTAATGGGTCTTGAGAAGTGGCTTCAAGAAGGTTTAAGAGATTGGAATATTTCTAAGAATATGGATATCATGTGTTATCGGTAAAATAATAAGATTTTGCTCGAAGAAAAAATCAAAATTTATCATACCCGAATAAACACATAAAAAACAAGATACAATATATTGAACCATTGTAATTTTCAATATAGCAATTCTTTTTAAAGATATCATCAAACATTACTACTTAAAATACTTACTGATGAAAAATAGAAAGATATTTTTGGCAACTTGATCGCATATAATGATGTATAAAATCAGGTAAAAAAATTCGGTTTTTTAATAGTATTAAATGTATACCTGTTAACATCTCCTCATGGTTTTTAGAATTCTATATTTATTGCGTTACATTTAAATACATGCCATATTTAACAATTGATTCACATCGAAAAGTTAAAGGGCACGAATATGAAATTCATTTAGCTGAGTAGTAAAATTTTCATATAATATCAGTTTCTTACTCGCTGATATATACCATAAAATTTCCAATCGTTTATAATCCAAACAATAGCTGATACATAAATAAAACTTTGTGTGTTGTTTTATATTTATAAAATATAAATGATGTTTTTAATGTTTTATAATCTCCAAATTTAATTGAATCATTTATGCTTTATATAATCCAATGCTTTCTTACATTTCATGAATTCTATTTATATAATTTACACTAAATCAAATATTTCAAATTTAGTGGGTTTTTATAGTTGATCAGTGTAAATTAGTCTATAACCAAAAATGGCAATATGAATATCTTCAATCATAGAAAGAGTATATGTATCTGATATTCTAATATTTAGCAAAATAATTTATATTTACATCTCATTATAAATGATCTTTAATTTTAAAAAGAGTAAATTATTATTTTATCAAACTATAAACATTATTTTCTTCGTTCACTCGATCATACAAACACTCTTTCCGAATCAACTTATGATCAATATATAAACTTTCGCCTATTTTTTGCGATTAATAATATTCACTGTTGCGTTCAACTATCATATATAAATAAATAAAATAGAGTTAACTTTTGCTTCAAATTATTTATGCATATATTTTATTCTAAATATTTTTATATTGCAAATCAGTAAAATTTAGATTAATTTCTAGATTATGTTATTTTGAAATCTTTTTCATTCAATAAGTTTCATAACCTTCCTACTTAAATTAAAAAAAAATTACGGCTAAAATAACTTTTTGAACTCTTAGTTTCCTGGATTTAGAGGAGCAAATGTCTAAATTTATAACTTTCTATATATTACACGTTGTTTACAGTATTCAGAATAAATTCTTTATAGTAATAGGGAATTTTCTTATATAATATCTTTAAATTGACGATTTTTCATTCATAGTAAATCATTGTTTTTAGTTCTCTTCGTTTCATATGTTTTCAATTGCTGATATTCCAATGCTAGTATCGAAGGGTGTAATCAGATTTTTATTATCGTGTATGAAAATGAAACCGATTACTAAAATGAATGCATTCGTTTGAATTCTACTATTTCAAAGGGCTAAGATAATATGTATTATAAAATAAAATAATAATTGCCCTTGAATGAAAAAAATTCTGCCGATTATGAGCTTTAATCATCAACTGTTTATTTAAAATTTTTGTTCCAAATAATCTATAGATGTCAGTCTTCAATAGTAATCACAAATCTACATATTGATATAGGTTGAAAAATAACTACACTGCAAAATGAATCATATTTTTTTAATTTTAACTGATAAACAGTAAAAAATGAAGAAATTATTCCAGAAAGACTTCAAAACATATTAATAGAACGTTGTGTCATAATATTTTTTCCGATATTTTACATATTATGAGAGCATGAATCAGAAATGATAAAAAAAAACCTTCAACTATGGTTCTAATATTTTATAATATTGTTCATATATATACTTTTGCATATTTAAATTCATTTTACATTCAATTTCTTGTTATTGTCAAAATGCAAGGCAGGTACGTTTTTTTGTAGCATTATTAAAATAATTAATTAAGAATTGAAATTCTACTGAAGGAACAAAAGTATAGTTGGCTGAGTTTTATGGGTAATTATTGAAGCTGGATATATTATGCAAATAAACATTAAAATGATTTATATCTGGCTTATGGTTCTGTCACTGATATTCAAAAGTGCATAAAGTAAATTTCGTTTTTTTTTAAATAAAATTATAGAATATAATGCTTTAATCGAATACAAATTACAAAAACTTTTTTTTACAGCATGATTAACTTTAGTAATATATTATAATGGATAGGAAAACATAGCGTAAAAATTGAACCGAACCAAGTGTGATTGGTATTTAATTTATTTAAATAAACATGGGGATTATTATATTTATTTACTTTATTGCAGTTTAATTATATAATATGTTGTGACTTAATGATTAGATTGTCAAAATCCAATTTCTGTTATGCCAAAATATATAAAATCCTAAGAATCTCTAATTTAAAATGTGATAAATATATCAATTAAAGCAGAAATGTATTATTTGGTCTATTTTTGAATCATATAAAAAGTAAGACGACAGACTCCACATTATAAAAATCATGAAAATTTTTAATTCTTATTCGTGATTAAAGATTTAAACCATAATTGTAGTCTGTGTAGAAAGCAAAAATGAAAAAAAATATAAATCCTAGAATTTTAGATATATTTGATTATTCCGTAATTTATCGAATAACTAAAATCACTTAAGGAATAATAATAGGCATCTTGTATATTAAATTTATGTTAATGCTAAATTAATTAAAGATAAATTTATTTATTTTTTATTTATGCATGTACGTAATTCTAATTAAAGTCATTCGCTTTTTTATTATTTTATCTATCGTTTATCCGATGTAACCCCGCGTGTGATCCTTCCCATTGTCTGTGACCAGTTAATCTCTATTGATTAGACTTGTTTTATTAGGCGGTAGTCGACAAGGAAGATGGTTGTGATTAAATCTATTTTCCGTCGCTGATCAATTATGGCAACCAACTCTGCTCTCACACATATCCTTGCTATAGGGATCAGGCTTAATTCAATATTCGGGTCCTTTTGTCGAGTCACAAACAGCAAACTCCTAATTTATTTGTGGCTTTTAAAGCTTTTTATCGTTTCACTTTCGGGTTTAGGCAGACCACCCTTATGTGAGTATCTAATATTTGCGTGCAGAACTCGAAATTGGAGTGCGTTGCCGTTAAAAAAACAAGCCAATTTCCGCTAAATTTCTAAAACAACAGCCAATTGCACCATTGATATCCAAATAATAAAGAAAGAAATATTTTTGACTTGAATTATAACAATTATTATCACTCTTTTATTGATATTCTAATAAATAGAATTAAATATATAATTAAAAAATTTATCGTAGAAGTTTCATTGGTGAAAGATAAAAAATCATAAAGATTCTTATTGTAAAAAAAAGGTATATTTTAATAATCTATCGATCAAGCTTACGATTTTTATTCTTTTAAATACAGTTATCATATACATGTAATCATATTGTGCTATAGATTAACACATACTATATTAATATATGAAAAATGTATTTATGTTTTATATTTTCGTTTTTTTTCTGGTCTTAAAAATATCTTTTTTTTTCTTTTATAGTTTTTTTAGGCGTTTATAAAAAACAAATCGATCCAAAATCCATGTTTTAGTTGTATAGTTGGCAATATGCTTTCATAAATGATACGCTCTTTATTTTATATATGTATTTTTTTTTAAAAACAATTTAAAAGAATATTATAGTTTTTCTATGATTCAAATTGTGTTAAAATATTATAATATGCTTTATTTTTGATAAAGAACATCCAATTTATGCATTAGTTTTGATAACACATTTCAAAATTGATTATAGATTAAAATTTATTTAAAATCAATAAATGATGCTTTAGATAATTCATAACAAAAATTATTTACATTATAATTCGCTTATAGCGTTGTAATGCTATATTTTAGTGTTGATAAATTAGAAAAATACAGCAAAAATTGTTATAATAGTGCAGTTGTTGGTTTTGGGTTTGGTTTAAATCCACCTTAAAAGGTACATCTAAGAATATGATAGTAAATAGGCCAGTAAAGAGATAAAATATACAATCAATATCTAAATACCTTTACATTATGTTTTTCATATTATTTCATTTTCTTAAATGATCAGAATACATAAAAACTATCCTAAAAAAATTAATGAAATATGGATTCTTATTTGTTATTATCACTTTATTATGATCACAATCACAGTATTTATTGAAAATCTTTGCATATATATAATATTCTAAGATTCAAGTAAATGTAGTACCATAACCTAATTTAAGTTAATTCATAATTTTTATAAAGGGATGTTAGATTTTCGAGCATTCTTTTTTATAAAAATCAAATCCAGTATTTTTAATTTTGTTTATTACATCATAAGGCAAGTAATATAAATAGGCCACCAAAAGATGGGGTTTCAAAGAATAATGTCATGGTATTATATAAAAAAATAAACATATTCTTCAATATAAGCAAAAATGTTCCATTACACATGGTAAATGGCATTTTTAATATCAAAGTAATTCTAATTTTCTTATTTAGTCCTATTATTTTCTGCTGTCGTTAGATGAAACAGTTGTGTTTATGCATCTTATGAAAAATTTTTCAACAATCTTGAACATAGCATAAATAGTTTAAAATACTATGATTTTCATGATATATTTTTTCTTTTATGATAGTCAAATGGTTATACATCAGTTTTGACGTTTTAAAAACATGGGATGATTAATAATGTTTAAACTTTTTATACTTATTATGTTATTTTTTATAAAACCTTACGCTATTTTAAATGAATTAATTAAACTATTATTTTATATTATACGTAAATTATTCAAAATTTTATTTCGATCATCTAGATGTAGAATAAATGAAATATATTTATACTTTTATATTATAGGAAGATGTAATCCTGATGCAAGCTGAAATTAACTCTTATTATACACTATAAAAATCACTAGTTGATCGTCAAAAAAAAAAGGAAGACCAAATATTTCAACAAGAAAATATAATAAATTCATATTGCGCATATTCTGATAAATATAAATCCTGATGTAAAATTAAAATGCTCTGTGAAATATAAACTAGAGTTTTAACTATAGAAAAAAGCATTAACATTAGAAATTACAATATAAATATTTTAATACATTTTTAATATGTATATATTTGTATATAATTTATACAAACATAACATAAATATTCTTTTTTATCAATAAAATATGTAAAAATGTATTGACCCAACTTAGATTCTAGCAAAAATTAGGCTCAATAATATTTTCTATGTATCTGAAATTTTTTGGTACGCCCATTGTTTTCTTACCGCGTACTTTTTTAACAACACAAAAAATTTGTGGGTTTGTTATTATAAAATAACTTTAAATCGTGCAAATATAAATTCAAACGATAGTAAGTTATGACTGTTATCTTTAAAGGTGGAAAACTGACCATTTATTACATACATAATCTAATAAAACTATGTATAAATACCATCTAAATAATCTAATTTTCTTAATAATAAAAATATATGGTTTAAAAATACACTCATATAAATTATTGATAGTGACTTTAGTATTTAAGTGGGTTAAAACGTGTTTTAAACTGCTGTCTAGACTTCTGAGTGCTTCTCGATACATTCTTATTACAATATTATTATAATATTTTCATCATTACATTCCGTTTACCTTTTTTGTCGTTGTTCAAAGCTTTGACGCATAAATAAATATCAAATCAGTATTTTTAGCGTTAATTGCGCTTTTAAATATTGCCATATTGCTCTATTATTTCTTATATTGGTTTAATTTTTATGATATCCTATGTTTCTGCAATTCAAATTCTCTCTATTTTTCATTGCAGATTGCAATCAATACAGTTTGTAATATACGATATTATATGAATAAAACTTCAAATTTTATTTATTATGCGTAACCACATATTTAAATTTATCAGAAAAAGGGTAATTGTTTGTTATCATCAGAGAATATTTTTAAATAGTTACATGTTTCTATTTCAGTGGTATTGGAGAAGACTTAAAGAGGAGAAGATAACCGAAATTATAATAAACTGTGCATGCGGAGAATCAAACAAGTGGTGCTCGAAAACAAAAACAAAAACATAAATTATAACTATAATTCTAGTCCATAAATAAAAAATATTTTGTTTTATGTCTATCGTTTTATAATCCTAATCTGGATTACGCCCCAATCTGTATTTAAGCAAAAAATAAATTTATAGTGTCAACGCATCATAATTTTTATTTAAAGCGTTTCAATGAATTTTCCAATAATTATATTATTTGAAGTTTGTGATGTTTATAAAAATTCCAATTGAATTTACTTTATTTATTTATGTTTTACTTCTATTACTGCTAGAAGTTTGCTTTATATTAATAGGAACCGAACCATTGCTTAACTTCTGTGTCTCACTATGTGATTCCCCCAGCATTTCTTGTCCCCCGTATTTACCGTGGATTGGCTCCTTTCACATAGGCGGCAGTCATTATGTGGAGGAAATGTGATTCTGTCTACTTTTTATCGCTACGGTATATAAGCTACAACCACACTCTACACTTGCCTATATCTTTGCTGAATGGTGTGGATTCCTTTTCGATGCTTGAGGCCTAGCATAACATCTTATACAGAAACCTTCTTTTTCTCATGGCTTGTCAATGCTTTTGTTTTGTTCATCACTGGTCGCCTCCTTGAGTATTTTTCTTATGTGTGAATTCGTTTGAAAATTAGTGGGGTGGGTGGAAGTGGAACCCGCGACTCCCCACTGGGGTTCGACCTGTAAACCTCTCAACCATACCATTTTTGTTTATATCATAATATTTGTTTTTAACTTTAAACAAGGGAAAGGTGCAAAAGATGCATCAAGGAGTTGTGCAATATTCCCAATATACTGACCACGTCATAAATAGATAAAAATAAAATTCTGCCAATTATATAAACTATAAATAAAATATAAATAATATAAATTAATTGAAGCATATATGTTTGTTATATCTAATTTAAAAAACTGATATCTAGTACTTCATTAAACCACTAAACAGTTAATATCGATTGTTATTTAAATCTTCAATGTTCTAATGACCACTTATCAGTGATAATATTAGTTTTATAATCACGATCTATATACTCAAAATATTAGAGCTATATAATTATTGGATAAATAATTTATTATTTTTACAGATAAAAACTCCCCGTTTCATGACTTTATTACAGCCACATCCATATTATAAATGTATGAACACAGTAGAATTTGCAAATTTATTATTTTTTTTGAAAAGTATAGATACGCGGTAATCCCTTGTTGTCTTATAAATATATAAAAAAATAAAAATTAGTGGCGCGATGAATATGAAGTGTAAGTATTGTCACAAAAGAATCTGTAATTTAAAATTAAAGATTTATATAGATTAACGCAAGGTATATAACTATAATACTAATTTGTATAATTCTTGCCGCCTGATTCTAAGCAATATAGATAACCTTCTTATAACAACCCGAGGGATAAAAACCACTCGGATTTTTAAATCCAGTATCAATGCAGCTTTGAAAAAACCTTATTCGATTATACAATTTAAGGTCAACTAATCTAGGCCATTATTGGCATAGTATGTATTTTTATTTCAATTAAAATTCTACGAAGTACTCGATACCGTAATAAGTTAACAATAAATATCAACTAGATCATAAAATTTAAATAAATAAACACAGTTTTATAATATCTATACCTAGATCAATTTTTATTTGTTTTAATTTAGATAATAAAATGATTATTAATATGTTATTAGTCGATGAAACTTTTTTATGAGCCGCCCAACATATTTTAAAAGCAATGATTTTCTAAAAAATATTTATATATATTTATTAGTTATGAAGACCTAGATTTCCTATTAAAACAGCCTTTTGGCTTTAGATATACATAGAAACGTTTTTTATATAAAATTAGTTGTAATATGCGCAAGATGCAATAAATCATCACCTATTTTTCTTTCTTTTATATTATTTAAAATTTTTAATTAAGAATCCCAGATGTTAGTTTTTTCGTACAAAAACCGTTTTTTTCACTTTTTTTGCACAAATATAAATTTTTTTATACACCTAAACACGAAACTATACCGAAAATATAGAGACAAGTTTTGCATGTAAAAATATTAAAACAGTAATTTATGCAAAAGGTGTATATCTAAAGGTAAGTTTTATACTACAAAAAGTATTCGTATAAAATGTTTATACATTTTTATAATTTTAATTTAACTAAGTTGTTCAACATCTATAGTTGTTTATTTAATTCTATGCAAATACATTTTCGGAACCTAAATATATTTATTACTGCTTATAAGCTGATTCTTTGTTCGAATTCTTAGATCCTTATTTTTAGAAAATTTAATTTATTCACATCTAATGCAATAAACTCTCTTTTTATTTTCTTATGAATGAGAACCATTTTTAAAAGATATAACTACAAAAAAAATTATAAATTACATACAATGAATATAATATTTTATAAAAAATTTTATGATATAATTATAGATACATCAATGGTTTTAAATTTATTCTTTCTTATATTTTCATAAATTACACTGAATTAATATCTAAATACATCTAATTTATCTTCTTTATTACGTTCATAAATAATTTATAAGATAGTGTTCCAATTACCTCAAAAACCATTACTTATGTGCAGCATTGCCTGTAGGAATCCCACCTAATTAATATAGATTTGACCCTTTCACGAAAGAGAAAGTCGATATTTGGAAAGACATGTAGGCTTATATACCTTTAATACACATAATAAATAGTATTTGTTCATATTCTATACAATCTATATTATTCTGGAAGGCACAGGTTCCATTATAATCTAATAAGGTACGACGCTAGACCAAACAGAAACCACAAAAAATATATTATCGAAGAACGTGTTTTAAATTCATTTATAATCTAGAAACATAAGATACCATTTTCGTACATTAACTCATGAGAAATTCGAATTCATTAGAGTGGTACCCACATCACCCATCAGAGCACCGCACTTAGAAGCCCTAAAATTTATAGGAGTAATAAATATTAACGATGAATAAAAAATATTTAAAATGCAAATAAAATAAAAAGGTTGTATTTAAAGCTAAAAAATTCGTTTTTTAAGGAAAATAAAGATTTTTCTCTAGATCTTATTCTTCTAAATTACTTTAGTTGCACTATATTTAAAACTTTTGATTCATCAACTACATAATTTACAAATTTTATCTCAATCTAATTTTTTGTGACCAATATTCCGCTTGTGTTCTATTTTCAATTTGCTATTATACGACTTATGGTATTTCGTGACAAATACACTCCATTTTACAAAAAAAAAGGAAATATTCTTGTTCTTGATTTGTCATTTATATGAAGCATTGTAGTGCACGTAATTACATTAAAATTGAACCACCATTGTTATAATTTTTTTTGAATATTCTTTTTTTTAATCTTAATACACAAGTTTTAAACTAGAATCTATATACGTATATATAATTATATTTTTTGTACTTTTTTACGTATTTTTTATGTATAAGTACAATGTTTATCGGTGACATATATTTATAATTGATTTCCATGAATACTTAAAAATATAACATGCTATGATGGTGAATTAAAGAAAGAGCTGCAATAAAAATAATGAAATCCGTAAAGCACACAAGAGTTTCGTTTTAAATATACAAAAAAATTTAGAGATGGAATATAATTTATTAAATATTAAAAAAGAGTTTTCAATTTTCATTTCTAATAAGGTGGCTAAAATTGATATGTATGAACAAAGCCGCATCATTGTATATAATTTTAAATAAGGGTACTATTTAAATGCCAAAGAACTATTGATTAGAGGCATATTTATTCAGCAGTATGCAATAAAAAAATAAACATAAGGAACAGCTATAAATTAATACATATTGTTAGTTATTTTGGCTATATCGCTGAACTGATCAAATTGAGTTATATGGATTAAGACCTATCTATCTTTTTTTTTTGTTTTTGCTCAAATATTAAACAATATTGTGTAAAAGTATTTGATCGACTAAGATCATATATCGTGTTTGAATTTATTTCACAGAGAAATATTTATTGCAGATCCTTTATTTAAGCCCCATACTCTTTTAATATGAAGAGAAAATATACTATACACAGCAGTGTTAACGTATAATGATGTATTGTGTGTTTAAAGTATGTATAATTATTTTACTAGATTTCACCTATTGATCTCACAGAGAGCTCTCAACTCTGGTCGAATTATCTTTGAGCCTGTGTGAAAATAACATACCAACATCAAAACTTAATTAAATATAAAATTAGAAGCTATGCCTTAGATCATATGAAATTTTGGAGTAATACACTTGAAATTTTTTTAAATGAAATCAGTTGAGTTCATTTTGAATTTGGTAAACATATCAAGTGGTAAAAATGTCACTATAAACGTATTCAAGGTATAAAGATATGGCTAAATACATATGCTTAAAGGGTTATATATTCATTGTTCGTAAGATATATTAATCAATATTTTTTTAGATAGAACATATTCTATTATAAAAGCTAGATTCTAGGCGTTTGATTGATGTGGATTCTGGTGCAATTGATTTTATAAAAATAATTCATGATGATTTTTTTACCAGACAATTGATTTTAGTTTTATCGTCTGATGGTTTGCGTAAATTTCGAAGCATATGGAAACATTGCAGTTGAATATGCTTTAGGATCATCTATTGACATGTTTTATTGTGATGCTTAGAATAAATTAGCATAAATAAAAATTTACAATAAACTATGAACATAAAAATGTTAATGAATCGTAAGAATAAATATGAAACAAAGAAATATATATTTTAGATTCAAAACTTAAATTAATATATTTTTTTTGGAGTAAATATTTTTTTTTCATATAGTAACCATTAAGAAGATCTTTTCATCTAGGTCATATATTATGTTTTAAAAACGAAGTTGCCAATTATAACATGTTTCAAATATAATTTTCGTATTTATAATATAAATAAATTATTTGGTGGTCAAAATATACAATCTTTCATTAAAAATTATGATTTTTATTTTGATTGCCAGTTTCTAATATTGCCGAATCAAACTAATCGAATAAGTCCTCCTTTATGTTGTTTACAGTTTATGCCATTAAACATAAAAATTATGTATTTTATGTCGGAAATAATGAAATTATATATCAAGCTATAAACAAAACTGTTCAGATACTAACTAATAAAAATAATAAAATTAGCATTTATATTTTCTTATTAAATTGATTTTTTTTGATATCTAAATATTGAATAACCCAATATATATGCCGAACTTCTTTATAAACAAAAATGCATGTATAAATTTAGATTAATTAGATTTCCCGATACATTTTATTTCTACAAAATACATCATACATGTTCTAAAATTTAAGAATAGCCGCAAAATTTTTTAAAATATATGGAAATTTATTTTTTGTCTAGATTTATAAATGGAAAAATGAAGATGTTTTGTGGGTCCACACAAATTTTATAACATTAGTTAAAAACATGGAGAATAAGATCTGTCTCAATAATTTTTGAACGATTTTGTGGTCGTAAAAGAAACTTGATGTTAGAAAAAATGCAAAAACCCTAATGAAAAAATAATTATATAATAGTAAGATTGTCTTGAATAATTTTAAAACCAATATATAATATTTTTGTTAGAAAAAATTCACCATATCGTATCAATACAACACAGATGCCGAATATAGCTTCATAAAATCTTAATTATAAAAGACATGATTTGGGTGTTTGAACAATGCAAAAGAAACGTATAAACACGATGTTTTCGCGCAGATCTTCCTTTGATTGCAAAAATTTTCCCAAATCTTGCAATAAAAAAAAGAAATGCCACAATGAAAAAGATATATAATGTATCTATTAAAAAAAAGATATGATGTTTTACTCGCTTCAAAACACCGCAATTATTTACTAATGAAGCCCAAAAAAGTATAAAACTTGATATAATTTTCATACCCGAGATCTACTATAAATATATTCTAAAGTCTCTAAAAAGTTATGTTGAAAAATCCATTAAAAATAAAACCGAGTAGTATCTGGTTATAATTTTCATTTAGATGTCATCTGTTCTAATAATATAAAACAACGAACAAAAATTCTTTTTTTTATGCATTGAATATATATAAATCGCCTGAATATAATTTACACATGATCCTGTATCGTTTATTTTTGAGGAAAAAATTAAGCGTCTGTTAATTCGTCAAACTATTTCTATTGGATGTTATATGCTACATAAAGGCACATACAAGCCTTTAATGAAAAAATCATGTTTGAACTGTTTTAATTTGAAATTTTTTAAATTTATTGTTTTGTTTTCGTTTAAATTTTACATATATAATACACAAATCTAATATGCCGAAAAATAATAATTTCATTTTCTAATATCATTTAGAACAAAGAATAAATGTAAAATATAAAAACTGAAACCTTAATTACCCATAAAGCGACACAATATTGCGTTGATATGATCTAAGATTTGAAAAATAAAATTTTTTATTTTTTTTTTTGTATTGCTAAAAACAGAAAGTGGCAAAATACCCATGATTATAACAACAATACTTGGCACATTATGTAATATAGTAAACTCTTTTTCCATATTTTTTTGATAGTTAATAATGCAATATCTAAAAATTATGTATTATACGCAATTATTATGAAAATTACTCGCATAACTATGCAATCTATAAACCTTTTTAGAAAAAACTAGCTCTTCATAGATTATGTATATTGCATATATTTGATAAATCTAAGATTTAGATAATTAGTTCTGGTTTTAATGTTTCTCGTACTTTAGTTAAAAACTGGAAGAGCATTTTAAACACCATACGCAAAAAACTCTATTTCCATTGCATATTGCTTATACCGTAAAAGTTTTAGCATCTTTATTGTTTATTTTATTAGCACTGGAAAAGTTTAAGTGTGATGACCACGTAATCGGGTACCCCAACGAGGATACGGTCACTTGTGTTCGCATATCGAGTCAAAGTAAATTACGACAACATTTAAGTATTAAAATGAAGAGTAAAGCCAAATTTTACGTGATCCGGCCATAATATGTTTTACATGTCTTTAAAGTAATAGGTATTTTTTGCCGATTAGATAATTTATAAATGCCCTTGTCTGAAGAGGTTTCAGACCTTCAATAATATTTTACAGATTACAGGTAAAATTATTTTACGCTGAACCATCGCAACTCTTTTTATTTGCAAAATTGAATCAAAACTTTAAATTATTTATCATTTGTTAATTCTATTTAAATCGAAATTTTATATTTCATAACCTTACTCAATGATCGATGATTAACTAAATTTTTGCTAAAGTATAGTCGATCTTTCAAACTTTCTTTCGCAAATTCGACCAGAATTTTATATAGATATTAGAATAGAAATGCAACTAATGAATACGTTTAAGAGTAAAAAGAAATGAAATAAAAAGCATATTTATTTTCTGGATACAAAATATAATAATTTTATAATTCATATTAATTATGTTTTCTCTTCGCTATTATTTATCTACAGTCATGTAGAATTGCACAAATAAAATCAAGAAAAAAAAAATACAGTAATTTTTCCTTTGTAACCTTCAATAAAATAGTAACACTTCAGTTTTTGTAGACTAAATGTATACAAGATATTTATACTGTGTTTTATTGATACTTTATTCAAATAAACATAAGCTGATGTATAAGAATAAATAAAATAAATTGTTGCAGTGAACAGCAAGTTCTAGCTAATTATTCTAGCAAAACTTTGTTTTTTTATTTTAAATGAAATCCATAAAAAATAGTGATTTAATATTGATAGACACATTAAATATGCTTTCATGCATAAATAAGTTTTCTGAATTTTTATTTTTATAATAAAACTTGAAAATTGTACTCAAGATTATTTTAATATTATTCGATGGATACCAAAGACAGCTGAATGCCGAAACATATCTTTAATACATATAACTGAACAGTAAAAAGATACTGATCGATTATTTGTATTTTTCTTAAGAAAACGAACAGAACAGGTGCATAAATTTAAAATGTTTGATGCGCGAAAATTATATAATATTAAAATAAAAGTATGTTTAGAAAATCATTGCTTCGTATCTTTGAATCGATAATGATTCTATCACCCTTGTCTAAACTAAAATTATAAATAAAGCGCTCAAACAATATCCTTTTTGATACTGTGTAATAACTTCTTGTAAAATTTTTTAATAATCTATCTAATTTTATGAAACGGCTTAGCTTTTGTTTTTTTAAAACAGTTATCTCCTTAGTATTTTATATTTTCAATTACCTGCATTTAACTATATTGATTTTGGATTGCATAATCTTTTTCGTGATTTAGAATATTTTCATCCAGGATAAATTAAAAATGATTTTAAAATAATTACATAAAAAATATATTAGATTTAAATCATTATGCTTATGTTTAAGGTGAAGTTTTACATTTTATAATTTTTAATATACCCATGGAAGAATATTGTTCCCTACGCAACTTGTATTTTAAAAACTTCAAAACATAAAGATTCTATAGAAAAGTACTTCTTATAGTTATATTGGTCATCCAAAAGATTTTTAATAATAAAATACAATTGCATTATATATTTATATTAAAAATTTAGCCTGTCTGTTCCAAAGAAACCAACTTAAAATGAACGATAATAAATTTAAAAGCACAAAATGTTTCTAAAAATATCAAAAATTTGTGTATAAAAAAATAATGAACAAATTTAAAGGATTTTTATTAGTTTAAAATATAAGAAAGAAATATACAAAAGTCTCGCGCTAAAATTGTCTTTAACATTCTGCCGATTTTTATCATTATGATAAAAATTTATAATATCAAAGTATGCAGTGATCCCAAAGCTTAATAAATGAAAGGAGGAATCAAAAATATAGAATGTTTGTGTAGTCTTCTATATAAATTCAATGAATTATCTAGACAGTACACAAGGTAATGAAATTCATCTTTGCCGCATAAAAAAAGTCAAAGCATTATGATTACCTCATATATAACAATTAAGATTCTAACTAAACTAGCACTATCGAAAAAAATAAAATGATCATTTTTTTCAACTTATAATGCATATAATATAATTCATATCGCAGCACAACTAATTCATCATTATATTTTCAACATAAGAAAATATTGACTTTACACATCTTATTAAACCCAGATATTATTTCAGAATTTAATAATAGAGCACAAATTTCATGTACATATTGTAATCTTATCCATATTAAACTTAATAATCTATCCCTAGTTTTCCTTATATCAATGCACAAAAAATCAAACATTGCATAATTTTGATTTTTGGGCTTTTAAAGTGGCGAGATATGCTATTTCAGATAAAAAATTGGAATGTTATTTCGTTGTTTATGTAACATCAGAAAAAAAAGGAAATGGTGAAAAAAATATTCATTGATTTTTTGTTTTTAATTTTTATATTATATAATTCTAGTTAAATATTAAAAGTGACAGTTTATTATATATTCATGAGTATTATTGATGCCTTAGAGATTGTTTTAGATGTATATGATTTTCGTACTATTGATACTTTTTAATGGCATAAATGTAGTTTGTTTATAACACTTAATAATGAAATTCATATAAGATGATTATAATATTTTTAAGTGCATATACAAAGATTAGTAGATATATATACTCTAATGAATTATGTTTAACTAATAACATTCGCTTTTTAATTTAAAATATAAATGATATAGAATTTTGTGACCTTTTTTAAATTATATTCAATGGTTCTTTTAATATTCAAGCATAAATCCCTTTTCCCGCCATTTTCACATAATACCGAAAATATGGCCGAAAGAATTATATTATATTATGTTTTTTCATGCCGTAGGTTAATTTAGAGATATAAATAAAAATGAAAACAATATAAAATGTTCTTATTGATATTAAGTATTTGTTATTAATTTTCTTAAAATTATTGAACTTGTATCCTAGCGCTTTGATTTTATAACAACAAATTCTATTATCTTACAAATACTATCACCCTTAAAAATATATAAACGATAAATTATTTACTTGGAGCTATTTGAATTCGCAATTTGATATTTATATTATATGGAAAAAATATACGACGTCTGAAGGCAAATTAAAACAAATAAATAACAATTAATTCTTCAAAAAATATATCAAAAGGTTTTTTTCGAGTATTATTTTTCATCTAAAATATATGAAAAAAATAGAACACACTAAGATTTGAACTTATAATATAATAAACAGAAAAGTAAATATTTTGCTTAATAAAATTCCAAGTAACTATTAAAGATGCAATTTATCATAATGTTGCACCTGGATATAGTAAAATAAAAATCTAAGCATAATAGAAACTAACACAATAAATTATTCTCCCCATAAAAAAAAGAATCATAAAAACGAATTAAGAACTAAAAAACTACAAAAATATAATTAAAAATTTTTGGCATCTTTGTCATATGATTCCTATATTTTATGAAGTAACAATTGAGATCTTAGAAGAAATAAACTCAAAATCATAAAAACATCATAGATTTGCTTTTTATAACCCAGTTAATTCCACCTAAAAACTTTTGTTAATTTTTGTATGTTTTAATTTGTAAACAATATGTACTTATACACATAATTAAAGACATTATAAGTCAAAAACCATTTCAACCAGCCTATATAAACCTTGAGATTACAAGAAACACTTCAATTTATAGGTCTCGAAAAGAAAAGAGATAATATAGAAGACCCGTGAGAGATAAAGAAAACCCATAGTATAAATTTTCTTTGAGCCCGAGAAATCAACCGTTTGTGCATAAAAATATAAATATATATAATATTTTACCCATAAATAAATTTAATAAAATTATGAAATGTTCTTTGGATATATTGTTATATGTTTCCTAAAAAAAATTATATAATTCGCACAATTATACTGATCACTTTTTATACTTATATATAAACTTTATCGACTATATATGGAATATAATACCATACGTAAATAAGACACTATTATAATTTAACAACGAATTGCGTAAATTTAGATAGTAATTCTAGAAATTAAAAGTCATTTTAAATAAACTTTATGTTTTTTCATTTCTTATTAACTGTTTGAAATTGCTTTGTTAAGGAATATAATATATGTTGTATTATTCCTACGACATAAAAACAGCAAATTATTATCAAGAGATAATATATGGACCTTATATGCCAACTAAATTTGCATGATTTTAAAAAGCAACAAATCACTATTTTGAGAGCATATTTCTATTGATATGATAAATTATTTATTAGAAAAATAAAAGTTACGACATTTTGATTATTGGAAAAACAAGTGTTACAATAATTGGTTGATACTTTTCTGTTGAATTTTCTGGAACTCAAAACAAGAAAAATATTATATCGATGAAAGGCAATTATACTGATATTTTATTATTATATTTGTCTCTTATGGCACTATAAAATTATTAGTATATATATTAACGAATTAGAAACAGATAGAAAGCACCCTTTTCGCATTTATTTTTGGGGTTATTTTTTAGTTTTACACCAAAAAGAGCTTTATAATCTTTATATAATAAATTTCCTCAAAATATATTTTGCTTCGAACTTAAATTTTAAGCACTATGTATTGTTTTCATAGGAATGTGTATTTGTTTGAACTTTGAATTTTATTCTTAATCTAAAATGAATAATATTACATCATGACATCTTATATGAAGTTTAATGTGTTTTTTGTTCTTCTTCTACATCCTCGTCCTAATATCTTTTTTTCAATAAATATCATTTCGAGAGTTTTTCTTATCCATGTTTTAACATGCAATTCAATATAATCGAGACTTGGATTTTCTATGCTTTTGAGGATATTAATCACTTCATCATATCATTTTACATAATATGTTTCCCATTTTGTTAGTGTTTTTCTCAAAACAATTCAGGCAATAGAACACATATTGCCACAATTGCAGATTATTACTGCGTTTTATTGCCATCAGTGTTAAGATAATGCAAATAATTCATTTCGGTTAATGTTTATTAACCATTTACAAATGTCTTTGCTACTAAAGCCTATATTTACTATCTATTATACCTTTATCTTGACATATGCAATCGTATTTATTTTTTCTGTTAGAATTTCCTCATATTTTTAGTTTTATGTGAATATACTATTATAGCTACGAGCTACTTTTGTTTTATGTCTTCTTAAACCTTCGAGATCTATCTTTTCTATGTATCACCTCACCTGATGATACAATATGCATATGATTCATTAAAATATGATCATTTACATTTTTTTCGACTGATGATTATATTTATCCTTGAAAAATCCATAGAGGAATAGTTTATCGGTGTTTTTCTCCTTTACTCCGTAGATTTTTGATATGATCTTTTTCTATTCAGCTGTAAATTTAAGCTGAATTTCTGAAGCTTTATATATTGTCTCTTTTAAGTCAAAAAAATAAACTTGCTATCTGTTGTCTATCATTATTTGTATGTTCAAGTATAAAATGATAAATCTTTCTTTCTATTTTTAATTCCTGAGAATAAGTGTGTTTTTCATTCCCTTTAAATATTAGCATATTTGCTCTTCTGTGCAATCAGTATCTTCTACTATTATATTAAAACAACTTTGAGAGAATTATTTTTTCTAGATAGAGTTTTTTGATTCCTCGTTGCAATTTATTTTTATTAGATAATGCAATTTCAAGACATTTAATCCGAAAATACTTCTTTATCCAGCATAGCTTTTTTCTCCTATGGTCTGTATATTACTATACTAAAATGTCAAATGCTTATTAGTGATAAAAGCCATTTATTATTTTGATTTAGTCAATGGTTTGTGCTATTTCATGCATATTTTAGTCACTTTTAGTTGCATATTAAATTTTTTTTTTACGACTTTTAATACTTTTACGAATATTATAATGCGTTTGGTATATGATTGCATCTTGTACCTTATGATTATATAATTTGCCAAGACAATGTATTTGATTGACAGTTTTAGAAAGTTTTTTTTATATGTTTATCTAGTATTGGCAGGCAGGCAGATGTCAATTTTGCACCTTTCTAATATATCTCAATATATCGAGGTCCTTAAATATAAAAAATATCCTATGTTTAATTTACATTTTTATGCTATATATTCAATAAAAGGATTATAAAGTAATTTAAACTGATGTATCCATAAAAATATAAACTAAATAAAATTAAAACTCACAATATATGATTATGCATAAATTTGCTTTGATGTTTTGGCATTAATATCTCAACAATAATCATAAATTTTTTTATTTGTTTCTGATAGAGTAAATCATTTATCCAACAATAATTAAGTTTACGAAAATCTATGTGATAAAGTCATAATCATAGAAAGAAGTGGCTTTAAATCAACGTTCGTTACGCATCAAGATATTTTCTATCTGCAGTTTCTAGAACTTCATCCTTTACATTAGCTCCTTGTAATCATTGCATGTTTCAAAGATTTTAACACAATATGGTTGTTGATTCGAAGACATTTTAACGATTGTCATTACTTTCACTGTTGTTTATTTTCATAGAATAGAGTTACTTGATATGGGTATAAAATATTATTCATTTATGGCTTCCTTTTTTTTGCAAGGGTTTTTATGGTAGAATAAAAAGCAGTATTTGAATAGTAATTGTATAAACATGCGCGACTAGAAATTCAAACTATCAACGGAAATTATTTTATTTCCATTATAATAGAGTATTATATCCTTGACAAACAAAATATTCTAAATTTTAATTTTGATATTTCGATTTTTAAACATGGTAATATAAGCTGCTTAATGAAGCAGTTTCTATATTTAATTCGAAGATAAATGTTATTTTTAAAATATTTGATGTCCATGTTCTCTACCTTTCTTATAAAAAAATTATTTTTATAAGATTTATTTCAACGTTGCGCTTTTTTGTAATATAAATGTAACAGTATATTGAGCTGACCATGTACTAAAAAGCCCACAGATATATTTTTTCAACAATCCTAAAACATATGCAGTAGCTATTCATATTTTTAATTTTGAGCTCTTAGTTATAAATATTTTGTATAACATGCAAAATCATCTTTTAATGCAAGAAAATAAAGCACGAATTATTTTCAAACTTCTTATATTGTCCTTTTAATTATTTCAAGAAATTTTTACGTTTATATTAATTTCTCTCCTTTATCATGAATATTTTAATATTTGAGGTTTTCTATTCAATATTGGTAATTTTATTGTTTTATCTAGCCTTTTCTGTGCAGTTTATAATTTACTAGCAATATCGCATATGATGTGCAATGAGATTGGGTGTATAATGCTAGCTACTTTTATGCGACAAATTAATTTACCATAGTGACTTTATGGTAGATAATTCATTTTTTAGCTATAATTAAGCTTTCTTATATTTTGTTACACATTTTTATAAAAAAAAATTCATACATATTATGATATATTTACAAATAATGTTTTTAACTTTTTTTATCGTTACTTAAATTCATATTTTCGACATTATGAACCTTTTAAAATGTTTTCGTGTACAATCAAAACTTTTAAGACACATATTGCTTTTTATGCTAAAATACCAAGATTTTACAGGTAACGTATTAAAATTTAGCCAACTCCTTTTGTGCTATTATTAATTGAGTTTTATTTGACTATAAACTACTTCAATCTTTTATATCTATTAAATATTACTCTTTTCGAGTTTTCTTCATATTTAAAGGTTTTATTGATTATGATATAGGAAATATACTTGATTGGTTAAACGTGTATTGTAAATTGTTGCCTCAAAAATCATTTCGTTTGCTTGATAATTTTTACTCTTTAGTCTAGTTTTTTCTTTAAACCCCATTTTAAATGATTTTATTTATTATTATTGATACAAACAGTTTTTCGAATGTAGTTTTTTCAACTACAGATTTATTTAAAATATAGTATATTAGAACAGATAAATCTAAATCCCCTATTCGTAGCATTTTAACCAAATTTTCAAATTTAATTACAAATCATCTTCTAATAAAAATCAGAATGATTATTGCGTAAAAACATGCTATCAATAACACAAACATTATAAAAAGCATATTTTCTTTTCTAAGAAATTTTATAATTAAGTTTTCCAATTTCTAATCAGATATACCATTTTTTTCCTTCATTTAATTTTTCTTTTTATCTCGAAGTTGCTATAAATAATAAAATTTAATTGGGTATACTATTATAAATAAATTTCATTTGTATATTCAAACTAAAAAGCAATACTAGTAAAATTTAGTTCAATATTTTTTGTACTTTTAGTCTTAGTAAAAGTAAAACTACAAGATAGTTTTATTATGAATAAATCTAATTCATTGTTTTAATTATAATTAACTTTAAATTTTACAAAATCTATTTTCTTTTGTAAATGCATGTAATAGTTATACATATTCCTCGGTTTCTGCGTTTACATCCATTTTCGTCGACTTTCCACATTCCTACATACGTTTTCGGATTTTTGATCATAATCAATACTTTATAAGATATGAGATATGAGTTTAGTACTATTAAGCTTTACTGTTCCGTAAACATAAAATCCAAAGTAAACCATAACCTTAAGTTCTTTGCTATCAACATTCAAAAAATACTCGAAACTAGAACATTCGATTTCATCAGTTTTAATTTCTTGATGATATGTATAGAAAAATCTAGTTGACGACACTAGTTATAAGCTTGTTTTATTCTAATATCGAAATATTCAATGGGAATCCATGGAATGCTAGATACTTATAATAATTATAACGCCTAAAATATTCTTGAACATAGAATTTAAGGCCAATATTATAAATTTTTCGATTAAATTGTATTAAACGAGTATGTGGTTCTTATTATAAAATATTAAATTTTATTTAATGAAATATTCAAGGGCCTAGAAATTGTGATTATAATTAATCTTCACCTCCAAATTTCGATAAGTGTATATTCGAAAATAGTAAATACTATTAAAAAATATTTATATTTAGAAAAATTTGCTAATAAATATGTATGTTTTGTTCTTGAACTAAAGAAAGTATGACTTGATGCAATGAAGAAGTTTTTTTAAGAGCTGAATATACATTCTTTAATATAAACCTTAAATAGCAGAAAATATTCGAATTCTTACGTAACCTTATGTGTTCATTTACCCTTTAATCAAAAATTTAATATTTATTTATAGACTTTATTAATAGCCAACACATAAAATTCAAATTAAGACATCGGTTTTTAGTTCACATTTAAATCTTATAAATTACAAGAGAAACACGTAAGAAGTATTTATTTATGGTAATGTATTGATTATAGTCGCCGTTTTTTATACGATTTTTTGTGTACTAGACAAATAAAGAGAATGTCTAAGCAAAAAATAAATATCTGCCAAATTCTTGTTATTATGATTACAATAAAATATATAAATTTTTTTATATGGTATAGTCAAATCTATACACAAACTTCTTTCAACCGACTCATTTAAAATAAAATTTTAATAGCGCTAAAAGATACAATTTGAATTAGTCAATCAATCTATATTTTGAATATACTCGATACATTTAAATAAAAAAATATTCTAATACTAAAATTGAGTATTATAATTATACCCAAAAATATGAAATAAAATGTATTTATAGGTTTTTTTATTTAAAAAAATGAAAATATGGGTATTTTAATCATGTAAATTATCCGAAACCAAAGAATATGATAAAAAAGCATCTATTATTACTATTTGTCATATTAATCAGAGCTTATGTATGATTCAAAAATTATGGCATAAAATAAAATTTAATAATACATTAAGTTTCGAGTCTTGTATATCTATAAGTTTTTCTACTTAATTATTGAATTAACATATAAATTATAAATACAATATTTTAAGATTTAGATATATAGTAGCTATATTCACAAATTCTGTTAACGTATTATGCTACATAATATAATTTGAATTTATAATATGTTATAGATTCTGTGATCACACAAAAAAAGCTTTATCACATTTAAACAATATAATTTTAGTCGACGTATTTATGAGGATTTAATAAACGATAAAATGTTGATTGTTCGGATCCACGGAATTGAATTTTGTTGTATATTGTTAAAAAGAAATATATATTATTAAAATATAATATTGCTTGAGGCTATTGAACTTACATATTTTTACATTTAAATTTTAGTGGCCACTATTTTATAACAACTTATAGTTTATGGTAAATTATATCCTTTAGACCTAAAAAAATATAAAATATCAAAATACATTGCATTTTAATATAGTGGCAACTAAATTTAAACTGTTATCATATACATTTTTTATTAGTGTTATATTCCATCAAATTTCCTTTTTTTTTGTTATTTCATCATGTATACTTCTTTTACTTTCTGGGAAGTTCGCTTCATACCATAAAAACCCTGCTTGACTGCTGCATTTCTTGTGGAATTCCTCCAGCACTTCTTGTCACTCATAATAACCGTAAATTATGCCCTTTATCATAGGTGAAAGTCTATATATAGATGGTAAAGTGATGCACTCTACTTTTTATCGCTATAGTATACAAGCGACAACCCCGATAAATACTTACATATATTCTTACTTAACGGTGTAGGATCTTTTCCTATACTGAGGAACAGTTTATGAATAGCACAGAAGCCTCCTATTTCTTATGGCTTTTCAATGCTCTATGATTTGCTTAATGCTTATCACCAGGTGCTCACTTAAGGTATCAATTTTATGAAAATCATATGATGAATTGGGGGTGGGTGGAAGTGAATACCGCGACTAAATATAAGAAGCAGCCTTGTAAACCACTCAACCACTTCTATTATTGTTATAATTTTTTAATTTAAATATTAAATTTTGTCTTGTAATGTAATTCATAAATAATATGGGTACAATTTTTATAGATACTACTAATTTTCAAAAATATGATTTGGTCATGTTTTCTATGATAAAAGAGGATTCGGTCTCGATTGAAAGTAAAATTATTCACAGATTTTAAAACATAAAATTAAGAGATTAAAGAATCAAAAAGAAAATTCGAATCTAGATAACGGAACAAGAAATAATAGAAATTGCCATGGATTTTTTCTGAAAATAAAATACGATGCAAAAAATATAGATGTATACAATCAACATAAATTTTTTGCACAAAAAAATTAGTTACACGCAGATGCTCATTATCCAAGAGTTTCTTGCAAAATTATGATATTTATAATATTCTTTATATAATATTATATTGAAAAAACAATCAATAATTTTATATCATAAAGTATGAAATATTGATTATAACTTGTTCCATAAATTTATTCAATTTCTAAAAAGGAATCAATTCAATTCTACTGTATAACACGAGTATGGCTTCTTATCATTTCTAAGTTTCTAAAAAAAAATTAAAATATATTTATTTTCTCAAGTTTTTTGTAATTTCAATACTTTAAAAACTTATTTTTCCAAATAAATTTTCATCAATGTTTTTAAAATTTTAAATAGCCTTAATAATTAAATTACCAATAAACCAATCCGAATTTTAAAGGATTGAAGAAATGGATCAAGACTTTATAAATCTTAAACCAGCCATTTTCATATAACCCATTTTTTATATACCTACGCAGGAGTGGCATTATATTGCAACTTTTCTAACTAAAGAATTTTTATGTTTTATAATCGTTTTAAATTAATACTAATTGTGTTTTTTTAAGTTTCCATTGAGATTAAGCTAGTGATTATTGACTTGGTGTGTCTCAATGTATTAATATAATTATTGTGATTGTATTATACACTTATTGCACACATTTTGATCCTATTTTTTCAATTTCACAGAGCTATTGCATAAAAGAATATATTAATTTACAAACCTTTATTGTTTTAGATTTATTTCGATCCCGTTTTTCATACAACAACTTAAGATACTCATGATTTCTTAAGTTATCGTATTTAGAAGTATTTTCAATAATTTGTACTAAAATTATGACTTCTCGCTTTCCGTAGTGATTTTGTTAAATAACTTTTTTTAATTTATTATGCGCAATTGACAGCTTCTAAGTTTTATGTATCAGAATATGTCTGACAGTTACCTGTTACAGACAGACGTTTTTTGCTAATAAGCGAATTTATATAATCTGACAAATATTTAAGAGTTGGGAATTCCAACTGAAGTAGAAGCATACACACAAACAATAACATTTATATAATACTTAGCACATAAATATCAAGAAAAGAATAAGCATTTAAGAATTTTGTTAAGATGATGTGATTCAAAGACGAAAAAGCCAAATCTGTTATATAGATCTACCTAAACTATTGCTTGAGCAGGCATTTTAAAGCTAAAAATCAAATCAACCAATTAAATTTTTTTTACTATCATCTATATCTGAAGTATTTCCATAATTTTCTTCGTTTCACAAATTAAATTTGTATCGCTACATATCACAAAGTTTCTGTCGAGTGCCTATAACTATTGTTTCCAATAAACATATTAATTTGCGCTGTTTGATATCCATACTCTTCCATATTTTTTTTATATTGACCTTTAAACAATGAAAATTGCTAGAAAGCATAAATATTACTTTATATAAATTTATGTTCATATTTATAGTCAATAAAAAAATAAATTCGCTAAATATTAGATTTTAAATAATATTTTGATTTCATGGATTTCAGATGTATTATTGTTATAAAGGTAAGTAAATTAAGTACCAAATAAATAGGTCATAATTTTGTGTCTATATAATTTTTAAATAAAAAAGTTTGATATTTCTTAAGCTCGAAAATATTATATTTACATTAAGAATTTACGGCTTTTTCTCATTCCTTATAGATTGCAATAGTAAAGCTTGTAAGCATAGTAAAAAATTTTCTTTCTTTTTCCTTATTCACAAAATCTCTTTATGCACTATTTAAAGTAAAGCAAAGCATTTCCATCTTTATCATGGTTATTTCATTTCGGTTACCACTAAATATCACTAAACAGTTAAAATAAAATTATAATCGAATTTACTTTATTTATTTATGTTTTACTTCTATTACTTTTTAAGAAGTTCGCTTTATACCAATAGGAACTATTGCTTAACTGCAGCGTCTCTCAGTGGGACTCCTCCAGGACTTCCTGTCACCCGTAACCACCGTGAATTAGGCCCTTTCTCATAGGCGGCAGTCATTATGTGAGGGTATGTGATTATGTACACTGTTCATCGCTAAGAGTTACTAGCTACATCCACACTCTACACTTACCTATATCCTTGCTGAACGGTGTGGGATCCTTTTCATTCTGAATGCATAGTTCAACGGCTTACACAGCAACCTCCTATTTCTCATGGCTTGTCAATGCTTTATGGTTTCTCTTTATTGTTCATTGGCCGCCCCCGTGGGTATTTATCTTTAGAGTAAATTCATTTCGGAAATTAGTAGGGTGGGTATGAGTCGAGCCCGCGACCCCTCACCTTGGGGTTCGACTTGTAAACCACACAACCATACCACCCCAGAATTTTTAAATTTATATTCATTTTTATATGATATATTATAATTTATATATATATTTTTTATATAATATTTTCAGATGGATTAAACTAATTTTACAGGTTAATTTATAATCGGTTTGCTTTATAATGCCATTTTATTTGTTAAAGAAATTATTTTTTAAATTCAAAAATATTACAAAACTTATTAAGTTATTCTTTTAGATATTTTCACTTCTATTCTGGACTACTTCTCTCCTCACATAAGATATAGTTATAAGTATTTTATAAGGCGTAGACTAGATAAAAACATACATTCTAGTTATAAAAAATCTTTTTTTAATGACTATATGTATCAAATTATTGTCTAACTAAAGATTTTTAGCTATAAAAGTTCATGAAATTGAGTGCGTCTCTCAAATCTTTTTTCTTGTTTTTTATAAAAAAATCGTAACTTTCCTCCTTTTTTTTCCTATTTGCAAATGTAATATATGATAGTGAATTGATATCATGCTGCTATAAAAGTGTATTTGATTATTAATACATGCATAAGTTTAACTTTATAATGATAGACTAAATAAAAAAATGAAATTATACTAAAAATATATATTAAAAGAACGATATCGACTATGTAAATCAAATATTATCTAAAAGTCGCAATATTTTTAAATTTTTATAGCTAGTTCTATTTAGAGAGCACTGTTACTTGTTGCTATACACCCTATGAAATCCAACAAATTAGTAGGCAACATTTTACGCCATTAGAAATGAAAAACAGCAAGAAACTTTTATTTTTTTTATCGATACTATTTGGTATGTTTTTATTAAATATCCTCTTCTGAGTTTTTTATGCAACATCTTAACATCTGTTACAGTCAGTGTTCAAGTACATTACCATTTATATACAACACTAATTTGATGTATATTAGGTGTTGATTTATAGTATATTTTATTTTTTTAATTGCATCATATAAACGTAAAATATTGCGTTATTTTTTACATAATTTATAAGATGAATGCTTCATTTCAAGTGTTTATTCTCATGATTTTATCGCATTTCTTCTATCTTTGTTAGAATATGAAAAATTATAAAATCCAATTTCTCAAATAGTTAATATAATAAGATTATATCTGTATATAAGAAGTTTCATACATGCGAAAAAGCTTTCGAAATATGTTTTAAAGTTCTTTGAAGATGCATGGTAATATTTCTCAAATCCATTAATCTAAAATACCAGTAAAATAATATATAGTAAAAATAACTTGAAATGTCTTTTTGTATAGTCTATGACACAATAAAAATATCGTAGTACTATTGACTTTACAAAAAAGAGAAACGAAACACTCTATAAGTATATACTTTACGCGAAATCTATTAAGCAAACATATTATATTAATTATTACTATCTAAGCCTTTTATATATGGCAATATCATTATTAAAAAGCAAAATACTATTTATCGTGTTCCAAAATTTTTCCTATACAAAATTTACTTTCATATGATAAAAATTAAAATATTTTTATTTTATGCAACTATTCTATGAATCATGATAAAAAGCAACAGACTAAAATACGAAATCCAAAATTAGCTTAGAACGTTTAAGATTTACTTCAGATAAAGTTCGCTGTATCTATATGCACAGTATGATTCTGTAAAAAAAATATGTAAATAAAACAATATAAAATCTGAATGATGCGGTGGCTCGTTGGTGGAAAAATCAAAATATAGCAAGGAGCTTTCCATCCATAATGAATGTCCGAATCGAGTGATTTGATCAGATAATAAATACTCGCATGTGGCAGTCTTAAAAACTAGACAGTAAAACAAAAAAAGACCGCTAAGTATTAAATATAATAGATAGTTGTACCGCAAGACCACTTTAACTGCCCAGAAATTGCTTATTGCTTACTGATTAAGATAAGAGTGGCATAGTGTAGAGTGGTAGTAGCAAAACGATCTAGCCGCGAAAGGTATATGTAATTTCTAAGATATTTTATAAATTACAGCCTAGTAGAAAATGTCTAAACCAGGACGATGTAACTGTTTACAGGAAATGATAAGGACCACACGCGGGGGTGCATCAGATAGCAAAAGTTACATATAGTCATATTAGAACTTCTTTAAAATATATTTATGCGCTATAAATATATGATTATTTACTAAAAAATACATACGTTTATATTTTATTTTTGCATATTAAATAATTAAGAAAACAACAAAAAAAACACCAAAGATCTACATGTAGCTTAATTGATTATTAAAATAGAGGAAATCTAAAGTACAAGGCCTTACATGTAAATTTCAAATCTCCTCCGTCATTTAATATATAACCTTTGTGTAACCTTCAAAATTTTTTGTGTATAAAATAATATACGTTAGAGTTTTTTTTTAAAAATATCTAGGATATGCATTCTTATTATTGTAATTTTTTTGCACTATTTGACATTCTTAAAATCAAAAAATATGCTATGTAATATGGCAGATGCGTTATAAGCATATAATCGCACAAACATGAATTGAATCGTAAATTTATAATCTTTTTGGTTTAAGCGAATTACATAAATATATTTATAAATGCAATAATATCAATTTTGACTAGAATCCTCGTTATATATATTTTTCTTATCTTTTACTCTATAAAAATAAAACACAAAGTTACGTATGTTCCTTAAAAATTAAATTATATTTGCGTTTGACTAAATACAACTTTTTTTTCGACTTGTATATATATAAAAATGATATTTGTTGCATGTCTTGTATATTTTACTAAAGAAGCCCATTTAATTTATGAGATATGTAATTAATCATATTTTACTTGTTTTAAATATAGCGATAAACACAACATTCAAGTTTTAAGAAATTTCTAATGATAATAAGTTGTACGATTAGCTTGACTTTTACATATCAATCAGCCTATTTAATATTAACACACTGGCTTATGGTTATTTGATGGAAAATAAAATTATTTAAACATTTTATCTCAGTTCAATATATTTTTTTTATTTAATCACCAAAGAAACATAACTAAACTTATAAAATTATATTTTATGTTTACAGTAAAAAAATATATATAACAAAATAGTTGCAGACATCCCGCATAAAAGATCATAAAATTTCTATTTAAATTTAGCAACATATACAAGATCGTTAAATTAGTTTTGATTGAAGTTTATATAAAAGTATAGTTAAGTATTTGGATATTATAATAAATAATTTATATAATATTAAAATATTTAATTAAGATTATTACATGAATTTTGTAAAAGGAAATCCTACTATATCATTATTATGCCGTGAATATGCTTTGATATTAGTATTTTAAATATTTATATTTTGCATGCATTAAAAAAGTTAAATGCAAAATTAAATTCTTATTTAGAACTAGCTAATAAATTTTAGCCTTTTCTATTGCATTGATACATTTTATTTTAGATAATTAACTTAATTCTATTTTTTATTTCTAGTTTAATTTCGGTATTCTAGATTTAGATTTTTTCTTCTGATTTACTTGATTAATTTCTTGCGCACATACATATTTAATGTCCTGACCATATATCCGGTATTATTTTCACCCTTTTGAATAGCGAATTAGTTCAAAATGTACATAAATCTTAAAATTTTAATCTATACTCGATTTGGTTTGTGACTTTTACTCTACGATTTGCCTTTTATGATATTGTGCTACCACTCCATCCCATGACACAAAAATTGTGAAAGTTTGATATGTCATTATATCGAGAACGAGTAAAGATCAAATGATACTTACATGATAATAAGAAACAGACAAACATTTATATTTTTCTGGAAAATAGGAAAAGGTATATAATTCATGTTAGCAACTAAGAGTTTTCACATTGTGTATGAATAGTAGAAAGAAAAACCTTGCCTATGTAACTAGTTTGTAAATTTGGTTTTTTTAGTGTAAAGAAATGCACCCGGAACCTTGCAGAAAAAATAAAAGCGTAAATTATGATTTTTTTTTGAGACTAATATTGTAATTATCATATTTTGACAGATTAAATTTATTTATACTCAAAAAGATATTTATATCATCATAGTGAAATTTCAGTTCATGATAATTTAAAAATCTGTGCTAAGCCGATTTTCTTAGATCTGTCATCAATGTTTTATAAAAAATTTCTTTACCATCGTAAGCGAACCAGTGTTTTGGACATGAAACTCTACATCCCAACTAAATTTCTGCTTAGTTTCCTATTTGAGGATAATCAAATATTATCCAATTTTAATTTTCACGTTTCATAACAAATATAAATAACAAACTAGACACCTATTGAATTAAAATACTAAATCTAAAATCAACTTAATTTGAGATTTAAAGAATGACCATGATGGTATTATATATTAATCTAAAACATAAATAGAATAAACAAGTATATAAATAAAAAAGGGAGGGGATAAAAAAATATAGACGGAAAGAAATTAAAATAGATAATAATTTTCCTTTTTTATGTGTTAAAAATATAAAAAGTTGTTTTTTACGCTTAAAATCATTTTAATATATATTCTAACTCTTTTTAATGTTGTGCCATTATACCTTTCTATAGGTTCAAAATTAGATAATAATGTTACTATGAATAGCTAAAAATCATGGATTAGAATGCAAATTTTATATACTTATATTTGTAGAGCATATGTTATAGACAAAAAATACATCCAGTTGAGTTTTTGTGTATCTATCCCATCGTAAAAATTCCATCTAATATGAAGACGAATGATAACATGCAAAAAGAAATTTTATAACTAAGGTAAAACCGTAATTAAAAATAATATATTAGAATACAAAATGTGATTTAAGTCGACAAATATAAAAGATCATGTTGGATATGTGTAAAAAGTTTGTTTACTGATGAATTATCGTATGAATTATAAGATGATCTTACGAGATTTTATATATAGAATTATAACGTATCATATAATAATTAGCAAACTTCTGGCTGTATAATTAGGATCTGGCAAGTTAATATTTAGATAAACCCATATAAATAGATAAAACTATGGTTATACAGTCAAACGACTACGATAGATATTGCATGATTTTAGACTATATTTAGAAAAATGATTTATATATTAATAAAGTATATCTAGCATGCAAAAAAATTTGTTTAAAATTTTCAAAGCTTTATTAAAGTTTTATTTCTCCTGTTATCATGCATTCGTATTACTCAAAGCAAAATTCGATGCACATAAAGCATTAGATTATAAAAATAATTTTTTTGTCGCACATTTTTGGTTTTATTATTATATGTTCAATTGTATTTTTTTGGGACTTAAAGGCAATTTCAATAAATAATAGTGATGTATATCTGGTAACTTAAAACAAAAATTATAAATGTAAAATTGTTCCTTGTTTTGATATGTTTAACAGTCCTATTAATTAAATTAACTTATTGCATTTCCTTAATTTTTTTTTGTAAATTTTTTAGTATGCGCATATGCACAAAAAAAGTCGATTCTTTTTAAGCGAAAAAACCAAATTTGATGCATTGTTTTTTATGAAAATTATATAAAGAGTCAACTATAATTGTGATTAATAATATATTTTGAAGTTTATAAAAATCGTCATTGTATGTCTGTAAAGATATTAAAAATTGTTTATTTTTTGCTTATGCCTGAAATAATAAAAAACTTGATTTTTCTTTATTAGTCAAAAAAAAACTTTATTCCGGTACTTAATCGTGCCGAAAATCTCTTTAGTATCTAATAAACAATATTTAAAATACACCAGCGAAAAACTCCACGGAAACTAGGCTTTACACGTAATAAAAGTGAACTAGCATTCTCTCTTTATAAATCTTTTGGTCATTTTTACTACGATTAAAAAAATAATGCCCATATTTTTGCGACAACTTGTTTTCATATTACTGTAATAAACATTAGCCAAGGAAATAATAACTTAAAGCTCGATTAGGCGTCATAAATTAACGCAGAATATCTTTTAAACTAGACAAAAATGCAATTTAATACTAAAATTAGCTATTAAAAAACCATGAGTATTTATGCAGTCAGAATTATAATATCCTGGTATCGTTAAAATTCTATTTAATACCCATATAAGTTACATATTTTCTTTTCCTATATCTTAATTTTTGATGTCTTTGGTTAAGATTAGCTATCAACATTCTGATATTTTACCATAAAATTCTCTATTATAAAATTACAAAATGATTTAATAAACAAAGTAAGTATATTTTTATTCGGTTTTTATTTTCAAAGCTATATAAACGGTATTTTTTTATAATGAAGAAGTTTTGATTATGTACTGTTAATTAGATTGTCCCATTGAATGCTGCAAATTAAAAAAATATCCTTTAGGACATGAGTAATATATTTTAAAATATATTGTTAGATAATAACATTACTATCTGCTTACTTGTTCATAAGATCTTAAACATAATCTTAAAAAGATATAGAATATATTAGCAACTTATATCCAAAGTCTAAACACGAAATGATTTTCCCTTTTTCTATTTTTGTGATTCGTGTTATATCTATGTTATAGATATCCAAATGCTTAACTCCTCTAACTAATATGATTTATTTCTATAAATCCTATTTAGGATGCTTTTTTATAAAATAAATCTAAAAATTAGTCGAAATGTGCTTCATACTTATTAAAATAAAAGTAAATTACAATGATAAAGAAACATATAATATTGTAATATATGCATATAATATATTTGAACATAATTTTTGAATATGCTAGAAAAGTATTGGAATCTGTCTTCTTCTACGTATTAAATTCAAGGCTAATTTATCATATGCAATAAAATAAGCAGACTTATTTATTCTATTTGGACCATGAGGGATATCAATGAGATTACATAAAGACAATATAATCATTTCAACATACATTTTTTATGCATTATCTTGTGTCATAGATGCATACTTTCTGAAAGTACTTATTTTCGAGACATAAAGGCATTTTTAATTTTCAAAGGATATAAAACAATTATTATGCACAAAACATACATTAATTTATTTATATATGATTATAGTCTGATTATGAGCAATATAAACTTTATAAGATCAACTTTGCCAATTTTTTACATTATAAAATTGATAACATTATATCTTAAGGCATTTTAAATACTTAAAATTTAAAATATAGATAAAAAATTATGCTTTTCCATAGAAAAACCAGCACTTTATTACATCTGCGAGTATATCAAATTAAATAACTTTGAATAAAACGAGGCTTTTATTTAAAGAAAAGATAATATGCTTTATAAACCGTTTTTTGATTATTAAATAAAGACGACGAACTGAAAAGGCTCTTATTTACTATGATTAGCTAGAAAAAATTCTTTGATTATAAAGCCTTTAATTTTTTCGTTTATTTGCACAGTTTAAGATTCAAAAAAACAGGAAATTACGACATTTTCAAGAATAAGAATTTTAACAATAATTTTTATTTTGTGTATTTTTATATAAGAAATAACGGAAATAATATTTCAATCATGTAAAATTAGAGTATAAATATCACGATAAAGAACATAAAAGAAAAATAAAATAATAAAATATATGATGGATTATATATATAATGTCGTTAGAAGTATATTTATATGTTCTAATTTTAGTTTTTACACAGAAAATCTTGTGATACTGTGTCGTATTTTCAAATTAGAACAAAGCAATTGCATATTTATCACGACATTCGTGTATAAAAAATTACATAAATATCAAAATTATATTTAATATATTTGTGTTACAATAAATTTGCAAAAAATCAATTATCTTGATGGATCTATTCAAATACGATAAAAGAACTGAATACAATGAAAGATGTATTGTTGCATGCGTTCTAAACATCGTATGCAATTATAATCCATACCTTACGTCTGGTTCTGTAGTTGTGAATATGCTTATGATTATAAGTTCTAATATAAAAAATAAAACATTTTTTTCACGCTTTTCTTTTGCAAAAAATATATGTAAATATTTTTAGGTTTGGAAATTGTCTAACTAATGGTAAAATTTTTGCTTTAATAATTTTAATATTTGTTATACAAACTTAAAGTTTTAATTTGTTGTTGTTCTGTAATCTGTATACATTTTAGTATAGTACCGATTTGTTTTTTTATTCTCAGAATCACATAAATTTAATTGGTTTATCGAAAGTTTTATTGTTAAAACGTTGAAAAATAAATGCTGTGTGACCGATAATGAAACATTAGACGTATAAAAAATAAGGTATATAATATTTTATCTAGCCATTATGAATTTCATGTGTGTATTTCATTTTTTTATGCAGAAAATTGAATAGTTGGAAAAATAGTTTTTTTCCGAACAAGAACCTTTAGGTGCTTTGATCTATTATAAATATTATAAATGCGCACAAAATAGAATTACACTAATTTTATAAGTTTATTTAAACCTTTTTATTTTACATATAAGAAAGCTTGATTCTAATCAGCTTAAAAGTATAAATGCTGTTCATATGTCTTTAAATACATTATAAAGTATATTATATACTTGTGTTTTTTTATAATGAATATTATGGTGTTTGCAAAGCAATAGTAAACATTTTTTGGTCATACACGACTAAATCAAATGTTGCGTTTACTTTTTTAAAATACGGTCATATTTAGCATTTCAATACGTTGTATTTTACATTTTTCTTAAGATAAAAAATATAAATGTAAGTGGCTGTGAAGTGAATTTCACTACTGTACTACTGACTACAGTTTACGTACAGAAAATATGTTATTCTAAAAGTAAAGTATAGGTCGAAAAAGCCTATTTTTGTTGTCTTATATTGACGAAAAAATACTTTTTATATGCAATTTTAGTGGCTTACACAAATAAAATTATTTATGAATAAGAAAGACATGAAAAATCATTTTTTTTATTTTAGATACACTACAGAATTTGTTGTTAATTAAGGACATTTTGGATCTGTTATCTAAAAATCCATTCATCTTTTTTTATGAGAGATGTATATATTTCTTTGTTATTCAAACACACGACGGAAGTTAATTATTGGTTTGTTCAGATTGCATGTTGAGTTTAGCTATAAAAACTGCGTCAATAAGATTTAATCTCCATATTTTGCAAGTATGTAAGTGTAGACTTATGAGAAGTCACCCGAAAACATGAAAAATAGCAAAACTGTATATGAGTAAACATCTAAAATTCAAGTTCTATAACTAACAGGAGTGTTTTTATCAAAAAAAATATGCGTTTTTATAAAAAAATCGTGGTAGTATTTTAGCTATGTTGTTTGGAATAGTATGACTTAAGTCACTATAAGCCTTTTTTAACTATTTATAAGAGTTCCAATGTAATTTGTGCTACATTTATTTAGCAAAAATTGCAAACTTAAATTATAAAATTTGATTTGCTAGAAATAAAAATATTTGGGCATAGAAACTCACAAACAAAACAAAAAATTCGTCAAGAGATATAGAAATATGATAGTATGAACTTTAGTTTATAAGTTATAGAACATAAAAAAATGTTAAGTAAATTACAAATATTTGTTAATTTTATTTAATAAATCTTTGACTTGAAAAATAATATTCGTTTGAAAATTCGTGCTTAGTACTTATTTCTTTTTATAAATGAATCCAATAAGCGTGTTTTACGCCCGCTTAGAAAACGAAAATCCACTTTAATCATTAAAACGGGTTTTATAAATATGGACAAATATTTTTCTTTAATTTGTTGTGATTTTTGTAATATTTTTTTTTTAAAATACTAAAATAGCAAATTAAGCAATATTTACAAAAGGGTAATAATATTAATTTATAAAATTACAAATCACATATCTACTTATTATGAGTAATTAACATAATTGGTTTTGATTTTCTAAAGCGAAGCGTTTAAATAATATGATGGTTAATAAAATTAGCAAATCATTTTTATGCAGATTTTTCTTATTATCAAAAAAATATGTTTACATATATATCATAAATTTATATTTTCAAATTCCACTTTTCTATTCTATCTAATAATAGAATCTCTTTTTACTATATATAATTCCACATAAAAATTTACTATCACATTCTCTTTACGAAATGTAGGATTTTTATCGGCTGCTTGATTTGTGCATGAAAAAAAATTTCTTTGGTATAAATCTATCCGCAAGAATTAATTAAAAACTAATCGAATTTTTACACAAAATTCATCTTTCTGATTATAGTTTTGAAAAGAAAATCAGCATATGAAACCAGAAGAAAATGATTGCCTATACATTACGACCTCATCCAAATCAAATAATACAATGATGTGTTTTTTTAGGCAATAAAAATTCCGATGAATTTAAAATAAACAATAAGAAAGTGTATTTTTTTGATTCTATAGCAATATTTCAGAAATTAATAGTGTAATAAATATCTTAAAATTAAGCTTTTACAATGCAGAATGATTTCAAAGATGAAAAGATACGTTTAAAAAAATCGAACATATCACACTTTTTTTAGTACAAATCAATTATGGTACAGATATCTTTTTACTCTGAGGTAATCGCATAAAGTTTCAAAAATATTTATGTATACAATGATCGTAAAATACGTGTACTATTTCATTTAAATGTTTCAATAGACATTAAAAACAAATATATACTAAATTCATCAACATCAAGCTTTTTAAGCTTCCATAAAATATTTTTCTGATAATAAATAGCATAAATACAAAATTTAATTAAACTTTTTAAATCCCAATATCGAATGATTTCTAAATATAGAATCTCTTCGATTTGTTTCAAAATTCAATGTCATTTCCAAAACAATATCCTATCATATTTTTAAATTATTATTTATTTATGGGTTTATTTTCTTTTTATCGATTTTATCTATTTAGACGTGTTCAGCGTGTTGGGAATATTGCACAACTCCTTGATGCATCTTTTTACACCTTCATCTGATCTATCTTCATCAACTGCTCTTCTTCTCTCAAATGAGATGAGTTCAAGTGTCTTGCGGATGTGAGAGCTTGCATGTATGCTTCTACTTCGTCCGGTATTTTTAACTCCTTAACATATTTTTTATGATATTTTGTGACCACCCCATCCCAAGTCATCACATATGGTATTATTCTTGTTTTAAATTTGTAAATTAAACCAAGTTCGTTTGCCAAGATGTCATATTTCCTATATTTTTCATTCTCAACTTCAGTCAAGTTATCAAGGCTCGTTATACCTATTTCAATCAGCGTAATCATATTTTCTTTTTTATCGTATAGATTCTATTATATAAATATTCATTTGATGAAAGTTCTATTAATATGTGAAAAGGATATTTAACAAAAAACTTACAAAGAAATATGTTGAACCACCTAGAAAAATGTTTTACGCATTAATTACACATTTAAAAGAGTATTCATGCCATTT
This sequence comes from Rhyacophila brunnea, assembly GCF_057557595.1. Classification (NCBI taxonomy): domain Eukaryota; kingdom Metazoa; phylum Arthropoda; class Insecta; order Trichoptera; family Rhyacophilidae; genus Rhyacophila; species Rhyacophila brunnea. Next base: position 3,698,206 of record NW_028233017.1, read on the forward strand.
CAAGATAAAAATTTTAGCCACGCGAATTTTATTGAATTTTTAAATTGTATTACATGTATTATTATTTTGCTTGCAATGTATTTAAGACTAAAATAAACAAATCATCATAATGAAATATTTCATACATCTCTGAAAAATATAATTTTTGTACTGTATACAAATACTAATCAATTCCAGATATTTATAGAAATATAAAAATTAATTACTCTTGCAGGAATATGTGTGTATGAAAAACTATATTATGTTCATTTTCTCAAAATATATAAACTAGTGATTCTAATAAAACATAATCATTTCAAAGAAAACACAATAGCTTGATGGTAATAATCTTAAAGAATTGAATTTTCTAAAAATTAAATATGATCATAGAAAAAAGAACACATTTATCCGATTTTATAATATGTCGATTACCGCAACTCGTTCTTAACAATTTAACGCCCAAACAGAAATAAAACAGCGATAATTTCATAAATAATACACAAAATTTTCTTTTAAATCAATTCTTACGCATAAAAATAATTATTAAATTCTTCATATATTCAATTGAATGCGTCTTCTAAAAAAATTCTAAAAAAAATTTTGATAATTGATATTTGCAATAAATAATGTTGACGAAATAGTAATTTTTAATACAGAACTTAAAATAAAAGATTATCTATTATAATGCATTCATTCATAAAATGATATGCTCGTTAAATTTTTGCAATAAATTTATTCAGCTATAAATAAATTATAAACTATAATAGAAATAGACAAGATAAAATATTGTGTTTGGTTAATATATAAATGCAAATTCGATTTCTTGTTTTTTAAACTGATTTCTTTGTTTTATTCTTCATTTTTAATTTTTACTATGAATCACTTTATAATTCGATATAATTGTATGAGTTCTAATGATTACATATGGACTTTGTATTTTATCTTTAAGATTTAACTTAGCTTTCTATCTAAGTATTACTTCATAATATAAGTGCAAACAATTATTAAATTACTTATCAAAGTGTGTTGAACTTATACAATAATTTAACATATTATTATATTTTCGTTGTATTTCTAAAGTTAAATATACTTGAAATCTGGCAATACCATTGATGAAACGAAGAGCAACAGATTGTATACAAATGGGGAATTCAAAAATAAAATGCAACTGCTCATTTAAACTTGCCCCTAAACTTATGTAAAAAATAATAATTTATGACACATACACCACTACATGAGAATTATTCTATCTGTTGCATATTTATCTAGAGCTTTTTGCGGTATTCATGGAAGTTAATCCGCGAACTATACTTTAAATAATTGCCGTAGAACTATTTCACCGTACATTTAGGCCGTTAAAATAAATCAAGAAAAATCATAACATCTTTCGTCTTTATTTTTGGCTGTTTTTCGTATTTACACCATAAAATATTACGTTCATTTTATGCCCTAAAATTTGGAACAAAAGCCAATGAGTTACCAATTAATAATGGAAATTATAATTTAAAATTGCAATACATGTTGAATATATCAAAATAGACTAGATTCTTGAGTTGAACCTGATGTTTATAAGAAAAAAACATTTTTTTTCTTGCATGTAAAACTATCAAATAATTATTCCCATATTAAAAGGCGCTGTCATTTTATCTAAAACCTAGAATCTGTAATAACAGATAGGCAACCAAAAGAGCTTATATGATCTGAAAATCAGATACACTATAGTGATAACAGAAAATAAAAGTATCATTTTAATTTTAGCTTCAATTTATAATTAAAAATGTAGAAATTTAAGGGGGTTTGAAACCATGTTTTTTGAGATAGAAAATCACACAATAAATTTAGCAATTACGGAGTATGGATATAAAATAAATAAGGAAAAAGAGTTCATATTTGATGTATTTAAGTGTAGATGAAAGAAATATAATCCAAAAATTAATCAAATCTGTGCTATCTTGAAATACAAACCAGATATTCATTCACATAGTTATTTTAATTTCAATGTTTATATCAGCGAAAAAATATCAGCGATAACATAAGAAAACTTCATATTTAAATAAAAAAAAATATATCCATAAAAAGAATATTAGAGTTAAACTCATATTTATACACTAGTTTATTTTTATTGAAGAACTTATATATGCAAAAAAATTATAAGATAGGAATATATTTTGGGTCTTTATGAACATATTTACATCAATATATGGCTATGACTTAAGGCAACATGAAATATTTTTTAAGACACATGAAGTCATGTTAAAGATGATATTGAAACAAAAAAAATACATAATAACAAATAAAATTGGATGATTTGTAATTAAAAATACTATGAATTAGATTTTTAATATTTAATCATATCTTATAGTGAAAGAAAGTGCAAGTGTTTAATTACAAGTAAGTTCTATTGGTAAAACATCGTAAAATTATGAATATAGATAGTTGTGATGATCTCATAACGTTATCTTTATATAGATGATCACCAGAACTATTAAAAAAGTGTGGTTTATGCATTTTAAAGGTTTAAGAAAACTTTGATTTCTAAATTTCAAACGTTTTTTTTCAAAAATAATTAAAATTGAAAAGAGCATATATGCACTCTAAGCCTTAAAAAAAATAGTGGAGAGATCTATAATTTTTTTATAATACAAATCTTATAATAAATCAAAATAAACACAATTCAAATTCGTTCTATTTAAAATATAAATCACATTGAAAATGTATGTATAGAAAAATAATTTACTATAAGTGGATTGGAGCAATTTTAATTATGATTATTTTAACGATTTTTACATATTTATATATGATAAATTTACCAATTTTGTATTTCATCGATTTATTTATAGCTTTTAAAAATTCGGACTTATGCTTATTTAATCTTTCAATAAAATAAAAAAGAAAATTTATGATCGTACCATGATCATTTCCCCCAGAATCAATAAAATCTTTAGTATAATCATTTATATACAGGATTCTTACATTTTTGTAAAATTTTACGTTTTGTAAGTTTTACATTTTAAAATTCTCTAATCCATAGAAATAGTATTCCGATCTCATATTAATCATTTGATTCTATTGCTTCTTTCGTCAATTAAATATTTAATTAAAGAAATGAGAAAAGTTTATAGACCAAAAAAATCCGTAAATGGATCTAAAGATTATATGTAATAATTTAACATGTATATTCCAAATTTAGCAGAAAATATTGAATTTATGATCATTCATTAAAACCTTGATATTGTATGAAGAAAGATTGAGTAAATTTTGTTTCTTACCTCTTTCAAGCAATTTTTCACAATTCAATTATATTTATTGCATTATAAAGCAAGTAACTAGTTTAAATATATTTATAATATTTCATAAGTCCGCCATACAGATTTGAGTTGTTACAATCCATGGAATCGCATTATATAGTATTTGGTAGAATTAATGATATATAAATCCATAAACACTTATGTAGTACTAATATTTATCTTCGAAGTCAAAGGCAAAATGGTTTCTTATTTTAACACGAAGAAATACTATTTTAGCTAAAAAATTATAAAATACTGCAATGCAGTATCTGCATTTTAGTCAGACTTTATTTGAATTTATTATTGAAAAATTAAATCAAATCGTTCTATAAAATACACGAAAGTAAATATTAATATTTTCAAAATATCAGCACAAAATGATTTCATCGTTGCTTTAATCGACTAATATTGTAGAAATATATATATTTTTAAAACATAAAAAATAGATACATTATTAATTGATATTTTTTAGCTAAAGATAAACTTATAAACATAAAACACATTTTTTTTATGAAAGGCTTTCTTATGGTTGTAATTTTAGTTTTTAGTCACAAATGCAGCTTGCTTAATTCTCTGTACGCGCAGCGTATTTATAATTTCGGTCATCTTCTCCTATCCAAATTCTTCCATAATACATTCCTTCTTTCGAGACCTATTAATTAAAGGGTTTTTCATATTCTCAAGGTTTGTATAAATCCCTGAACCTGATTAGTGACATCTAGTTCCTTCGTGTACTTTTTATGACATCTTGCCACAACACCGTCTCATTTTGCAACATATAGAGCAATTTTTGTCTTGCACTTGTATATTAATGACGTTTTAAATGCTAGCAGTGTGCAAAATTTACATCAATTATTTGCAATTATAGATTCCAATGTCGATTTTTATTCTTATGCAAAGTAATTTTTATAAATTAAACATTAATCTAACAAAAAGATCGGAAAATAAAAGAGATAATGAGAAATTGAATAGGATTTTTTTCTTATGATTGAAAAATTTTTACATTATATAAAGTTTTTAATATATATTTTAGAAATCAAGAATTGTTAAAAGCGCATATAAAATACTTAAAAAGGTTTTGGGATATTTGTTCAATATATCATGCTCATTAATGTTTTCTTTTTCCTTTATTTTTTCATGTGAGTAGAATATTTTATGATATTTGAACAAAATCGTAAAAAACTATCTAAATAAGCACATAAACGATTTTTGTGATAAAAATCAATGAATAAAGTTTAAGATTGTCTTGCTTCTGCTTCACTAATTGTATATTTACAAGCCACTTTTTACCTTACAGATTTTTAAATGTAGTCAATTTATGAGATCTGCAATTACACCAATTAAATTCTTTTACTTATTCTATTTAAAAAAGGGTCGAAAAAAACATTAATTACTTTATGATTTGAATTCTGTATTTTATTACGTTCTTATTTTTTTTTGCTGATACAAAAATAAAGATTTTTCTTTAATATATAAATATTCTTTCCTAAGTTCTACAATAAATATTTTCTAGAGTAAGATGAAATATATATTATTTATCCCGGATAAAGGAATTTATAATTCAAATCACATGTGAATAACTCATAACAATTCATTATCTTTTCAGTAGTTTAAATTAATTATTTTTTTTTAAAAAACCAGTTTATATTCAATTAGAAAAAAGTTAGATATAGTTTTACCCATAAATATAAAATAATAAATATTTACTTCACTCTTGTTGGCTAGAATTGACATGAGGAAAAGAAGTTTTTTACTAGAGATAGTTAGGAAATACTAAATAAACAAAATTGAAAATATTCTTCTTTATAAGATAAAAACAAATATTATTATGTTGATTAAAATGGGTATCATAAGCTTTACAAGGTCTAAAGAACTTTTAACCAGAAATATGGGAAGTATAAAACCATGAAAACATTTTTGGTTTAATACTTTATTAAAAAAATATCAATACCATATGTAATAACTCGTAATAGGGTGGTTCAAAAAAATACATAAAAGATATGTAAAGATGTTAAGAATCTCAGAAATATTAGAAAAACACATGCAAGCTCTCATACTTCAGATTAAACTGACACAAAAATCATTTTAGAGAAAGACGGCAGTTGACGAATACAATTATGGGAAGGTGTAAAAAGATGTATTAAAGAGCTGTAAAATATTTATCGGGCTATATACATCACAATAGATATTTTTAAAAAAAGAAGAAATCTTTTACATAAATACAAATACATATTAACTTCTATTAACACCAAGCATACCATAATTAAGCTAGAATCAAATTGACCGATTTTTATGTTATAATAAAAAATCATTTTTGTAGAAATAGAATATATTCATGTACATTTGAATGGTTTGAATATCTGTTCTGTTTGATGATCTATGGTTAAATTATGCATAACAATTTTAGAATTTTTCTCCAGGTTTGACTTGATTTATGTCCCGCGGGCACATCATATCTATACTATTGGTGATGTTCTGTTTTCTTATCTCTTCTAATAAAATTTGTGTCTTGCTAAACCTATTAACTTAGTATTATATCTCGATGATAGATTTATATATGCTTAGTTTGGTTTGTGACTTCGAGTTCTTATATGGACATTTTATTCATTTAGTTGCAACATAATTATACGTAAATCATAACTTGAATGATAGCATATTTTGCATAGAAACAAATAATTTCTTTTAAATTTGGATTTATAAGTTACAAACGTTTAAAAGTATAAGAGAAATTATAATTTATAGATTAGCCCTGAAGCTAATGTCAAAAAATGAAGACAAGAGTATATATTTACATATTTCACTTGAAAAACACCCTTTTCGGCTTCTAGTAGTTCCAAGTTATTTTTTTATGTGTAGAATGACCAGAATTGATACATTTCTAAAAATTTCAGTTGCTCAAATACAAAATTACACGAAAAAATTAATGATAAACATTTTAATAAATTAGATGATTTATATTTATTTGTTTAAATTATAAAATATATAATCTTATTTCATTGATTTTTTTTTCGTAATGTAATACATATTGTAATTTGGAACTTAAAATGCATAAAAATATCAATAAAAATTTACACGAATTTTTTTTAAATTTTGTTACATCTAAAATATATTCATAAAATTTATGCATAAATTTGCCTTTTTATAAATTTGGAGTTTTTTTGATGCAATTAAATGCCGACAAATAGAAGTGTTCATTGTACACTTAAAGATTTTTAAAAATTTATTTGAGATGTATAATTTTAATTCCGATAGAGACTAAAATCGTAGTAATTTTCAACCTTTTTACAGAAATTTACCTTTTATTTGGTTTTATTTTTATTAAACACTGGTGAAATATAATATAATAAAATAAAAAATAGTACATATAATATTATTATTTTTAATTAATATGTATATAAAAACTTTATAAAAGAAGTTAAATTACTTGTTTACATAGTAAAACATGCGGGAAAACATATATTAACGATTTCTTAAGCCACAGAGATTTCTCATATAAAAGTACTTTTATAACGTGAAGAAGATGAATATTATTTTATATTATACCAATATGACCTACGCGCGAATATATTTGTCATATATTCGCATACAAGCTTTTTTTTCTAAATTGAAAAGGTTGAAATACCGACACTTTTTTGAAATTCTATATTTTATAATATATTACTTATTTGTCTAACTGAAGAATGATCGACTAATATAAAGCTTCTTTATACAATGTTGTTACCAAAAAAAATATCAGAAAATTTACTTGCTGATGACGGATAGAGAAGAAAGTGCAGGGTTCTACCATGGAAAATATAAACACGTAAGTATTGTCAAATAAAACTAAGAGTAAATTCTATTATATATGATATTTTTTATTCAACCATCATGAAACTTCCGATAACTTCAATTGATATAATGCTTACAAAAACATGAAATTGAATAACTTTTAGAATTCAAATAATCGATAGTGAATTTATGTCTGAAAATGACCTATTTAATGTAAAATATTTACGCCTTTAAAGTTTAAATCAAAAAAATTTGCTTATATTAATATATCAAGCGTTTGAGCAGAAATTATTTAAACATTTATATATGGATAATTAGATTCTATTAGATGCACAATTTGATTGTATTTTAAATGGTAATATTAATTAATAGAGTTTATTTAAACGGGGTAAACTTAGAACTGCTAGTAGCCCCAACTTTAGGCTTTTCATACTCACCAGTATTTACAGTAGTCCCAAAATAACTAAACCTTTACTACTTATTTTGGGCTTAATCACAAGAGGAACAAATACTTTTCCATTGCAAATAATAATGCAATTTTCGAGCATACAAGGTAAAATAATCAATGAAAGTGCATGTGTCTTAACGATTCTTGAGTTTATCTTATTTATTCACACATGCTTGTTTACTCAATAGGCATTTCTTGATTGATGTAACTTTTTTTTTGGTGAAAAACCACGCTTAATATTGATGACAGATGATCTGTCAATATTATTATTGTGATTTATTGAATCTCTTTAGATCAAATGCTCGGTATCTCTATTTTCTAAATACTCGACGTTGTGCATCCAAATTATTTGATATTTTTGTAAGGGCTCTTAAAAATAGAAAATCTCGATTTGAATATTAAAAGAAATCAACTTAATTTTTTAGAGATTAAACGAACAGATATTACAGATTATACGATTTATTTTCATATGAAATGCATGCTCAACTGTCAAGCACGTATAACCCATTTATATTTTGGTTGTTACGCGAAGTATTATTAATAAGAGTTGTGATATAATCTATGTATTTAGAAATTTGCGGTGTATAATTCAATCACAAGGAACACAAACAAAATATTATAATATTCTTTGAAACTTCGCGTAAAACACTTTCAAATAATTTTTCTTCTGATTTTATAATGCACAACGAATCGCTAAAACATTAAATATAATCATAACAAACATTGGCGATATTAAATATTAATCTTCAAAAAAAAAAAATGAAAGCATTCAAGGCATTATTCTTACATTTATATAATTTAAAGATGGAACTGATGTATTATAACATTATCATGTAAATATAAATATGGTTTTTACAATATAATTTCAAAAAACACAGAAGAAACTATCTTTCCACCTATACGATGTATTTTGTGCAAAATTTAGTAATAAAACCACAAGAAATATAGTTGAAATCATGTAATCTAATATAAATATAGTAGTAAAAAATCTTTATGCTAAGTTTTTTATTTATTGGATATGAATGTATTCTTCGAACCATGAAAATTCAAGTATTCGCCTAGTAGAAATTGCATGAATTGCATGAATTGGATCTCATAATCTATCGCAATTTACATATTAAAATAAAATAAGAACCAAATTTTTGTATTTAAAAAATTTACACTTAAAACCAATAAATTCGAAACAATGCTCTAATAAAAATAGAATTGGTTCGCAAGTACTATAATTATTATAAGCCAATTGTTCAAAAATCACATAAAAAAATATATTACTGCCATCAGAAGATATAACATCAAAAAAGAGAAAAACTATATTTTACTTACAAGAAGCTATCTATTTACATGATATTTTCTCATATTTATAATCCAGAAAAGACAAAATACTATATAAGACACCAAGTCGTAACATAATTTAGAATTTATACAGACGAAGTATTTTAATTGATAGAAAAGATGTATTCTAATTATAAATTTCCAAAATATATTTATCGATTTTTTGCTAGGTTATATTTATCTGCGGCTAAACATATTAATCATGTTTCTAGGCCTATAAAGTCCCCTCATCCTTCATATCATACATTTTAGAGCACTACATGTATATCGATCAATAAAAGGTGTTTTTTCAAAGTTGCAAGTAATTCCGCTGCTAATAAATCATTTTGCTACTATAGGTTCCATCAAATAGCATATATTTTTACTTGTGATAAACTAATTTTATAAATTATTAGTGTAATGAAATATGTATTAGTGTATCTACGAAAGTTTTCCCAGTAGATTTTATAATTTAACTATAGAGTAAGAAATACAAAAAACATTTTCTATGTCCTGACATAAAAGATAAACAGAAATTTGGATCCATCATAAAAAAATTCGAAATATTTATACACGAAGCTATATAATAGACAAAGAACTAAAAAAAAAATTTTATCGTGATTTGCCATAGGTGTATATTAAGAATCTAGGAGGTATGAAAGGTACACAATAAGAATAAAACCGAATAAAAGACTCTAATCAATAATTATTAAAAGAAAATGCATTTTGGTGAACGCAACGATGATGAGCATTGGGAAGTATTAAGCTATTTCTTTGATTATCATAAATCAATAGTTTTGCTGAACAAAATAATAAGCTCAAAATAAAATTAACCTATGATAAACAAAATCCTAATATGCCATATTTCATAATCGATTTAGCAGAAAATGTGAATATTATATACTTATAAATTAAGCCATATCAAATAATGATATATATTCGGATGTTTATTTTTGGGCCATTATTATTATTATTTGCCTGTATTTAAATGTATATGAATTATATTATAAAAATCATCCGGCCATAATGAAGATAATTTATTTTTCAAAGCATTAAAAGTCAATTTTTCGAATATCTAGAGAAAATTTACATCATTCAAAAATTATTATAAAATTATAAAAGATAAGATTTATTTAAAATTTTGAAGCTATTACACGTCTAAAGGCCCCTGGAGGGCAGAAAAGTTGAAAAATTTTAATCAGCGAAGCCTTCCTTAATCTAGTACGAAATGTGTTATGCCTATCATGAATTTCAGCTTTGATAACAGAGCTGCAGAAAGGTTTAATTTATAATGAAGAATGATAGATTAAAGAATGAACTATAAAGCTGAAACTTCTAAATCTATGATATAAACAGTAATTTATATAACAACGATATTTTTTATGTTCTTTTAAACTTATATAAAAGCATAAAAACGAGAATTCTATTTATATATATTGTGATATTTGTGCAGGAAGTTGACCATTTAGCCTTTTAAGTATTCAATATCAAAATTCGTAAAATCGCTATTTATAGGCTATAATATAGTTTTAAATATTCTATACACAATGAACATTAAATTTACTACTAAAATTTATTTTTCATTTTGTTAAATATTTATGTAGAATGTAAGTTTTAAATCAAACCACCAAACCAAGTATAATTAAAAACACTTTTATCAGTCAATTTTCGAAGGTATAAAAAAATTATGAAACTTTATTTGCATTATACTCCTCTACATTTATCTTAATTTTCTGTAAGACCAGCCCGTGATCCTCTTGTGAACTAAATATGCCAATATCTTTTTTTGAAGTTTAGAAACTTCTAGGCTAATTAATATTCATTGGTAAATAAGTATTACACAAATCCGGCACATATTTTACATCCATTAGGAGATGGGTGTCTTTATATTTTAATTTATAGCCATAGATTATATCAGAAGCTTCTGGCACAAAATTAGAAATCATATTAAAGTTTTATTTTTTTCGTTAACAATTAAATATGCAAAAAGAAAGGGTTAGAAATTCTTGAACAAAATCATATAACCTATAAAATACCTTATTAATAGTAATAAAATCGAAAGCTTACAATATAAGATTCTTGGTGTATTTATTAAATAAAAATACAAAAAAAATATAAATACAATTTCTATTTTTAGCAACACAAATGCATTCTTTGTGCGGATAAACCATAAAAAACCATTAAGAATAGCAAAAAAACTAAATTTAATATCATTCATTTATCCTCAAATCACCATTTACATTTTCTAATCCGTGTTAACTTACGTCTCGAAACAATCCTGATGGGTTAAGCCTTGCTTACAATTGTATATTTTTAGACAAATAAGATAGTATTTAAACATAAACTATAGATGTTATACTGCTTATGACATAGTGGATGTGTATTTTTCTAATATAGTGATATTAAAAGATTTAATAATATCAGAAAAAATTATATTAATTTTTTAAGATTAACTTCGTCCTATTTTAAAACAAATTATTTAATTAATAACAATACATGAAGGAACTATATGTCACGAACCAGGTTGAGGCATATATTCAAACCTTGGGATTGAGAAAACCCCTTGAATTAATAGGTCTTGAAAGAAGGAGGGTATTGAAGAAGACTTTAGAGAGGAGAAGATAGCTGAAAATATAAATACGCTGTGCCTACAGAGAATCAAGCAAGCTGTGCCTGAAAACAAAAACTAAAATTACGACTATAAATATGGCTCATAAATAAAAAATTAATAAATTAATAGCATACAATTCGATTGTATATTTTAAAATTATAAAAAATTACTTCAGTTACTAAAGTAGAAAATAATAGTGTATATACTTAAAATAGCTTTAGAACAAATGTATTTTTATTGAATTTGATTTCTATCCTTTTGATATATTTTTTATATTATATATCCCCAAAAATGCTTTTTGCTATTACAAACCACCATGGTTAAATTATAGGAATCCTTTTGCATTAAAACATCCGCAAATTTGACTTTTTAATCCTTTTTCCATCAAAAATTACCCGATGAAAATATGCAGCCTTTTGATTTTCAAACAGAAAGAATGGATGGTATAGTAACGTTTGGATAGATATATATTCAAACATGCAATAAAGTGATGCAGTTGGTTTAGAAGCGCTTATATAATAAACTTGTAATCTAACCGCAAAGAATCGTGGATTCCTATAAATTTACTCAAAACGAGAAATAGCCGCGAGAATCCGGTCTGTCAAACCTAGAAAATATACCCTTAAAAAGACAGATAACTGATAATAAATTGAAGATTTATGTGTAAGGCGCCAAAAATTAGCAAATGTATTAAATGAAAGCCACTACTAATAGCGATAACATGGATAAGTGGTGGTGGTATCGTAATAAAACTGTGACGAAAAGTAGATAGAATACCGTTCCCTTCCAAAATAAAATACCGTGATGAATAGAACTAATATATACGGAGATTAAATTGAAATTAGAAATATGAAGAACTACATGTGGAGGAGAGTTGGGTAATCAAAAATTCATAAATGAAACTCTAGAAAAGAAGATTTGTACGAGTAAATATTAAATAAAGTGATTTCGCCCGGAATTTCAAAATAAGAGGTTTTAGAATACTTCTAAGCATTGTATTACGCACAAATAATAAGATCTAGATTGTCATTTATAATAAATATTGAGATAAGAAGATGAATTCTAAAAAAAGGTGAAGATGATATACAGAATTAAGTATCAGCCAAGTCTTTTCCAATGAGCATTCTAAAGTTTTCTACGTGAACCATCAAAAGGCTAAATATCAAATATACCTACAAATAACAATTTGTTTTTATCATCCTTAACTGAAATATTTCGGGATTTTAAACCGATGAACAAATATAATTTATAGAGCGACATGTCAAAATATTTCAGTCGGGTGTCTTTGATTATTATCTCTAAAAACGTATTAATTTGTGCTTCTTAATATCCACATCATATTTTTCATTTCGCATAAACAGCTTAAATTCTTGAACGCATAAAGTTTTTTTATATGAATCTATATCTTCATTCTTGCCCTAATTTATAGATCAATGAAAAAAATTCGCTTCTATCTGGATTTAGAATAATATTCTGATCACACAAATTATAAAAAATAAACGTTTTTATAATCGTGAGTACAACATAGATCTGTATTTTTTGTCTAGATCAATAATAGATTTGCATGGTTTGTATTTATACTACTTAAAACATTTATATTTCATTATAGAATTTATTATTTATCACAGTACTGATAAATATCCTGATAAAACCTGAACGGCTATTTAATCGTTTCTTTCTGTTTTACCCATTTGCAATCAATTCTTTAAGTATCAATTTAAAGTAAAGTGAAGCCATTCTATCCTTTAATAAGGATATTCTTGCATGGTTACCGTCGTATATCACATAAATATTTTTTTAAAATAGTTATATTTATCGGAAAACTTAAAGCGACACAATAAAGAAATGTTTTCTTGAAGCAATACACAGTATCCAATTCCTCTATTTTTTATATTGATGCAAATAGAAAACCTTTATTTATCTACATATTATCGGTAATTATAGCTTTATATTATAATTTATGTTTTAAAGGTAATGAATTAACGTAATTTGGATGATAAAATATATAAACTTCAAATGGTTTTAGAAACAGAAATAAGCAAAATATAACTTAAAAAACGATAAAGAATGTTTAATCATCAACATGGTACATATATAGCAAAAATTTGTACCATTAAAATAGATAGTACTTGAATTTTTATAGCAGTGTAGATAAATATGCATCAAAAAACCGTCCAGCACTTATAATCAACTTAAATCCATAAAATAATATTTATAAAGAATAAAGAAACCCTAACCATTAATATATTTAACGAAAAAGCTTTTTGCTTCATGTGTGGTATAATTTTTTTTGGTGCATTGTTTAAAATAAAAATTAGTGTATATGAAAATTGTTTTGCTCAATAGAATATATATTCAAGTCTAAAACTATTTCTAAATTATTATAGGAAAGAATATAGTTTAATTCAATTGATTATATTTTACGATATTTATATAATTATTAAACTTCCTTACCGTTTTCCCATAATGACATATTTTTATATATGTCAAGAGTGAAAAATGAATTAAGTTTTACCACGTACTTAATTTATTTTATAAAACTAATTTAAATTTTAATTGTAATTGCATGTGTCTAAAAAATTTGATAATTCCGAAAGATTATGTCAATTGTGAATATTTATTTTATATGATACGATGTGAATCCATTTTCAAATTATTATTTTAATTGATGCATCTTCGTTTACAAAAAAATATAGTCAAGATGTTTTAAAATTAAAGCGATTTAAACTATGTTTTTATTTACATTTGGTCATATGCTGTTTCTCTTTTACTGAAACGTTTAACTTAATAACAAATTATTTCATATTTCAGCTATTTAGTTGCAATAAACTCTGAAAAACACAAAATTTTCAATACAATATGTGTTTTTTATATTGTACTTGCCTCATTAAATTTAAAATTTGCTTTTTTAAATAAAAATCATTGATCATTATCAGCGACATTAAAATGCTAAAAAAATGACATCTATAAAGTATAGAAAATATATCAGATTTTATTAAATGAATTTTTATTTATATTATTTAACCTGTTCTATAATTTTCGGTAATTCAAGGAATTTAAATGCAGCAAAACGCACCTTTTGGAATTTACCATAAAATATTACTGACTTTCTAAGCATAAAGTTACATATGGATGAAAATTATGCCATAAATTTCATAAATTGTATTTTTATTTTATTCGAATAGCAGGCATAAAAAGCTTTCTACTAATTCCATCACCAAATTATCACTAGGGTATGTATAGAAACACTTTTTATCGAATGTAATCTATATATATTTTTTATAAGAATAGCACTTATTTCGATTTTTCATATATTCATGAGAAAAATTTGATCTCAAAACAGATGTTGAACTGTGTTAATATAATTATCATGAATTAAAAGTATGATACATAAGAAATTTAAACAAATCAGGCTTGTAGAAAAATGAATTTATATGCAAAAATTACAGAAAAATGCAAATGCTTTCAAATATAATAAATATTTACTATTATTGTAGTAAATATGCTTATATAATTATTGGATCTATCACAAATATATATTTACTGTAAAACCAAGCTAAAATCTTTAATCGATCTATAAAAAATTTACGATTATATCATCAAAGTCATTTTTTTGATCGTACGGACAACATTTATATTTTTCTTAATGTTGGGTGCATTTAAACCATAGAAATATAAAAGGTACAATTTTAAGATTTAAATATTCAACTGAATTACAAAACCATTATATGCAATCATAGTGACGATAAGAGAATTTTATTTAAAACACAAAACTAGCCTGTTCTTTGTATTGATAAACCAAACAGAAATGTACCCAAGATTGAAAAGTGATCAAATATAAATATAATATGTCAAATAAAATAAAAAAGACTCAATGACTGTAGAATTAAATCTCAAAATACACATATCATCATATTTTCGTACTTCAAATAATACATTATAGGGGTTTATTATAAATAAATCAATAAATTATGCCATTAAAACACTAATAAAGTCTGTTTTATTTGTTTATGTTAAAAATAGTCACTTAAAAATTTAGTTTCTCATAAAAGCCAATATATTGAACTAATTTTTTTCGAATTATTAAAAAATGTTGATTGCTTCTATTTTTTTGGTTCTGGAATAATAAAATTTGCTAATATATTTTATAAATAATCATTTTTTAGATTCAAAAGAAAACCAAAAAATGAAATTGATGTTTTTAAACATGTAAAATCACCCTTAGCTTCTTTATACCGACTAAATTAGCTAAAAATATCCCATCATATAAATACGATGAATTGAACCCATGTTGCTACCTTTTTTTTTGTTTCTTTATGTATTTTTACAAAAGATAATTATTAATTTGTGCCAAGTTATACACTAAAGCAGATGCTTCTGATGAATATAATACTTTATTACTATATTGAACAATACATAATACAATAGATCATAGTAATATACATATATTTAATAAAAGACAGTTCATAATATTTTTTTTATAATTCTAGAATCAATTTGTAGTTCCTGTGTATAATTTTCTAAAGTAAGAAGACACCATGATTAAGATAACAATTTTCCTAGACATATAGCGCAAGTAATAGATAAAAAGTGATTTTTTCAGTATTGCTATGCATAAACTTACATTTAAAATAGCAGATAATGATTTTTATAAAGGCAATGAATGATATACATTATAAAATTTAGAATCATACCAATATATCTGATATTTCGTAACAATTCTAATCTTAGCAATCTTAAGTATTTTTTTTGCAATTCAATCTTACCATTGCTGAAAACAAATATAATTTTTCTTTGGGAATTGCATAAATGTAAATCTGCGAACTGCTACTCTTTTTTTTTATATGTAATTTATAAAAAAAGTTTTATGTGTAAAATTCAGCGAATATAGGACGTTTGAATGTTTTTCTAATAGTATCATATTTTTGTATTCGCAAATGAAAATTAGCATGAAATTAAATTTTTTAGATTTCTATCACAAAATGAATTTTCATACTATCTTAAGTGCAGTCTCATGATACTATAATCACACGAATGTAGATTTTAGGGTTATATTTCCCAAAGTATACAAAAACACAAATATTTTGATTATCCACAGCTTCTATTTGTTTTTTAAATCATATTAGGGTTCGAACGGTAGGGAAATAAAATATATGAAGATACCAAAAATCATTTTAAACATAGAAGAATGTTTAAACAATATGTTCACAAAAAATCCAATATGTATGATGTATAAAAAAATTTAAAACGCAGGTTTAAACATAGCTTATTGAATTTATAAAAAATTATTCACGTCGCAGAGTTTTCAATTTATAAATTATCAAATAAAATTTGCGCCTGAGTTGAAATACTCCCTTTTTTGCAAAAAAATCGAAGCATTATTTTATATTTAGACTTAAAATGTGAGGTAAAAGATTGTAAATTTGATACATTTAATTTATTTAAATCACAATTGGCATGACATAGTCATTAAGCATACATTAATAAAATAATAAAATCGATTTTTTCTTTATAATGATATCGTTCTCATATTCAAAACTTGTATTTTTCATTTTTAATGCATGATTTTTGTATTATATCAATTCAAAAAGTTGTTTTGAATTTTAAATTTATCAATCGATACATAAGTATTATTTTCATTGTAGCAAAACGAATATAAAATCGCAAATATGCAAAATAATCTTTATATACATATTAAAGCGTAAATATTTTTTTTTATGGATAAGTTTGATGCCATAGTAATATTTTTAATACCTTTGTGCATGATAGCTATATAAATAGCAAGAAATATATCTCATATTTTATTATAGAGATAAAATTTTTGCCAAAAAAAAATCTTTATAGGGCGAAACCTTTTCAACTTAAAAATTGCATTTTTATTGCGTAGCTAGGCTCTATTGTCACTGGTTTATGATTATTTATAGAAGAATAATATAAAAAAACCAGCAATTACGTATTCTCGTTGTATTACATAAGTGTTCCAATTTTTTTGTATTTTATTTGTAAAAAAGAATAATTCTTATATAGTTTTTGCACATATTGATTTTTGTTTGCATCTAAAGTAACCTATTTTCTTTTAAAATTAAACATTTAACACAAAATATAGTGATTTTTGTTTCTAAGGGTTGTCTTACAATGTTAATATCTTATTTTCTATTGTTTTTAGCAGTTAATTCACCAGTATTGTCTGCTTTAGTGAAGTCTAAATGTGATTTGTTTTTTATTATAATTATCAAACCCTGATTTTATAAATATATTAATGTTTTTTACAGTAGTTTCTAAGAAAACTAGGTATCCGTTACGTAAAATTTATTTTTGATCTTTATAGTTATTTTTAATGTGTTTTATTGCATTATTTGAGCACTACATAAATATTATTGAAGCAACATAAAAGATTAAAAACCTTTACTACATACTGTTACAGAATGATTTTTTTTCGAATGCGTTAGCTGTAAAAATACAGTAATATATACGCTTACATTCTATATATTAAACCTAAGTAAAAGATTTTTCTTCCCTCAATCAATTTATAATTCGAAATATTTATTAACGATAAAATTATCTTCATGATAATAAATTGTGCTTTTTGTGTTTTAAAAATATAAAAGTCATTTATATATAAATGCGCACTAGAATTTATTATAACTGATTTAAGAACATACTCGGAATCGAACTAAATGTAACAGATTGCATTTTTATGTTATATTTGAAATAATTTTAACAAAACAGTCAAAGATTAACCGACTAAAATTAAGATAGTCAAACTTGAGAGTAGAATATTTCTTAAAATGCATGTTGCATATTTAATATTAAAATAAAAGTAATTCCTATGGTGGAAATAATACATTATTAAAAATCCCATACAATTTGCAAATAAATCACATTAAAATTTTCAAGTATATTTTTAGTAATAAATAGCTTAGGAATAGTATCTTGACAAAATAGTAGATATATTAAAAAAAAATATACAGATTGAGCTATAATATACCATTGCGGTTAGAATTTAAATAGACCGGAAACGCAATGAAAATCATAAAAAAATTTATTCTGTGCGTTTTAATTGAAAAAAATTTATCTTTTACACTTACTTCATAATTTATCGTGTATTTTTACATTTTCAACATAGATAAAGTAATATATGCATGTTTACAAATTAAGTTAAAACGAAATTTATTTATGCACAAGAGCAAGAAAATTTATCATTTTCTATGGTGAATCGGATATTAGATTTGTTTGTCTGATATAAAATGTACAGAAACATTTATAGCAGTTTTATTTTTGCATTTGAAAAAATGTTAGCGATATTTCAATAAAAAAACGTACAATACGTTTTTATTTAAAACATACTTGTGACACAACAAGGGTAAAAGATATATGATACTCATATATTTGATTTGTCACAAAAAAATAAAATATATACAAATTAATAAATTTATCAAATATATAGGCCAATATTTAATACATGCCTTTTATGTTTTTAATAGATTTATCACGTTAAATATTATTGGAAAATCATCGTATTTCAATGCGGTTTTTAGACATAAAATGCAGATCAAAAGATATTTATATGAATATTCACGGCTAAAATTAAACATTTCAAACTGAAACATCTGAGAATAATATAAAAAATATCTTATAATACAAGTCAGTCCAATCTAACAATAGAATTATATTGGCGCCACTATAAAAAAAAGTCCGATTTTTTTTCGAATTTGTAAAGTGTTGCAGATTAAAGGGAATAAAAAATTTCAATAGGAGAACTAAATATACACAAAATGGACAAACCTGTGAAAAGGTAATAAATCTAGGCGAATTAATCTTTTCTTATCTAAATTACCACCAAAAGTGTGATTTTTTTTCTAGTGGAAAAAGAGTTTTACAACATTCTAGTTAACGTAAGCTGATAGAAAACCACATCTCTGTAAAATAGACTCTTTTTGCGTTTTCTAAGACATACAGACACCTTTTTTTGAAATACAATTTGATGAGTTTCTAAGAGTTTCATAAACTTTTAAAATTATAGCTGTTTTATGATTTCATACATTTTTTATTGATTTTCTAATTCTTACTTTGCTAACAAAAAAAATTATTGAAGTGAAACCAGAGCATATAAAGATTTCAAAAAATTCGAATATTTTTAAAAAGAGTAAATATGAAATAATCTAATATACAGTTTGAATTAACGGGATTTTTTTCCAAATAAAATCTTTTTACGTAAGAAGTTAGATAGTATAACTATACAAAAAACGATCAGTTAAAAATTGAATATTATATTATTGACATTACAGCGTTGAATATTTGGTAAAACATAGATATAAAAAAATATAAAACGATATATTCCATTCTTATTTTTAGATTGAGTGAGTTCATTCAAAAAATTCAAAAAAGCATAGACAACAAAGATATTACTCCATGTTAACAAAACATATATAAATTTAAAGCCTCGAATAACGTTTCTAGATGAACCTTTATATTAGAATACTATTTTTAATCTAGAAACTTAGGATCTTTTTTTTAATTTAAAAAAGAGAAAAATTATGATTGTCTGATGGTTAGTCAAAAATAAGATTTTAGAATTAAAAATAAAGTATTCTGATGAAAACCGAGCCATAATAAATTTGGAATTACATAAATATAGAAAAATCTGTTAATTATTTGAATATTTTTGTTTTTATTGTCGAAAATAAATTGATATATATAGGGCTAGAAATCCAATTCAACAACATGATAATAAGGTACTAAACTAATGTATTTCTGATATTAGAAAATATTTCCGTTTATACAAATTTCTCGATTTAAATTTTTCTCGTGGAATAATATACTTAATAAATAATATTTGGCGCAGGAATTTTTGAATGGCAACTATAATGGTTGAATTGATATATAATTAAGAAAGAATCTTTAAAATTTGTTTTTTAGTTATTTATGAATTACACATTAGGATTAAGCAGAGCCTATAAAAAACTCGGCACTTAAAATATGAGATTTATATATTGATTATCGGAAATAGCCCTTTAAAGTAACGGATAACTGTTTTATCAAAAAACGATAATATGAACTATACAAGCATAAAATTTCATAGTGTACAAGAACACGTGTAATTCTTATAATGGATCATGATCTTTTAACTTCAGATATATATTCACGTTATATTTGTTATAGTTGATGTGTAAGATTGTAATCATATAAAAATTCTGATTCTATAACTAACAAATAAAATTATAATACACTTTATAATATGATAAATACATAATATACTATTAGTCAGTTGCCTGTGAAATATCAATCAAAGATTTTTTATATTTAACTTCGCATATATCAAGAGCTCTTAGCTAATTATATATTTCATCTCTTTTGTGCTCTGCAAAACTTAAATATTTTTTTTTAAATTAAGTTATTGATTTAAATGCATGATAAAAATGTTTGGAATTTCTGAATTTCATGTTTAAGCAATAGTAATGTTCTATTGGCCAAAATGAATAAATTCATGTTTTAAAAATTATATAAATATGGAAAATTATATTCATTGCTTTTTTTGCTCTTTAGTTATACAAAAGCGTTCAATGCGCTTTTAAGATTTAATTCATATAGTAAGAGATCATCACTTCTGTCTGACATATCATATTTGTGTCCTTTTCAATTTATATGTTCAGTCAAGATAGTTTTATTTAATTTCTTTCTCAATCCCATTGTTTGTAGTTTTGCATTAGCTTAAGCTGGGATTTTTTGCATTGATGTTTTTTATTTATATTGATCATCAAATAAAAATTCATCATATAATCTTCTTAATTGTCTATGTTCCCTTACTTGTTTTTATCTTATTAATTCATGCTAAAATCACACGTTCATACAGTTTTAAGCATTTAATTCGTATATAAAATATATAGAACAGAAACTATTATTTATTCAGCGCAACCTGCACATTTAAAAAAAGCTTCCCCAAAGGTATTGTTTACCTTTATCATATACAATATTTTTTCTATAAACACATTTTCATATTTTTCTAATTCATAGGCGGAGTGTATATTTTTTTAAAAAATATGTTTGTGATTGAATTCTAATCGAATTTGCTTTATTCATTTATGTTTATCTTCTACTAGTTTTAGGAAGTTCGCTTTATATTAATAGAAATTATTGCTTAACTGCTGGGTTTATCAGTGAGACACCCCCGATACTTCTTGTCACCCGTAATCACCGTGGATTAGGCCCTTTCTCATAGGTAGCAGTCATTATGTGGAGGGAATGTGATTCTGTATGCTTTTAATCGCTAAAGTATACAAGCTACAACCACACTCTACACTTACCTATATCTTTTCTAAAAATGTAGGATCTTTTACATACTGGAGGCACAGTACAACGGCTTACCCGTCAACCACATATTTCTCATGGCTTGTCAATGCCTTGTGGTTTTTCTGTTTGCAATAGAACAATTAATTATAATATCCAATCTTATTGCAAATTTATGTGTTTATGTGTATATCTCAAAGCAATAGTTTTCAATAAAAACCATTTTTAGTTGATAAATGTTGACATATTTTTTATATCTTAAAAAACTTACCCGTAAGCATGATAAAGTGACGAAACGTATTAATTTTTATTTAAATTGATCATAATCTTAGGAATGCATACATTGAAATGCCCATAATGCTAATATAGCCATTATTGTCATTCCTTCTTGGCCCCATTGAGTCTATATAGTAATATATATTAAACATCAAAATCTGGTTATTTTTTTTCTAATCTTATATTAAGAATTTAAATGGCGTTTTAGTGACGAAGTAAATACAATCCTATTCAATAATTTTGGGCTAAACGAGTATTTTATAATGTCAGCACATGTTCTGTTAATTATATCTTGGATTTTCTCTTTTATTTCACCCTATTGGTGTAGATATTTATATAATTATTTAAAGATAACCGATACGTTTAATTTATACCCAGATTTCACTCGATAGTCACATAATGTCTTTAATAAACATTTAAAGATTCATTTGTAAGCTTTTTTTATAATTAATATGATCAAATGAGTCTTCAAGCAATCTTTTGCAGTAAAAAATTCATTTATATTGTTCAAGATGGTCAAAATCCTATTCTATGTTTTCTTTTGTTATATTATAATTAAATTAAGCAAATGGATTTTATCGATTTATTCAATTTAGTTATTATATGTTTTAAAAAAACAAAAATACAAATTCGCTTCAAATAATTTTTCAATTAAATATTAAAGCCAGATAAACGCGCAAAAGAAATAATTAAAAAATATGATTCTAAATATACTTAAAATGAAAAAATCCAAAATGCCATTTTTTTATACGATAAATTTTTGTTATATGTAATAATAAAAACATTATCCTATATACTGATAGCATAGAACTTGAAAACGAAAGCATATTTGTTTTATAATAATAATTTGTTCATTATATCTTTTATACTGTTTTAATATAATAAAATATTTGAGAGTGTATGTACCTAGGTTGTGTTCAAGAATTTTAATACAGATAGAGATTAGAATGATGTTATATAAAGTTCTTTAAATTTATATGTATTTTTTTCGTTTTATTATAGTGTATATATAACAAAATTGCATTGATTTGCATTAAGTTACATTAAAATTTTTTTTGATTAATAATTTAAAAAAACAAAAATATTTGAACTAGATAAAATAATATATATAAAACTTGACCTAATTAATATTTGGTTTTTCACTATCATGCACATGTTATGCTCGGATATAGAACATTTTTTGAACATAAAATATATATTTATAGTTTTTATAGATTTAATATTTATATTATATTCTTTTATCAATTTTCATTCAAAAAAATTTAATTTAAATTTTAAAAATTAATTCAGCAAAAAATTTCTTTATTATAGCCACGGAAAGTTTTTTTTCCGTCATAAAATATATTTTTTAATGGATTTATATCATTTATTGGCGAGAATACATTTTATGTCTAGCAATAATTCTTTTTTACAATCCAAATTAAAAGCGAATCTTTGTTTTACCTGCCTATTATAAGTGAAATCCGCATATATTATATATTTACGCAATATAAGATAAAAATTTTTGTATATATTTATTTTTTCTATATATTAATAGTCTTTATCAGTTCGAGTTTTGAATTATTCATACATGAAAAATCTTGATTCTTTCGCATTATTAATGATCTTGGATATCATCAAACAACTATTTTACAATAATGCATTAAACAAAACTAAATTTGTGATAATTACAAAAATATGACAGTATTAATATCGATGTTGATATTTTTCTTGTCAATTTTTCTGTTCTTTTACTATAAATTCTTATAGATATCAATAACAGTTATAGATAATAAGTGTGCAGTATCGCTGCACAGAAACACAAATTTACAATAATAATGCTTTGTAACCAAAAAAAGTTCCAAAGGACCGTTTCCATAATAAAGTATTGTTTTAAGCAGGATCGCATCAAGATTTATCAACCAATCGCTGTGTTTATAGTCTGAATGTAGTATCATAAGATATTATTTTAAAAAATCATTATATATACTCATGATTATGATCTATGGATAAATAAATCGTTCAAAACATTATATCAACATTTAATGATATTAGTTTGTATAAAAGCAAATCTTTGGACATAGCATATATTGATATGCGACTAAATACTAAATAGGAAGAAAATAAATTGAGAAAGTTTCGCACATTATGCAGGTAATTTTGAACTATAAATCTTATTATATCATACTAAGATTTTTTATAAGATAATTTTGCTACAAGTTTACAAAATAATATTAGCCAATCTTTGAATTTATAATTATCAATTGTTATATTGATTCGGATACCAGATAATGCATTGCTATATGAATTTTATACAAAAATGGGTTTTAATATAGAGTAAGTCATTTTAGGATACGATTAAATAAAATATAAGATTTTAATCACAACTAAGTTTTAAAATCAATCTACATATTCAAAATATAAGGGTTCTTAAAACGAGAATAAACATTTACAAACGCAAAATCCCAATTCTGAAAGTATCATTTTTTGATTGATTGCTTGTGAATTATTGAATGTAGAATTTATTTTTTTTATTGTTAAATTACAAATTTATAGTTAATTATAATTTTATAACAAAAAAAATAGCCAAATATCATATATTTTTTTGTATCATATGAAAATTTTCTGATTTTTAAAGTTAGTATATTTGTGTTGCATTACTGTATTATAATATTATCCTATCTTATGTTTAGATTGCAAAAACTAGAAATGCTGAATTTGATAAATTACAGGTAATGAAAAATAAAAAGCTTAAAATAATACTTCGTTGATTGTATTTTATATATATTTTTTATCTTAAAATTAAATTTTTTTTGGGTGACTCAATTGAAATTTAGATTGTTTTCGTCATATGTGTATTTTAAAATGGGTGCGAAATATGTTGTTCATAATATTAATTAAACACATAATATTTATTTTTACACCAATGCATCAAAAAATATTTATAAACTATTTCAATATGTTGTTTTTATCATTTCTAATGTTTAAAACAGTTTTACTTGTTGTATCAAATGTATTATTTTCTTTCCTTCTATAATAAGTTTATGCACTCGATGAATAAAAATTTTTCTTGATTTATTAAGTCTGATTGTACAAAAGTATATTATTTGGCTCTGAAAAGATTTTGAGAAATGTATAATACTAAAAAACCAGACATTCATCTATTAAAGAGGCTTTATAAAATAATTTTATATTTTCCTGCATAAAATTCTTCTTTAAAAAAGTTAATTCTTATGAAAAATCTACATAGAAAAAAGATAAAAGAGCTTTAAAAAATACAAAATAAGCGTTGCTAAATAAAAAGGTATCATAAAATATTTTCTAAAAGAAATAGATAGACAGATATAACCATTAAAATATGTTTTTTTGTGAAACAAGCATACTATTAAAGAAAATAATATATTAGTAAAATTAATCAGTAGAAACATAAATTTTGATTTCGGAAACTCTTCTTTTCTTTGATTTATATTATTTTTTATCCAAGAATAATTTTAATCTAAAATAATCTAAAATAATTTAAATAATCATTAAATCAAAAAAATACAAGATAAAAAGAGTTATAAGTATATTAATATAAAAACATGATGTATTCAATAAAAAATTTTTTATAGTTTAAAGGAAAACATTATTCTTAAAAGTTTTTCTATGTTTCGACAATTTTTTATGCTTTGCACATTAGGAAATTAGTATAAATTTATATGTAAGATCAGGTAAAGAATATTTTAACATTTTTTGCTTTTTATTTATATATTGGTATTTTTTGAAGATATGT
Organism: Rhyacophila brunnea; assembly: GCF_057557595.1. Taxonomy (NCBI): domain Eukaryota; kingdom Metazoa; phylum Arthropoda; class Insecta; order Trichoptera; family Rhyacophilidae; genus Rhyacophila; species Rhyacophila brunnea. The sequence continues at coordinate 3,723,924 of NW_028233017.1, forward strand.
TTATGTTTTTGATTAAATGTGTAATTTTCATTCTAAGAATTAGATGAGCGAAATAGTGTATTGACCATATAAATTCATATTTTATAATAATAATAAAATTAATCATTTTTTGATATCTAAAAATTCTATAATTAGAAAATAACACAGTCAATGATTCTGAATATATATCGTAATTTGATTAAATGGTTCGCATAGCTTGCAAACTAAACATAATAATTATATTGAAACCATTTAAACGCAAATTATATTTATAAATAATTCAAAATATTTTTATTTATTTTTCATTGCATGGATCTATAAAAAAAATTTATATAAATGGTCAAAAGTTAAGTTAGTTAAATTAACCATCTATACTTTTATAAAGAACTAAAGAAAGTAATTGATATATATTTTATATATGGCCCAATATCCATATTTTTGTGATAATCTTACATCTGAGCTATAAATTATAGAATTTATAAATTAATTCATGCAGTAACCTCATTATAGGTAAAAGTCTTGTTTTTTATATGTATGAAAACGTATTAGGTTTATGTATATAAACCTTAATCCCGTTTTAAAATATTTTTCAAATAAAATATGGGATCATCAAAATAGCAATCTTCTTGTATAAATCTAAGAAATGGCGATAATAGTTAATCTGAATTCTTTTGCGTATTGTCATATATAGTCAATTGTCTATTTATAAAGCATCATTTTTTCTATTACATTGAATAAAAAGATTTTTTTGACCCTTTATTTGAATACATGTGTGATTTTTCCAACAAATTAGCTTATAAAACTTTATAATGAATTATTGATCTACAAATTTGCGTAAAATATATTTTATTAATCGAATCTTATATACCTACCCAAAATTTATATGACTTAAATTTCTTTTATATTACTGTTTTGATATTTAATTTTTTGCATAATCTAATTTATATAATCCTATGGGTTTTAAATGGTAAAAAAAATTTAAAAATTTGTTTAGTTTAATTTTTATATTCACGACGTTCAATCTACAATCTCTATATATTGTAAGAATGTATTGGCATGCTTTGATTATATTACTAATAATTAAAAATCTAAAATATTGTATATTTATGCATTTTAGTTTTATATAACTTCAAAAATACAATTTTATTAGTTGATATAGCTTTTTAATATAAGAATAATATGCAACAGGCTATAATCTTTTTTATTACAGCTTCTCTAAAAAAATACATCCCTTATTTTATACTATTTAAAATAAAATCAACTTGCTTTACGCATCTTCTTATATTAATTATTATAGTTTGAAAATATCTACATATTTTTAAAAGATCACTCTTTTTTAAATTACATATTAAAGATTTGAATTATATATTTCTATACACATCTTTTATTCACAATGCCATATATTATACTATTCACTACAATCGCTAAAATTGTATAATTTCTATGCATATTAACCAATCAAATATGCTTAATGGCTTTAAATTACTCGGTTTTTAGATTTTATTCCGTTTTACCTGGGAAAGACCCTTCACACTCAAATTTTAACTCGCATCTTTATTTATTTTGAATTTGAACGTAAAATTACAAAGTTTTATATTGTATTTACATGTATTTTTGTAATTTTATGTGCGTAAATTCATTCAATAAAAATCGGACTATATAGGGTTCTTGTTCTTTTTTACACTTATCTTAGCCAATATACCAATGATTAAAAAACAAGTAACTGATTTCCAAATATAAACACTAAGTAAATCATTGAAAAAAAGGAACATTGAACCCGATTATAATATGAATTGAAGCTTCATATTATTAAAGTTATGCACAGTATATAAAAAATAAATATAAATTAGCTTTTTTTACTAAATAAAAGGAAAACCGGCTTTCTAGCGCATTTTGTCATATATACTATTAAATTATAGAAACCATGCTGGCCTTATATCTTCATCAAGATCTTTGTTGCTATAAATATAACTAACTATATAAAAATGTTCATGCTTTTGTTTATTTCTTGTCCAATAGCATGAACATTCAACCAAAGATCCATCAATGGCAATCAATTAATGCGTTATAAAACATTTATAATGTAAAGAATGCATTTAAAGAAGCAAAGTATACCAAGTTCATGGAAAAATGCGCAAATTAACATAATTCTTAATATATAAATTACTAATAAGGATTAAAGGAAATACTGTAAATAAATAACACCAAAAATACAAAAATACATATATAAAACTATAAATCAGATTTTTTTGCATTTAAATCTATAAATAGTTCAAAAATATCAAGATTTAGAAAAGTTCAACGCCAATTTTTCGTTTTGCATATTTAATGCAAAATTAAAGCATAATCAATTATATTTTTAAAAAACTTAAAGAAACAATACATTTCAATGAAATTTATTTAAAAAATTTCTCTTTAGAAGATGGATTTTGAAAAATTTAGGATTTAAAATAATAAAAAGTAGTTTTTGAGATAAAATATTCCGTCGTTTTTAAGAAATTACATTTTCTTGTATAAAAAAATTCAGATGATTTTAAGTGACAATTGAGAAATAAAAAAAATCCTATCTTATTTATAAAATAGTTGCATATTAAAGATATTGAAAATACTCTTCATATGTTACAAGATCAATAACACAGAAAAAATTGCATCTGGTGATGAGAAATAATTCCATTTGATCGTTCCTAAATTAAATCTAATCCATGTTGATTGTTTTGATTTTTATAAGAGAAAAATAAAAGGAAGGAATCTAATTGATTCATTGAAGAAGGATCAGAAATATGAATATTATTTCATTTTCCCTAAAAAGGATGGTTCAGCATAAAAATCTGGAAGGTCTTTTTTTTGTGAAAGATTATAAGGCTTTCCTGCCTTTAAGTTGTTGGCATTTGAGTCAGATCCATAGAGTTACTAATATGCACGTTTGAAGTTCTTACGAAAATTTCATCTGAAAGTTCATTGTTTAATTTCGAAACCATCTTGGCTCAAAATAAATAAATAAGGTATTTTATAAAAGAATACTATTATATAATTCAATATCGTTGTTTTACTGGTAATGGTCAGATATTTTATTACATAGAAATAGTGAATGAAAAAAAATGCTTAAACAGAATTTTTGTACATAAAAAAGAAGGCATTAAAAAAATAATTAAACCAGAATATTATGATGCCTATAGTTTTTTATTGTGGTTTTATAAATAGATAATTACATATTTGAACCAAAAGCTATAGATAGAAGATATATAATTACAAAAAAAATTGACATCTTATTAGATCGTCGGTTTGTTTTCTAATATCTAATCAAGTATTATCAATGACTTAAGTTCAAATCTGAAATTAACATATTAATTAATAAAAACGTTCCATATACACAGATAGTAATCATAGAAGATCGAATAATATTGCCATTATATATCAATCTAGAATAATAACAAAGCCTAGGCATTTTTTTCTACAAAAACAAATATGATATAAATAAAATGGGATAAATGTTTAAAATAAAAAAAATCGAATATAGATTGTTTTGTTTAATTTATGAATAAATTCGATAAAGTTCATTATTTTGTTTTTTATAAATAAATCAGAGGTTTGATCATATTTTAAGAGTATTAACAGTCGCCAATATACATTAATATAAGCAATATGATGCTAAGAAATTGATGTAGACAGTATGTGGCTAAAGGAAAAAGTTTGCTCGAATAAAAACCAATGAATCATAGAAAAATTCAAAAAAAAATAATGAAAGAAAATTATGTGAAATTGGGGATAAGTATCTGGATAATAATTAAAATCAAAGTGTAACTAATTTACATTTTTCTATAATAATATTTTTTTATTGAGTGTCAATTGAACAATAATACTTCTTGGTAATAAAATTTTGAAATTCGAATTCAACCATTAATATTAATCAAGTTTGGCATTATTTATATGGTAATATTTGATTACATAGTTAAATATGTATCTAATCAAAGCTTCAAAACAAATTTTACATTCATTTACGATAATATAGATAATAGACTTTTTTAAAATGCTACAAACGCAGAGATATATTTTATTTGCCTTATTCAAAAAAACAGGCTATCCAAGCAATAAATATTTTGTCATCAAAGAAAAAAAAAATTGTATCTGGACATTTAAACATAGATATTGAAATTATATTCGGTTTCTGTTGAACATATCTTTTCTTTATATTTGAAATCATTATCAATGAAATAATTTTAGAAATTTTTATCTAAACGCTAAGAGATAAATAAAATAACCAAGAATTAAAGAGATACACTTATACTTCTTGTTAATTTTCTTTCTAAGCCATAAAAAATATATATAATATATTTCAATAATTTTTTTCTTTGTGATTGATTCTGATTACCTAAAAAGACATATAATGGATTCGGATCTATTTTAAGTTAGTCATAATTTTCTGATTTTATAGACCTGTAATCTTTTTTTGGTTTTAAATATATTTTTTATATTGAATACTAACTGTAAAAAAATCATTAAATCTCTAAATTTATACCCGAATTGGGTTAAAATAAACTAACACATTTATAGTAATCCCATTATTAGTCATTGATCGAAATTATATCCATATAATAATAATTTATTGAAGTTTGTATTTATAATGTGAAATAGCTAAAAATAAAATTTAACTATTAGAATCAAAAAGTCTAGCTAAAGAATCAATAAAAAATAACTTTTTATCTTTTTATTATCGAATAGAGAAATTAATATTGTGACACACATAAAAAATTCAATACAATAACGCATCGAAGAAATTACAAAATAAAGAATAGTATGTGCCAAGCTTCATAAATATAGTATATCGATGTAAATCATTTCACATAAAATTTTGTCTAAATTCTCTACGAACTTGATAACTTTATTTTAGTTTTATTCTTTGTTCGTATTAGATTAAAGAATACCTGGTATACATGTGAGCTATAAATATGAATAATATTTGCTTTTTTATTATACATTAATACCTCTAAAATTGGAAAAAAAATATTAGATACAAGTTGAATAGACCTGAAATATCCCAAATCTTAGATATCTTGATCTTTTGAATAACGTAACAATTGGATTTATATTATTGAAGCGTTTAATTCCAGTAAAAATTTTTTTTATATTTGCTGTTTTTATCTTCAATTAAATTTTCTTCTTTTTATGTATTCCATCTACTGAGACGTAGTTAGCCCATTAAAAATTTTTGAACAACTCCATAATGCATCAAATTATACCTTCACTGATCTTTTTTTACAAAATTCCTTTCTTCTGTCAAAATATATGCATTCAAGTGTCTTGATAAGTGCGAATTTTTGCAGATAGGATGATTTATCTATGATATATAACATATAGAAACAATTTAAATGTAATTTACATGATACATGGTATATTAAGATAAAGCAGTCAACCAAATAATCATTATGACCATTTCATTATATGAATACCAGAATAAAAAAAGGTTTTTTATGCCTTACTGTTAAATTATAAGAACAAAAAGATTCATTTTGTTGCCTTTCTTATTGTTAAATTTTTATATTTTGTTTATAGTCTTCTTCACTATAATGTATTTTTATTTAATATGAAGTTTCATATTATTACTATAATGTATATTTATTTTTTATATAGTTTCATATTATTACTATAATAAAATATATTTATGTATTTAATTTGTGTGCTCTATAAATCCAACTCGTGTAGAGATATAAATACGTATCATGTTACGCACTACTTATTATCAATATTTTCGCGCATCAAAAGTTTGCTTAAAAGAACAATTACGTGTTTAAATATACAAGGGCTTATAATATAATGAAAATATTGATAGTCTATTATATATTTTATGTGATTTATTTTTATGTCGCATCTGTTTTAAGATGTGTATCTATTATAATTTTGTTCCGTTTATTTTCAATACTACTCACTTTTATAATTTTTAATTATTGGATCCGATATTTATGTTTGATTTGCTACTAAACTACCATAAATCGAATCCTATGCTTATTTTAAATTAAATAAAAACTGGCCATATAGATATATTTTACGAGCGTACTTCAAATAAGGAGGAATAAAGATGACAGAAGAGGAGAGAGTATAGATGAAATAATAGCCGAGTTTCATACACTATCATTATAAGTATAATATAAAACCACAATACCTCGTTTGCTCATACCATCAAACGAGGCATCTATTACGTCATGTTTAACAGAAGATAGGAGTGATCAATAGATTCATATGATGCACATCTAAATCTTAAAAATCTTCCTAAAAATGCCGTAAATTTACTGACGTAATTTCTTTGGTGGTAAAAATGTTATTTAGATGTGCAAAACAAGCATTAACCATTTAAATCATTAGCATCAAATTTTGAAGACAATGATTGGTACATAGAGAATAGTCATTTATTTTAATAAGCAATAGAAGCAAGAAAAGCTCGAGATATATATAAAAATATGACAAACGTATTTAGTGATCCTAAGAAATCCATAAAAAAATATTCCGAGAAAATATTTAACCATAAAAAAATTCAATAGCTTATATAAATTATATAAAATTTATGTATTCAATTATAGTTTTATATACTTGTGTGTTATTGTTAGAGTATCACAAGTTCTTCAGCCAAGCTACTTTTTTGGTTAGCAAATACGGATAAAAATTAAAAACTAAAAATATTGCAATTTAAAGATAAAAAAGCATATAGAAAATATATTCCAAAATTAAAAAAATCGTTTGTAAAGATTTTAAGAAAATAAATGAAGAATGAATTTAAAGAAAAATTATAACGCTGACTACCATATCCAAGATAAAAAAAAAGTGAATACATGCTAAAAATGCAGAGAGGAGAATACTCAAAAGGTAAATTAAACATTTTATCTTTATTCATTTATATTTTTATCAATTTAATCTTTCATTTTAACATCTGAATATTCTACAACTCCACAGATGAAACTCAAATAGAGCAAAAGTAAATATCAAGTCGAAATTTTGCCTGAATTGTCTAGTAAAACAAAAAAATAGGAAAATTAATAAACCACGGCATAATTTCTCTACAATCTATATGTTTACAAATAGCTGCATCACAAAATAAATTCTTTCGAAATATTTAAACAATTTATAAAGCTTTAATTCGCCTTTGAAAAGATATATATAAATATTTTAAATAGAAAATTACTATACCTCTTCGATGATACCCATGTAGCTATATCTATTGACATAAAGATGATGTGGAATTTTACCGGTTCTATTCTGGCATATTTTTTCTGTTCTAATATAATTATAAATTAGGTCTATTCATGTGTGCCAACTACTTAAAAAAAAGTCAAAGCGGTTACTATTATCTAGCAATTTATCGAAGACCTTTTGAGTCATTTTTGGTCTTTTCACATCATAATAAAAAAAGTGTAAAATATCCTACGTATAAAACCATAAGAAAATGAGTTTTTACCGAAATACAGCACAAAAAATTCATAGAATTTAAAAATAACGCATAAAAAAGAGCATTATTCTTTTTTTTTGCTGGTGAATACATTGCACTTATTGCAAATTTAATTTATGTAAGCCATATCAAATTTGAATTGCCTACTATAAGATACAGTAAAATAGGTAAATGATTACAAACTGTAGGATTTCACAGGTCCAGTATATTTTACATATGATCTCTGGCAAAAAAAATGTCAAAATTCAAAGACAATTAGAAAGCATTTCACATCAAAAGATCGAAAAGTAACCTGAAAATGTATGGTTTATTTCGTAAATGATAAAACGCTACTATCATATAATCGGCTTGATATTTCTAAGAATAAATACATAGGAAAGGTTATCATAATTTTTAAATCAAAATAGCAGTGATTAAAACACCGCGAATGTCAAAAGAATTACCATCATGACTATTTTATGAGCATATTTATAAAGTTAGTTTACAAGCACAGCCTAAGAATGCCATCTTGCGCAATGAATTTTATTTTTTAAAAATAAATCACATTTTTTCGAAAAACTATTTCTTTTTTTATGAAAAACAAATTTTTATTCTTCCTTGTATCTACAAATCGTGCTCATTCTGTTATGTGCAACATCCTAAAAAGAAGCAAGGTTGTGACAGAATGATTCATCTTTCAATTGACTGGTCTGATCCATTTTACTAAAAAAAGATATAATATGTTCTTTAAGCTCATACACTTTTGTAAAAATACGCTCTTCCGAGATCCAAAAACTTTGGAATGATAATTAATAATAATAAAGCAGGTAAATTACTCTCTTTCCAGCATATTTTTGACTTGATGATGCCAAGTCGCGCTTGTTATAAAAAAAATTACGAATTTATAAGCGTTCCATATAGTATCTTTAAAATACGTAGTCCTAGCACCAAAATATTGTAGATGCTATATCCATTGTTATTCAATAGATTAGGATTCTTTTTTTTGACCGATTCATAAATCCTCCTAGTTTGCCTTATATTGCACGTGCTCCATCAGTACAATTACTTACTAAATATTATAAGCTTACATGCAATATTCTACGTTATTCTGCTAGCTTTTGAATAAATATATTAACTTTTTCTACATGCTAATGGTTCTAATGCCGATAAATATTCATAACAGTGTAAGTCTTGATCAATCAATGCGAATAAAATAAGAACCAGAGTTTAATCGTTTTATCTGTCAGATCATCGACAGTAATGTAAAAAAGGTATAAACATATTATAATAAAAACAAAAGCTTCTTATAGATTAACTGACATTTCATTTTGTCTTTTGGTGATGGTTTTTCTTGATAATTTTTGAAACTAGTTTTGAAACTCAATCGGGATCGTTGCAATATACCTTTTTAATTAAGCATTCCCAGATTAGCTCGACATCGCTATATAGAATTATTAGTCTTAGTTGTAGACAAGCTAGTCAGATAATTGCTTCTGTAGACCTTTAAATATATTAAACAAAGTACATAAGTAGCTTGATTATTTTTTATGTTTGTCTTCCTTTTTATTAAACAGCTTCTTTTTACGAGATTTTCTTACCAACGCAAAGTACTATTGTTCTCTGGCAGAAGCACAATATATTTGCATTTTGCTTCTATAACATAGTTAAATAGTACCGAGTTCAAGTGACCATCTTATATTTTGCAGCAACGAAAAATAAACAATTCCCAAATAACGTTATGATTATATATTTTTTTTAATGTCTATGAAAATAACTTAAATGAATTAATGCAAATATAAAAAGCTCATGAGACAACAAAAATTGCCTCTGGGGCCATTTGTAGCCAAAAGACCCCTGATTGCCCACACCCGGTTTTTTTTGATAAAATTATAAATTAGTATGGATCTATTATTACGAGAACATGAAAACTAGGAATATTGATTTTAAATTATAGGTTCAATATTAATTTCATAATTTTTTTTGCTATGCTATAATTAAACAGATAAACTGATATTGCAAAAATTGTATAAATATTGTGTAACTAGGTTTTTTATTCAAACAATAAAATCTCTTAAAAGCATATATTCGATTGAAAAATTTTTGCGGTTTTAGGTTGGATAAATTTAAAGTTTTTGCTTTTCTGTTCCAGTTTTTAGTATGCTTAATTGATGTGAATTAAGTTTGATTTTGGTTTTATTCACATTATAGAAAAAAACAGAAAAAAATTAATTTAAAACAACGCCTTAACATAGTTTAAAATGTTTTATGATTATACATCAAAAAAAGATATGCAAAACGACAGTAATATTTATATTTCTATAAAATTTGCATATCTTACTATAGAAAAGCAAGAAACTATACAATTTTCTGTGAAGATTCAATAAAGAAAAGGATTAAATTTTTTGTTTACTTTTAGTTATAAAAATATAATATGATATAGATCACTAATATTTTTTTTTATGGGCCTTATTATAGTCGTAATTTTAGTTTCTAATCTTAGGCACAGCTTGCTTGATTCTCCGTACGCACAGCATATTTATACTTCCGGCTATCTTCTCCTCTCCAAAGCCTTCTTCAATACCCACCTTCTTTTGCAACCTATTAATTCAATAAGTTTTCTCTATCCCCAAGTTTGAATATATGCCTCAACCTGTTCGTGACATCTAGTTTCTTTAGGTACCAATTATGATATCGTGTCACCACACCGCTCATGCTATAATATATGGGATAATTTATGTCTTGCATTTGTATATTAATGACAGTTTGATATACATTACTTATATATATTCTAAGAGTATAAATTATTAAAAGCATGTCTGCAAACAATTTTTAGTGTTAATGCAAGATTTTTTCTTAGAATTGAAAAATAACAAACTGAATATATTTGGCTCCATAAACAAAGTTTAACGTGAGCAAAAAATGATAACAAAAAATATGTTCAGAGTATATGAATTTATGAAATTTCAAGTTTAAAGTCACACAAACACGTTTATTAACTATTAATTTAGCTAATATAAAATTCAATTGTTATATTTACACTCTCATAGAAAGGCAAAATGTGAGAAAGTCTTTAAAATCATCAATTAATTCTTTGAAAAGGAAATTAAAATCAAAAGAAATTTATTTATTACTAAAACTTATTTTTTGGTGTTAATTTATAAAATAAGCTATATTCATCCTCTAAAAGAATTTTCATTATCTTTTACAATTAATATATATTTTTTTTAGATAAACTCGGGTCTATTATAATTAAGATATTAGAGTGTTTGACGATCATATAAAAATAATTTCGCCAAAAAACAATGTTTTAAAACATTAGAAATATTTCCATCTGTTTTAAGGCATTCGTTTTTTATATCCTTTTTTCGGTTTTTAAATCTTTAATTTATAATATCGCAATTTTTTAATTTGATATTCTTTAATTTGCGAATATTGAATTAACCATTTAGAGAACCCTTTAAATTTCATTAAAAAATAATTTTATTTACCGTTTACGGAAGGAATAGAGTATACTTTATGTCTATTTTACATATTGAAAATAAATCACATTATACTCGTGTTTTTTATCCGAATATTTACACTTTTCGGTATGATCTTATTTTTTTATAATTATAAATAACCATATCAAACCTTAATATAAAATCATTTTTTCTTTTATATCCGTCGGGTCTCTATAAGTTATTATTTACGTGCGTGAAATACGAGAAAGCTTTTTTTGCATCATTTATCAAGTTTTTCTTTCAAAAAAATTATTTGATATGGTTTATAATTTATTATTGTGTGCTCATTTTCTTATGCAGTTTTAGATTTCTCCGTTCTCAAAATATTTGACACAAGCATTAAATATAAAAATACAAATCATATTTACTATGAAGATGTAAAAGCCTGATTTACACATAATTTTCACATTAAATATGAATTTCTGCATTTATGCCGGTCCGTAGCACAAAAATATTTAAATTAGTGAGATCAATGTGCAATGCGGGATCCTTAGACGTTAATAATCTATCCACTTTTTACAGAATATGTATTTTCTAGAGTAAGCTACGGCTCAAAATTAAGATAAAGCTTTGTAAACATGCGCTATCACAAATGATCCAGTTTGTTATATTGCTCCTGGATATTAGAATATTTAGCTAAATAACGGTATCTATAAATATATATACGTCTTCAATATTCATTAAATATATGGATATGGTTAAGCTTATTACTTATACAGTTTTTTATAACAAATTTTATGCACATAAATATTACAGTATCGAAAGAAATATATATGTGCGATTTATATGTATAGAATGAGTATATTTGTGCTATTATGAAAAAATACGAAAGTTAGATTTAATTGTTATTAGGTATAGCCTAAATATGTTTTGATGCAAATATCAAAGGAATTTTTCCTTTACATACGTAATTGTGTGTGTATTTTTCTAAAAACAGAGTCATAAACCGCATCCATACATATTTCCATTATCATATTTATTTTTCACAAGATATTCTTTTTTTATCCACAATAAAACACCATTTGTTTTAACATTAAATCATTATAAAAAACAAAATTATTCTGTATTTTCCAAGGTTTATTTTCACGTCGTGATGATTTTCAAAAATCCAAATAATTGCCACACAAAAAAAAATACTTCTAGTTTTTACATATTTTGGTATGTATATAACCACTTGACCAAACGATAGATAATAATTTAAAAAAAGAAATATATAATTAAAGTTTAGATCAATAATTTGAAAAATCATTGATTTGATATAGGAGTCTAAAATCAACATTGTATAATTCAGAAGGCCACTAAAAAATATATACCAAATTATGATTCACAAATTTAGCTATCATGTAAGTTATTGAAATAAAAAAATGTGGTTTTTAGAAACATTGATTTGCGAGCAGATTTTTTAAACAATGGTTTCGCGTAACCAACAAATATTTTTTATGTTCTATATTATCTTTAATTATTTCGATAGTTCTTATTATACAATTATGTTAGACATTTGTTTTATTTATCAGAATCCATATATAAAATCTTATATTTATATGTGGTGTGTATTTTCAAGATTAGATGATTTATCCGCAATAAAAGACATATCGCCTTATTAACAAGCTTCTAATTACAACTTACACCACAAATTTTTATAAACAAGTAGGTTATATGGTGGATTACTAATTTATGATGTAAAATCAGATCAATCTACCTATAATTATAACTTTTCCGCAACCATAAATCATGTTAATATATAATGCGATCATTTTTACGGTGTAGCATGTTGATAATTCACTTTCCCATAATTCTGGTATAAACATGACGGTCAGATTTAATTATATAACGTCTAATTCATGGGTGAAGACAAAATTCAACATTATATATCTGGAATCAAATGATGATATTTTATCCGTAATATGTTAACGTATAGGCATTTTTATGGGTTTTTAAATTTTGAGCCACTAGTTTGTGCTTTTTTTAGATTCACGTGGGTTTCGGTTTACTGACATTCGCGAAAATATTTTTTTGAATATAATAAATTCATCTTTAAAATTATATTTTCTGTATTATATTTCTTATAATTTAATTGAATAGATTGAATTAAAAACAATAATCCTGTTTTATTTATGTATAGTTTATGAACACATCACAATTCGAAACCAGGTCTACTGTAATATTGTAAAAACTAGTTGACCGATTTGCTATTTGTAAGTAAATGGTACATTAATTGATTTTAAAACATAAAACTAGGCCTAGAATTACATTAAAAAGATAATCGTGAAATACATTTTCTACAGTAGTTGCATAAATGATCTCATTTTTAAAATAATTATTTTCGCTGGACGCTTGGCCACTGCTTTATGCCATTATATAATAAAATCCGTAAATAATTAATTTTTGCTCTTTTATAAAATCCCATGAAGTTTATTTATACGTTACTGGTTTCATTTGGTCGTAAATGTATAAAGAACAGCTAAAATGAAATTAAATCAAAGTAAATGAAAGTGTGCACTTTTCGAGCCAAAGCGATTTAAAATCGATTTTCTACTATAAAACTTTCGTACAACTTATATAATTCATCTTAGATACAAAAAAATTCATCATATTTTAGAATTGTTTTACTTTGAATAAGCTTGAGGCCTATGTAAAAACATTCAAGTGGTAATCTGTAAAATATATTATAACGGAAGTAAGATCGTAAATCACGTTAATACTCATATCTTAAACAGTGAAATCTAAAGACACATATTCGTCAACTTCATATCTTTCCAAGTAGCGCCTTTGTTCGATGCATGTTAATGATGTACAAAGGATATCCGAGGATATTAATAAATAAAGCGAATTTAAAATGCAAAACACAAAAAAAAATAATGTGAATTGACGCGTTTATAATTTGTTTTATAAAACATTATAAGATAATTAGATTAAATAAAAAGATCAGATTGATAGTAATTTGAAAAACTAACCAATGAAAATTTATTCTTTATTTTTTACACAGATTTTTATGGGTATTTTGATAAATAGACAAACTTTTTATTTAACTAAATTCACTTCGAATTAGTAACTTATTTTTAAAATCCAAATTTAAAAAAAAAATCAAGTTGTTCAAAAAAATTTGTAATTATTTTCAAAAATATCTAACATAAAATTATAATAGTGTATATCTTAATTTAAAACCTCCAGAGAGTATAGTTTAAATATTTTTTCTTTAAAAAAATCTGATTTTTAAATATTAGATGATATAATTAATATTTTATCAAATCAACTATTATTACATTATTTTTTTAGCTCGTGTTAGGTCAATATATATCATTAAAAACAAGCAATTTAAAAAAATAGATATAAATCGCCAGAAAAATATTTTATATTTGTATATAATTTGTCATCCAAAAAAATTTGTATTATAATTAATAATTTTTATTTATTTTATTTAATTTCTGCTAAGTCTTCTTTAGATTGAAGTAATTTAAATGGTAAAAATTTTGTGTACATAAATATAAAAATACTTTAAACCTGTAATTATTGCACATAAAATATTTAGAGATTAAATTATGCATCCTTGGTTATTGAATTGATTTCAACATATGCAAAAAATCGTGGAATGTGAATTATAATATATCCATAATTAATTGAAAAGAAAATCATAATAAAATTAGGTTTTTCTATTATTTTAATCATATTATGACGCAAATTTTTTTCTTTACATAAATCATAGCTTGTTCAAATACAAAATAACGAAATAAATTTTTTTAGATATAATCCAATTCATTTTATCCTTGTCGTTTCTCCAAAAAATACATCCGAATTATATTCATTTTTATACAAATATATTATTGGCGTGATATTAATAGCAAAATTAGCCTCTATTTAGGATCACATGTTTCTCTTTGATGCTGCTTAAGGCCAATAAAATTTATAAAAATTTTATTTTTTTACTGCAAAATAATTTGTGTTTCTTTCTTTGCAAATTTTCAACTGTATAATTTTGCATTCGAAATCTTAATTTTTATGCTTAGATAGCATAAAAAAATCCATTACATTATATACAATAAATAACAACAAGCATGATAAGTACAAATTAAAGATTAATTTTCTATAATCGTTCATGGTGTGAAATAAACAATCCTATAATTAGTTTAAAAATATTTTATGCCTTTTATAACTTAGAAATATAAATCTGTGAGTATATCATTTTTTAAAATTTTGCAATTAAACTTTAAATCATCTGAAATAGTTCGCGCGGCTTGCAATTGTATAAGCTGACATATGTTTTTAATAGATATTTTATTGATCTCTATTTTTTTACATTGTTTACTGAAATGCAATTGCTCATAAGTGAGGATATGATTTAAATTATACAACCCCTACATTTTATGTTTTTGGATTACATTTTTCATTAAAAGCATGATATTTTTGATTCTTTTGTGATTTTTACATCTATTCTGTGCATATAAGTTTTATAATTTGAAT
This sequence comes from Rhyacophila brunnea, assembly GCF_057557595.1. NCBI lineage: Eukaryota > Metazoa > Arthropoda > Insecta > Trichoptera > Rhyacophilidae > Rhyacophila > Rhyacophila brunnea. The sequence goes on from NW_028233017.1 coordinate 3,739,275, forward strand.
ATATGTATTATTAAATTATAATTGTTCTTTTTTAACGTAATTTATAAGCAATGGTGTGAAAAAGTCAACAAAAATGTATGATGCTATGATCAATAAATTTTAAGTTATATTTATTTTGGAAAATTAAAGAAGCAAATTAAGAGTATGAAAAACAACGAAGCTTTAAGGTGTTTTTCCCAAGACTTAAAAAAAAAGATTTTGCGTTGAACTGATTTCTAAAAAATCTGCATCATGCCATACTACAAAATAATTAGTAAAATAGATATAAAAATAATAATTTTACATGCTCTTATTGAATTTAAAAATCACGAAATAGTGACAAATAAATTCTTATTCTTAATTTATCTTATAAAAAAGTCTTTTATTTTGATTTATTCATCTACGTGATACACTGTGATCATTAAACAAAATCACATGATAATAAGAGGCTTTTCAGTAGTTTCTATTCAAATATGTAGGGATATTTTCAGGGTGGGATAATTTTTAGGCAAGAAATTAATTTCAAAGAAATATGGAAATATATATTAACACCTTATACATGTTAAATCTATTTTTGCATATAAAATGCTGCATTGATCGTACTAAGTTCTTTACGGACAAAATTACTATCTGTTGTTTTTTTACTACTGGCTCAAATATTGAGTAAAAACCTTTTTTTTCTTAGTATTATCTAGATTGAGAAGTCCCTATATTTGAACTGATCAATCCAATAAAAGTCGCCCTATATGCTATAATTCATCCTATATACTTTAAAAAGATGTTAAAATATATCATACGTCACATTATCAATGAATTATGATGTTTTTTTGTGTTGATGCCCGGATTCTATTTTAAAGAATATTTCAAAGTTTAATGGCACTATATAATTATAATATTTTTAATTGTATTTAGAAAGTAAAGATATAAATAGATAAAAACGAAATATTATACAAATATAACTAAAATTTGCGTTAGCTAATATTTCGAAACATGAAAGGCGATATATAGTCTAATCTAGCCAGGCGTGTTGAATTTTAACATCTAAATACTGGCTTTCTGTTTACAGACAAAATTTACCATCGAACCATCATGGATTCTACTTGAATGCCCTGTTTTATCTATTCTTTTGGTATATAGGCTAGTCTATAGTCAATTTAACGATTAAACATAAGACGTAATTTTTTAACTATTATTGTTTGATATTTACTTCTCATTATATAGAAGAATCAATATATATTCTTGAATTTTATAGTATTATGTAGATCCAAAGTTAAACTTTACTTGTAAATAATCATTTATGAATATTTTTGAACAAACATTTTATTGTTTTTATAAGTCAGCTAATTATAATACATTTCGAAGCAAATATAAGCTATCCATTATATAATCCACTCCGAACTGGAGATAAAAAGATACAGATGCTGCATATAATTAAACTTATATATATAAAAAAGAATAGAATATATTAGATACCCGTAGAATGACCATGAATCATATGACGTATCAGTTAATAAAGCTATATACAATTTAGAGATGCAAAGAATTCATAGTTAAACTTCTTTTGAGCAAACATTCGTTCATAATATATTGTAATATATTTTTTTATCGTTTTTATGGCATATATGCAATATATTTTAAAACGATGTTTGCTTCTATAAAGTTTAAGGCATAAAATATTTATTTTCGTATTTAAATTATAACAATCGATGCTGCAATTTTTGATTCTTTCTTTATGTTACCAGTATAGTTTGTATTGTCAATTATAATGTTAAAGGTAAGAATGCCATCTTCACCATATTTAAAAAGCATGACACATTATTTTTGTATGTTTATTTATTTGAAATTTCACTTATGATTTTTTGAAGAAGAAATAATAGGTATATGATACAAACTTTATACAAAACAAGATATACATTGGTTAGGAAGTATTAACAATTTAGTCGTAGATAAAACAAGTATTACAACGGGTTGCACAAGAATATCAACACAATTAAGTTTTTTCCCTATAATATATACGAAAAACATGTTTAATATTACGAACTTAGATAAAAGTTATTGTCACATGTATAAAGTTAAAAATAATCGGTATCATCAAAAAATTGAATTTTAACGTAGTTTATAAGTTTTTTTTATTTTTAAAATATTTCACAAAAATATATTAAAATAGATTTAGTTTTTATATCCAGAACAAATATTTCTAGAATGATTACGATGATAATGAATTTTTTAATATTATTTCTTGCCCATATTTTAATAAGAAAATATAATGATATAATATACCCAATTTTTTTCTAATAGGATGAAACAATGAGAACAAGACATGTTTCATATTTATATAACTTTTGAAATTTAGTCATATTATGAATATATTAGAAAAATAGTCTTTATATATATTGAGTAAATGAAACTACTGAACGGATTATATATATAGATTATAAACAAATATTATTTCCTGAATATATTATATGTTTATCGAACAAACTTAGCATATTATATTTACGCAATATAGCGACTCAAATAGCTGTTTAAAGTATAAAAATTGAAGATGCGCTTTTCATGCTTTAGATTACTAAACTAACAAATACAAATATCACACATAGATTTTATTTCACGTTAAATTATCTGGCCAATTTCTTATATCAAATTATAACTGTATATTAAGAACTCTAGAAATAAGTTTTTTAACGAAAATCAATTGGTTGTTTGTGGATCGAAATAAAGAAAAAATGTTATTTATTAAGGTGCAAAATGTTCTTAAACCCAAAACTAAGTCAAAATGTCTGTTATATACTAGAAATAATGACAAAGTCTCGAACTTTTCTTATATATTGTATTTTATAGATAGAAGGATAGTTTTGTGCTATATTATTTATGTAAAATAGATATAGTGCCCTTTATTAACGCTAGATATCCAAAAATAATTTACTATTTGTCTGTATTTTATTCCGAAATTCGTTTAGAGATTTGCAACAAATAGTAAACCGTCGCTTTCTGAAAACAAAACTAAGTACAAAAATTATTCATGAATGGAAAAGCCTTTTCAATTGAAATTTAAATGTGATATATAGGTACTTTAAAATTTTATATATAATTAATAATCACCCCTTTATATATATAACAATTAAGGTGTATTTTTTTCGTGCCTTTAAAGTTTACTGATATCGGATTTTATGTTTCTAAAATAGTATAAATATATAAATTTATTTTTTACTTTTAGTATAATAGAAAAACGCATTCTAAATAAAAACGAGAATGCATAATTTTCTAGAAGGCAGCTAAATAAAAAGTCTATACTTTTTTTTGATGGGATTAAAGACTTACTTATATGATTATTTGTATAAAAATTTGCTGGGTTTGAAAAAAACAAGAGATTATGGTATAAATATTAAAAAATTTTCAACGAATGCATATGCAAGGTAATTTATTTGCGAATCTGAATTAATTTTTAATTATTCAAAAATGTGTTATATTATACAAATAATATCTTTCCCCATTTTTTAGCTATGTTTTGTATAAACGATGCAAAATAAATATAAAAATTGTATTATAGCAGTTTTATATTGCATTTGTCGTTTACACGTAAAGAGTGTATCTTTAGAAATGTCATATACAGATAAAAATATTAACCGCAATGTGATCAACATCTGAAATCACGTATAATCCTTTCTTCTTATTATAATATGTATTTGTACTATTTTTACAAGAATATTACGTATTTTAGAACATTCTAAAAAATAAAGAATTACCTATTTATTTAGCTTTGCGAGAGTAGGTTGCAAATGAGGCAGTTTGGGCAAATTAAAATATACAAAGCGGTGATTGAGTTGTTTTACAAATATCTTGTAGATTTTTTATACATATGCAATTTTATTTTTTAAAAATATATAAATTAAAATAAATAACTCATCATTAATTTCATCTTCTTTGTTACATAGAGAACAATTATATTTTTTAATTTTTTTTCCCAAAATATGTATGATATTTAACAATATTTTAATTATTTTTTCACAAATCTTTTAAATTTTCTCGTATCTAATCCTACAATGGATTTTTTATATGTATATATTAAGAAAGCAAAATAGCATATGTTTTTGGATCAAAAAAGAACCAAAAGCCACCCAACAATACGAATTGATATATGTGGTATAACACATGGGTTTAATGACATTACTATAATAATATTTAAGTTCTTTTTACATTTTTTTATATGTTGCTTGGTAATAGTCCTTAGTCAGCTAAAGAACTATCTTACAAAGCAAATTGACTTATGCTGAATTCTAGATCTATATTCTTATGTTTCATCTAGTCTAAAATTTTTTTTATGTTTTTATTTGCAAAATTTATCCATACAGAACAAAAACAATTAAATTTTTCTATTAAACATATATACCAATAAGAATTTAAAGGTTGGATTTATTTAAATTTATAAATAAAATTTTCACTAAATTCATTTAGAATCTGTTATAAAAAATTAGATGAAATCTTAAGAATCATCAATAATTATTTCTGGCGCGAACAAAAGATCCCAATTAGTTTCCCCGTATAGCCATGATAATTTTTGTAATGAAATTCTTTTAAAAAAATGTTTTTGAAAAAAAAACGGGAAATAAATTATTTCTTAAAGCAATATTTAACTACAATATTTGGGATTGTTTATTATAGTATTCAAACGATAACTGAATTAGAGAAAAACAAAAAAAATTTTAAATAATATAGTTATAATTTAAGACAAAATGCAATTGAAAGAATAGATATATTTAAATAAAGTTGTAAGAAGACAGGCAGATCAGGATGAATACACAAGCAATTTTTAAAAAAAAACTATTATAGGAAAAAACAAGTTGTGTAAATTTTAAGCGTTCAATAATTAAAAATATGATTCTAAAACACTCCCTATACTAACTTTAATCATGAATAATGTATTTTTTGCATATCTTTGAAATAAATAGTTTTCCCAGCTTAAAATATTTTTTGTATATATTTAATTTAGGCTTTAATATAGCTTTTCATTTTTTCTAAACCAATTTTTTTGGTTTGTTTTATTTTTCAAAAGCTTTCATTCAAATGAAATATTGAATTTGTAAAACTCTAAGTCATCTAAAGATTTAGTATTTTTTTTATTTCAGATCATAAAACATACAATAAAAAGAAATCACAAATTCTTTTTTAGTGGATTTCTGATAAATACGCTTAGATTTTGGCTTTTAGTGATATTTGAAAGGTTAATATTTCTAAATATATGTAAAGTGAGACACTGTGATATATAGACTCATATATAAATCATTTTCATAATCTTGAAAACATAAATATTAAATACAAATGTGCTCTTTTTGGTTATCTTATTTAACAAAAAATTATATGAAGATAAAAAGATAATGCAACTTGTAATTTAAATTTATAAGATGTTTTCTTCTTCCCTAAAAAATACTCTTTAATAGACAAGTATGTAAAGCCCCGTGTGACTAAATATTTTCTATAATAGTGTATACATGAATAAAATTTTATGTTTTAAAAATGTTGAGATGAATTTTTAAAATTCTAAATTTATTAAAGTCTGTTAATAATATTGTCTTGTTATTTTGGGCTTTTCACTATTAGTAAAATCAATATCAGATATAAACATTCAGTATTTACAAGGTCTAAAAGTAGTATAACAGATCTAGAAAAAATATGAAATGTCTACAAATTATGAAATATACATGATAATACTCATTTATATGCCGCAATTTATATTTGAATAATAATATGTGATATAAATTGGCTAATTTATCAAGTATGGCTTCATATATTGGAACCAGCTTACAACTAAATAGAAAATAACATTCAGAAACAATCTCATGATTATTTTCATTATTAAAATCATATAGTAATTCATAGGGCACCAATGATTTTTTCCTTTTATTTTAAACAGAAAAAGTTTAAAGCTTACACAAATATTAGCACAACTTAATCTACATTATCTGCAACATAAGTTACGTGAAAATCATGTATTTTTTTTATTTTTTTCTCAGCTATTTTATAAAGCTATATTTTTCCGTTAATCTTGCTGGTTACAAAGAAAATGGATATATAATCACTAATTTATGATTTAAAATCAAAAATATATATTTTATCTAATTTCAGATTATGTAATGGTATAGCCTTTATAATATAAAAACATGGAAAGTATTTTTATCATTCTAAATAAATCACATAAAATAAATTTTTTTTTTTTATTCACATACGAGGTATTTACAATCAATTTCAGTAATTATATATTTACTCTTACTATAATATGAGCAAAATTGTATATTATAGTTCTGTAAAATATGTTAAAAATTCCAAATATAATATTTATTTTTTCCGGATTAAGTTTACATGAATTAATTGCATCTAATTAAGCGTAGTCAGCCCATTGAAAATATTGCACAACTCCTTGATGTATTTTGTAACCTTTCTATGATTGTTCTTTATCAACTGCACTTCTTCTCTCAAATGTGATGAGTTCAAATTTCTTGCGAAGTATGTTGGTTTGCATGTTTGTTACATCTTCGTGCGGGATTTATAACACCTAAACATATTTTTTATGGAATTATGTAATCAATCATTTTTCAGGCATTAAATAGGGTATTATTCTTTTTTTACTAAGTAAATGAAACCAAGTTAATTCGCCAAGATGTTATACTTCTTATATTTTTCATTCAAAACTTGGGATAAGTTATCGAGGTTAGTTATACCTATTTCAATTAGCGTAATCATGCTTTCTTTTTTATCTTATCAAAAAACGTTAGGTCTATTTTGTTTGATTATAATATCCGTTTTTATTCGGGTATCAACTTTTATTTCTGCATTTTCGTTTTCGCAGATCTCTTGTACTGAGTGAGTTCTGATCTTTTTTGTTTTCTTCAATTCGTATTTGATAAGCAAAGTGTAAAACTTTTAAAAAAAAAATAATAATTTTATCACCAACGAATATAAAAACATTATAAAAAAATTATAAAATCTACCATTTTCTTGCTAAATATCGTTCTGAACATTATTTAAAATAATTTCTTCATAATTTACATATTAATTCATCATAAAATTTTAGTCAATGCAATTTACATATTTTCTTCAATTATTTTTATACAATAACAGTTTTTTCAAAAATTTCAGCTAATCACAGTATTTTTACGAATTACTTGTTAATTCGTTTATATATTTTCTAAACACTTTTATTAACCGTATTTTTTTTCAATCCTATAATATAAAGCGTATATGAACTTTTTTAAGTTTATAATTGCCATTTATTACATTCATTGATACTTATAGATAGCTTGAATTATTTAATTTATATAACATCTAATGTTGTTACTAGAATTAAGTGAATACATAGAAAAAATTCATGCCTACATAAACTATAAAATACGCTTTATTCTTATATTATCATCTGTTTGGACAAGATAAAAATATGAACAATGAGCATTAATTTCTTTTAAAAGGTTTGCAATGCTTAGAGATCATCACGTATATATATAGATATATTAGACGATTATTATAGACTGATCTAAATTTCATGGTGCTTTAAAGCAAGCTTTCAGCCACATTACATAATAAAAATGTACTTCTAGACCTCTTGCTAACTAAGTAGAGTTTTTAATTTTGGTATATTATATTCAACTTTTTTTATTTTTTTTCTATATTAGAAGGTAGTTTGAGCTATGTTCCATGAAAATATATTAACTTATTTCTTTTAGATATTTTGAAAAAAATTTTTGCATATAAAATATAATCATCGTCTTTCTTCTATGACTATTTATATTGAAAATATTTCTTACTTACCTTTTTACATGCTTAAATATTTATTTCTTTTGAGTTTTCGTTATAATTGCTATAATATATATAAAAAACGACTTTTCTACTTAACATGCGTATATTATCCCATGTAAGTTTTCCGTTCATCCAACTCCACTCTTTGCGTTGAAACAACAGAGTTGGTTTTTTAGATGATCATTTACATATTTTTATAGTTCCATAATACACATTGAAAATATGAGCTCATTCGTTTTTGAAGCTTGTATTGAATCCAAATAACCATGTATTATATTTTGATGTTTGTATGTGAAGATATTTGTACTATGGTTGAAGTAACCATATTGCTTTGAGTTGATAACTATGCACATGATTCCACAATTTTCAGTTGAGTAAGCATAGATATTCGTATAAATTTAGTTCTTATATTTTGGTAAATGATTCTTTCTTTAAATCATAAAATATATAATATCGGCCTTCTTTGGCTTTCTATACTTTTTATGCCCAAAATGCTTTCTACGGTATAATAGATTGCTAATCTTGGTCGAAATATATTTATTGTATTAAAACAACATATATTTTATTCTACGGTTATATTTTAATGATATTAAAATAAAAACATCACAGTTGCTGTATACTGATATTATACTTCAATTTAATTCTCTTTCCATCGATACTTCAAAGAGCAGTCTTAATGTAGTATTACATACATTTCTATAGAAAATAAGATAACCCGGTTATAATCAGATAGCACAAAGTCGTCTTTAAAATAGAAAACAAGATGTATCCATTATTTGGTAATATTCAATAAGCTACGATAATTCCAATATATTCCTAATATAAATTTTTAGATCGATATTTATAAGACTTTAAATATTATTCCTCTAAGATGCATTTTTGATGTAAGAATCGCGTGATATCATAGATTCTATGTGTGTTTATATTTATATTTTACATTTATTTCCTACTTTAAAAAAGTTAATCTAATGCTACGCTAATTTTTTTTTGGAATTTTGCTGTCTTCTATATTAAGAAACTGCGAAATAAAATTAAATTAGGCTTAAAGCTGTGTCAAAATATGAATACACTTCATGCTTTTGATACAAAAATCTAAATTTGCAAATTCATATACATTTAAACTTTTTGAAAGATGTTCTAATAAGCAGAAAATAGTACAATATTTATATATAGACACCTATATCAATAAAAAGTACACAATAAATATATATAATTTTATTGCAAATATTTTTTAATATAGGGGTATTTTTTTATTTTGAACAAATAATAGTTTAACTAATAAATAAAATTTTTACGTTTTTGCAAGCCCCTTTCTTACGATACTTTTGTTCATAATAAATAATAAAATCCTATGGAAACAAGATCTAAGCAAGTAAAAAAACTTATATTTCATTCCTTTGTCTTTCTAATAACTTTGATTTTTAATTTCTCATTATTTTTATAACATGAAAAAAAACATGGATTATAAAATTTAATAATGAATGTTAGTTATTTTCAAAAAAATTCTTTCCAATTTCATTCGAGTATAGGTTATGAATTTAAAAATATTGGAAAAATAAAATTTGTATATTATTGTTATTTTTTTATCTAAAATATGTATTCTATTTTGTAAAAAAATAGTAACAACTTTTATTTACACATTTAATTAGAAATAAGGAACACAATCACTTACCTTTTGCCATCAAATCTTACATTAATAAAGTATAAAATTATATAAGTTCATTTTTGCGCATTGTGTATGTCTTTAAATCATATAAATCTTGTTTTGCATCATTGCTGTATCGTAATATCATAAATACATACAAGCTATAAATCTGTGAAGTTTTAAGCATAAATAATCTGAGAAGTTTTATTTTGCTTATTTTAGTACTACCGATATAAAATTCATATATGAGAAAATCTCAGAGAAAAAAATACAACGCGAAGCTCTTGTTACGTTTAAATATTTTTCTAAGCGCAAAAACTAGATATAAAAATAGGAAATTTAAAACTGCACCAATTTGATGTTACTGTAAGATTATATCACATATAATGTTAAAGTTTATTTTTTGTATTCAGCTATACTTACTCTAGAATATTACGAAAATGTTATATATATTGATTCAATTCGTCAAAACTATGATCTTTTATGATCATGTCAAAGGTTATTATTAGTATTTCTTTTTTAACTTTTACTTCGAATCATATGTGTTGAAAAAATACTAGATTTTGCATAAATATTTAAAAATATACAAACTTTTTTTTTCGATGACTGTGTCAGTATAAAACAATAATTTTTGTATATGGACTTTTTAAGGCCTTGAAAAAAATATAAAGATCATATTTCACATAAAAATTTATAGAAAAAATTTATTGTTATATCTCAGTTATTTAGATGCAAACCACAAAAATGCATTTTATAAATAAAAAAGATTATAAACTCTTTGTAAAAAGTAAGAAAATATTACTATTCTTTAGCTCTTTATATTTTTTGCTGCATAAATGTTGTCTTATGATAAAAATGTATAATGTTGTTTGACTTACACATCTCGTAAAAAAGCACAAATATAGTAAATACCTTTCTAATATGAAATTAGGCAGCTAAACTAAATATTCAAAATTTTTATTTGCATTCAGACGAATTCTCCAATACACCAAAAAAAAAGTAAAAAGGGTTGTAAATACGTTAAAAAACCTTTTTTTTATTGAAGTAAGTTTTAATCATATAATATTAGTAATATTATAAAGTTTGAATTCTATATTTTGTTTATGCCCTTCTTTTAAAAAAAATACCATGAACAAAATTGTGTATATATTTAAATGTTGATGATTTATCTTTGATAAAAATTTATATTAGATATTTTGTAAGGTTGAATTTTTCAAATTAAAAATTCGATCGAACTTAATGCGCTAAAAATAGAAATATTTGTCACGAAAAAAAATTTAATTGTCACTGTTATATTAAGAAAGCACGGCGTGGTATTTCAATAAGTATTTTGTAACATTTCAAATGTTTTCTGTAAGCATTGTATTTTTATGTTCTAATACTTAATATTTCAACATATATATAGTATATATATTCCACTATGATAAACAGATTATATCGAATACATCTTTTTGTTTTAAAATCAGTATTCAAGAATTCTTATATTAGTAAAAATGTTTTTTTTATTTTTTTGACGGACTTAATTATTATTTGTTTTTTTCTTTTTTTTATCATTTGGGATGTCATATATAATACATACCATAGTCGATTTCGCTAGTTTATTGGCGAATCAGAGTACATATTAAGAGAGAAACTAAACTAACAACTGGTAATTGATGTCATAATAAAATGTTCAAACCCAATAAATCTGATGTATAAATGTTACAGACCTAAAAATATAAATATTGTTTGTATTTAACGGCTTTAAATACATAGTAAGTGCCATTGAAATGGGCATAAATTTGCACTATTACCATAAAATTCTAATTTAAAAAAGTCTTTATAGCACATAAATACATTTGAAAAGCATAATCAAATTAAAAATGTTGTTTTTCGTTGCACAATGATACAATGCAAAAATATTATGATTTTATCATATTTAAAAATCTAGAAGTTGTCATTTTTATATTTTTTTTCATTATTTTGTAATATTCTCTTTAATTTGTTATGAGAGTTCTATTTTTATCTGTTATTTGAAAAAAAGGTGCAGAAAATGATATTACTATATAACTTCATAGATTATTTCTATATATTAATAAGCAATAATTTTTTATTATCGTTAATTATATTATCTTTTTTGTTGGTAAAAGTGTAGTCAGAAATGCAATAAAATAAACATATTGCTTTCTGATTGAATTCAGATCTTAAGAAAATTAGATATTAATAAGTCTTATTTTTGTGATCATTAAATTTTAATAGAAGGTTCGAATTATTCTGAAAAATAAAATGAGGGTGCCAAAAAAATGCTTTATTTTGAATCAATCAAAAATAAACCAGAAATAAACAATGAAATGTTGTTTTTCTTACGTTCAGATTCAAAGTTTATAAAACCAAATTTCTAAAGAATTTATTTTACACCTTAACACGTTGTCAACTTACAACTTGTTTAAAATAAAAGAAAAAATAGAGCTTTTGCCAAATTTAAGAATTTATGATACTTTAATAGATTTTAGATATTTGATATGAACTAATTTTATTTATAATTTATAAAAGGATTTATTTTTATGTATAATAATATATCATGTCTATATAAAAAATGACTCTTAAAAAGATATAGTTGATATAACATACGCAATCGAAGGAATTTGACAGCGTTATTTCTATTTAATATGTGCTATATATGAATCTTGAACAGACTAATTTTTAGAAATACACTTTCTATTGATGTATACATATTATGATGTTTTCGAATTTGATTCTTTATTTATAAAATTCTATTTTTAGGTTTTCTATAAAAAATCGAAACGATATTTTTTATATTGAAATGAATCCACTGCCACAATGACGCAACCAAATGTTTGTAAAAAATATTGCACATAAATATTACATTTGTATATTAATCTGTGGTTATTTAATATTTAGTGCTATGGAATTAAATTTATGTTTTTCATATACCATTTTAGTTTTTTATTCTTTTTTTACATAATATGTTTCGTGTTAATTCATATGCTAAATGTAAAATAAAACATTTTATTTAAATATGCAAAATCTTTTAAGTAAAAATGCCCTTTATTAATAAATCAAATATAGAAACAAGATTATAAGAAAAAGAATTTTTTTACACCTACCTTCAATCTTATAGCTTCAAAATTATTTGAAGATTGGTTATATGTTTTTAGGCAAAATAGATGCATAAATCGTGGGATATATGCTCGATTTTTATTAAAATCTGAAATTTATCTAACGGCTTGGAACAAGTACACATGTATTTTACAGATAATAAATGTCAAAATATAATACTTCTTTAAAATTCAACATGGGCTGCCAGATTTGCTGCTTATATATAATATTAATGTCTATTATATGTTTTATTCTATAAATAAAAAAATTGTAGATTTATTTTATGTTATATCCTTCAAAATATTTTGCATGTGATCTTAATTTATGCGTATATAAAACACCTAATTTACCACATGCTCCATGATATAAATCTAAAATTTCTAAAATGTACATTTTGACAATGATATGTGCGTACTAACGCCACATTTTATGATTTGAAAAGTATGATAATGAATTTATTTCGAAATTGTGTTTTATTTATTTTCGGAAATTTTTAGAAGAATATTTCTTCGTTCATAAGAAAATCTTACTATTTACTTTTTCCATAATGCACCATTTTCGGCAACTCTTCTCATGCTAAAATACTTTGCTTCAAAGCCTTTTCTGCATCAGCCGGTTATAAATATCATAATGATAATTATATAGATTTTCAAAGTGTAGATATCATGCAGAGATATATAATATATTATATATTTTTTTCATAAAACATCACCCCATAATACACAAATTACAGTCTCTTCTTTGATTTTATATTAGTTTACGTTAAATCCAAGAAATTAGAATTCTTTATACAAATTATGGGCAAAATAAATTGTTTATATCAAGAAAAACATAAATAATGTGAATTTAACGTGGTTGAATGCTGATATTTATAGAAAATGTATCTTCTAACTATATAAACATATTAGTGATATTCTTGATATAAGATAATTCTACTTTCTTTCGTTTTTTCTTCTGAAATTCTTATATTCGAAATTCTAGAACAACATTATATTTGCTAGATGCAACATACTTGCATAATTTCAAATTTTCAAAACTTGTTTAAAGATAGCTATATAAAAAATTTTCTTTTTATACTTGTAGATACATAAATGCAAAAATAAAAGATTTTGAATTATATACAAATTTAAAACTTTAATATGTTTAAAAAATGATACAATTATATTTAAAACAATCTTTTTTTACGATTTCTAATCTTTGAATAATTTTAATAAATTTAGACCATAATGTTCCATCTAATATGAACAAATTATAGTATAAAATAAGAAATAGAATACTTTATAAAGCACGCAAGATTGTCAATAAAAAATTATATTGAGTTATTGAATAACATTCGACATTCAGAAGAAATTTTTCCAGTTATAATTTTCATGAATATGTAATATTTATATTATAAACTTTATTTGTCAAAGTTATCTTATAAACTCAATTTTCTTTTACATTCTGTATAGATTAATTTGAGTATCTATTGCAAAAAATATATATATAATCACTTACATATACTATCGGTTATAAGCTAAAATTTAAAGCTGTATTATAAACATGTAAATTTTATATCGATAAACGGCTAATATAAACGTTTTATTAACTGTTTATACATATAAAGTGTAAAATAACGGCCAAAATATAAACATACACCGAATCTTGTGCTATGAGAATTACAATTCAACCGTATGTCAAATGGATTATTTTATAATATTATATTTTAAGTTTTTAACTAATATTTTTTTGCCATAATTTCAGTTTGATGTATCTAAAATGCTATAATATAAATAAAATAATCTTATTATGTGCAAGTAGCTTTCAATATATCAATTTAGGCATTAAAAATGTAATGCATTGTACGAAAAATAAAAAGAAATAAATTTAAATCTTAATTACATAAAAATAGCAAAATATAACATTCTTTGTTGTAAAAACTTAAAAACTAAACAAATATCTCAGGTTTACTTATAAAGAAATCGCATTATATCATAATTACAGAAATCATGATAAAAATCTTGATTTTACGTGTATAAACTATATTATAATACTACAATTGCCTCTTTTTTGCTAAATGAAAATAGATTTATTTTTTAAAATGAGTTCAAGGGTATTATATTATTTAGTTTACTTTTATAAAAATTTTTGAGGGTTTCATATTAAACATAGTTTGGATTTTAAAGTATAAAAAACTAAGCCTTGGGGACAAAATTATTTTTCCAAATTCTATGGCTGTATCTATGTAATAGGATATAAGAAATATTAATAATTTGAGTTAATTGTTATTGTATTAAATAGTTTATTACATCATTTTGACTATTAAGACTCAAGCTATCATTAATAGATGTTAATTTCGAGTTCTTGATTATAAAAAAACGATTTAATGGTAAAAGCATGAAGACTTTAGTTTTATTATTATTGTAATTTTAAAATATGTTGTGAAGCATATGAAACATAAATCAGCAGAATTAAAGTATATAGATAATTTTTTATATGTAAGATATGCAAAAATTATTTTCAAACAATATATTCAAATAGCAGAGATATAAATCATATGTTGTGTGTTTTAGCTGCATAAATAATATTTTTAAATATGATAAAGCTATAAAACAAGTTATAAAGTGCCAAATACATTAGTTTTGACATTAATTTGTTATAAAATTCAGCAAATGAGAATAAAAAGCATTTATAAAATTAGATATCATATTAAAAGTTCTAATGATAAAAAAAATATATTTAGATTGTATAGTAAATCACGTAAAAAAAGTAAGTCAAGAAATATTATGATTACAAGAAAATGCATCATATAAATAAACTAACTTTTATATTGGTTATATTAGTGCCATCTAATAGCATCCGGTGTATCATTGTTGTTTTCTAAACTACAAGATTAATACTAGTTATTGTTTTGTAAGTTATGAGAAATATTACGAATATGATTGAGTAAATAATCGATTGAGATATATATAAAGGCAATGGTAATTATCATCAGAAAAATTTCTTTATTGTAAGTTTAAAACATATAAAAAATCTTTCTATATATATTTCTTGTAATCTTATGTAAAAAGGGCCATATAACTTAAAAGATAAAAGGTATCGAATTTTTTTGTATGGTACCAAAATTAATTTGTTTGTGGCAATATTAATGTCCACCAGCATAAAAAAATATAAAAAAGTTATTTGAGTAAATTCAAAAAAATAGAACTGCGTGTATGATAGGCAGTCAAATGTACAATTTAATCTTTTTTATGGGTATAATTGGGTTTTATGTTTTATGTCTTTTTTTAAAGAATCCTAATGGTTATACAGTAGTAGTTCATTTTTCCTGTTTTTATATCGTAAATATTAACATAAAAAGCCTAAAATTGCAAAATATAATTTAAGATTCACAAATAATGCAAGATTCGTCGTAATATAAAAAAAAAATACTTTAAAATAAACTTTATCTTGTTTAAAAGAAAATTTTAGGTATTGTAAATTATAACTAAAAATGAATTTTTTGATTTTTTTAATAGTAGGATTAAAAAATATGATTAAAAAACACATAAATAGTATAGTCTTCTAATCTAACTTTATAAAAAAAATAAAAGTTTATTTTTAAAAGAATATTGTAATATAGGTGTATAGATTATCAACAAAATGTAGTACATCTGATATTGCGAATTTTCAAGAATTTCAATTATAACTTAATTTAATGATAGATGTTTAGTTATACAAAACACTACATCCTAGTATTTTTCTATATACTAGGAATAAAATATAAAAAAACATGTAAAAAATGCTTTTGTGCGTGTAGGCACAGAATATATTAGTTTTTGCTTAGATTTGAAAGTAAAAATTTGTTATTTGAACAAAAAATAAACTGAAAAATTACAATTATCAGCATAAAAAAATCGATATATTTTCAATTCATAAATTTACAAATAGTTTTAATATCCATAGATCGGCTATTTATGTGTGTGCGTATTATGACTTCTCTATAGTTTTATGTAGCCTATTACAAGTTTAATGGTATTTTTTGATAGCATATATAGTATTTATGGCAAGAAAGTATCATCTAAGGGGAAAATATTTGTAAAATTTTATGCATATGAAATAACTTTATACAAAGTTTTAGTGCAGAACATTTTTTGAAATATAAGTCTGAATTTTTGTCTAATTCATTCCAAAATCAGCACCTAAACCGTGTATTAAAACAATAAAATTATTAATTATTATAAATAATAGTAAAATGAACATTTTTAAAGATCTTAAGAGAATACAAAGAATCTAGGAAATATGAGAATTCTTTTTTCAAGCGAAATTTTTAAAGATTGTGTTGCAAAATTTTAAATACACGTTTTATTTGTGTATAAGTATAGATCCTATGTTTAGAGATGGATTTATAAATCTTTTTCGGCAGAAAAATGGCACAAAAGTTTGCATTGAAACTAAACATTATATTTTTTTGCATTAATAAGGCAATGACTTGAAATTTAAAATATACACAAACTTTATTTTACCATTCCAATTAACTATAATAACATAAAATGTCAGAACTGTTGGCGATACTGATAGTGAACAATCACAATAAAAAATACCCTGAATATTTGTTAGTAACTTAGCTACGAAAAGAATACAAATTTATGAATTATAAACAGCATTAAATATAAAATTTTTATATAGAAACGCTTGACAGTGCAAAATAAAGCTTATTTTTTTACATATACTTTTATTTCAGTAATATAATAAAGCACAAGAAAATCTACATGTGCAATTCAGGTGCATAAAATACGCTCTTTTCTTGATAATAATAAATCTAATAGAATAATTTTAGATTTACATATAAGATTATATAGTCACCCTATATATATATATATTTGTAGTAACCCAATAATGATGCATGAAAATGTAGATTAAAATATAGTAAGTAATTTTTTTTTGGTTTTATGTCCGATTATCGTAAGATTGCAATATTTGTGATGATATTATTACGAAATATAATAATAGTCTTTAATTTAGGTAAAAAATTCATAAAAGATATAAATAGCATATAATTCCAAATGAAAAGGTTTTCGCATAGTAAAATAATATAAATCAACTATTATAAAGTATAAATACCAGCTATATAAGTAGCAAGAATAATGAAAAGTGAAGTAGTGCAATACAATACTTTAAATCTATAAATATGAAGCTCTTATGTAAAAGATTTACAAGAAGTGGAAATACTGAGATTCAAAAAAAGTTTCTAATGACAAACATGTAGTTTTTAGCAATAAAATATATGTATGGTAAATTTTCTTTATTGTAAAAGTACGCGCTGCAAAACATAATACTTTTTTAGTACATTTTTTTTTGCTTTACTATTTAAACCAATATTACGGAATTATTCGGATCTTTTATCCATCGAAATATTACATGTTCTGCAATATACTTAAATAGCAAAAAATGTATTAGAAAAATAAAACGGTGTCAAAGAAACTGTATGTATAAGTGAAGAAAGGCATTGTAAACATGTTTACTCAATTGTTTTATTTCTTTACATATGAGCATGTTTAGTGCAGTATTAGAATATATTGCAGTTACAAAAATCAAAGACAATAATTTTATAATTATACGAGTTATATATGTTTTTAGTGCCTTTTGAATACCTTTTACAATATAACACCTCTAAAAATCATCACTGTCAAAAAAAGCGAGATTTCTGCTCTAGAAAAAAGATTTCTTTGTTTTAAAATCTATTTAAAAGTTTTAAATTCATAATAATTATCACGCTAGTTTAGATTGCGATTTTTTGTACTAAAAATATGACTGTAAGAAAGTCAAAGTAAGAAAAGAATTTTACGTATTGATTTAATATTTATGAATCACATGGTTTTACTTCTAATGCACAAAAGTATATTCTTATAAAATCATATTTTAAGATAAGATTAAATTTAATTTTTTGACATTTTCTGTGAATATTTTACTCATTTACCTCATTTACCTTATTGTTATTTTTTCTCATATACCTAGGATATATATACAATTTAACAAACGTAAATTAAGACATTATTGGGCAAATACTAAAAGGTTATCTTTATATGTGATATTTTTTTGGGTGATTTGAATTACCTTGATATTTATACATGAAATATTTATATCTAGATTATCACAACATCCGTAATATGGATCTATCATACCAGTAACTTTAGGTATTGTTTGTTGGTGTTTTTGCACGAACAGAGTGCTAAACACGAGGAAAAATGCATTTTTATGATCAAACTAACAGTATATTGCATGATTGATATTGTTTTGCATCAAAAAAACGTAAATTATATGCAATATATATAATGAAAAACAATTTTAACATTGAGTATATCTGGGAAAGACCATAAAAAACCCTATAAAATATACTTTTTACTTAGCTTATACATAAAAATGATATTATGCTTTTTTTACCATCATCTTACATAAATTTATGACAATATAGACATCATACACTATGATTAATGCGACTCTACGCTAGAAATTAATAAATTAGATGTATATATTATTTAGAAATATATTTTCTCTCTCTTAATGCTACAAGCATAAAAATTATAGTTCAAAAAAATAATTTTCTAAATATAATAATTTATATGACTCAAATGTCAAATATAGCGCGTTTTGCTCTTTTTTATAATTAAAATTTAACCTTATTAGCATAATGTTTTTGCTATTATGATATATAATACATGTAAATTATAAAAAAAGGTTTATATAGGCTTGTTTTATATAAAAATATGACATCATTTTATCAAAAAATGAAATTTATGTCTTTTATATTGTAATCTCAGAACACAGCCTATTCTCATTTGAAAAATCTCAAATATACTGACTTCGAGGTAAAATAAACAAGTTATGAAATTATTTTAACCAAAAAACAATATTTTATATTTTTGCAATTTAGAAGCTAATAATTATTCTTTTTGGGTAATAGATGTATAATTTGCATGTTTTATGTGGTTAGTTTCTTACTTTGTGATACTTTCAATATTATAAATGGAAAAATATTTTACATTAACTTCAAATCTACAGTAAAATTTTTTATATTGTGCTTAAGAATTTAAAGATATAATATATCACTTTGAATCTAATTCATCTAAGATAATTTATTTTTTCTACGTTATTAATATATCATATGGAATATAATATTTTTTGATGCTACGAAATAACATATGCTATATATAATAGAATTTATGGTGGCAACATGAGCAGTAGCGCATTCAAACTTTTTATCTAGAAAAAAACTTTAAATTGATGTCTTGTGCGTTTAAGACGTATATTGAAAGGTTTTGTGGCGCGATTTAATGCTTGAGATACATGATACTTTGATTGAAAATTGAGCATCAATAAATATTCAAATCAATTATTTTTTGCAATTATGTTTATTTTATTGCCTTTTCTTTTATTTTTCTCTATTTTTACTTAATAATTTCAAATAATACAAATTCGTGCTCGTTTGTCTCCTAGATACCTACACCTGGTTTTTTGGAAATTTCAGTTATAAAAAACATGATATGATATGAAGAAAATATTCAAATAAATTTATAATAAGAAAAGTAAAAAATATATAGCGAGCATATTTGTATATATGAATATTACTTAAACATTGACGTAAATATATCACTCTGTCATAATATCAGTATAGCAGAAAAAAATTTATATATTATAACGGAGAATATAATATGTGTTCGAAAATATTTTATGATAAAAGGTTTAGAAAAACGTAAAAATTCAACAACATTATTATTTAAAGAATAGCTTGTCAATAAATAGGAATAAAATTCTTTTATCTTGTAGATTACAATGTTAAATCTCAGGAAATCCAGATTATTCATTTGCAAATTTTACCATCATATATTTGATATATTCTATATATTTCTTGAATCTAAATTTCAGTCAAAAAATTTGTTTTAGACAAATATTAAATAATTTATTTCGCTTATTTTTTTATTAAAAAAAAAATGTGATATATTTTCTATTTGGAATAGTAAATTTTTCCTCTCGATTCTTTAACTAAATGCAAAGTCTGGTAAAATCTTCGATTCAATAATTTTAACAATATATTTTTATCAGTTAAAAAAAGAAATATGTTTCTGTAAATATTCGTAGTTATTTGCGAATGTATATTCGGTTTACGGCGCTACAAAAACTGTGTTTTGAAGAAAAGCTAAATTTTCGTTTAAATATAGGCTTCTATTTTCATTCGAAAAAAAGCAGTAAAAGGCATATAAAAATGCGCAAAATTCATCTAAAATAATCAAAGTTGTATTTTCTCGCATTCCAAGTTTTTTGTACCCATAAAATAAACAATCTAGTGTGAAGACTGAAATGCTTCTTATCTTCTTAATATATTGGATAACTTATACCGGTTGATCATAACTGATAATGAGCCGTGGAAAGTTTTAATAATATATATTTGTGTCAAACAATCAAGGTAACTTTTCTTTTAGAATATAAAGCTATTGAATTAAAAAAATATTTTAGATATTGCATGTCTGACGAAATTCATACTTTTTATTAAGTTTTAAACGAGTCTGATGCTCGTGAGCATTTAATTGGAAATTTTCTACAAGGAAACATCGTTATTATTTAGATGTTAGCTTCCATACCTTCCCTTGCTTACTGAAAATGTGTAAAGTTGTTTAAGAGCCATTAAAAATAAAATGTATAATGCCAAAATCTTTTTTACAATTATATACTATATATTGTTTTCTGTTCACTTGTAGTCATAACTATAAGACGAATTCAAATTTTAATAATGTTTTGCGTGCGATGATTTCTAGCCCTTTAATATTTCTGCTAAAATATTGTTCATATATTTTGAATTATAAACTGATATAAAAACAAAGAAAACGGATTTCAAATTATATAGAAAAGTTTATATTCTACACATAAATTATAGGTGAAACAGAAAAATCAGAAGCAGAGCACATCAAAGATAAATCATGCGAAACTGCGGCTGTAACCGAGATAAAAAGATGTATTGGCAACGGAACATGCACAAACCTCCTTAAAAGCATCAACAAGACATCTGACACTAGAATCGATCTTTACTTCAACAGAATAATCGTCAGATGAATGGATTTAAGATGCCTATGGGGCAATCCTAATATGCTTCCATCGTATGCCACGCTTCGGATGGGATAAACTCCAAAAATATTACAACGGAAAATTCCAATGTAATTTGTCGCAACAGGAACTCAAAAGACGAGCGATGAGAATATTAATAGACCAAAATGGAAAGAAGTCGGTTGTCAAACGATTTGATGCTGAAAACGTCAAAAACGAAAAAGAGCAAAATTAAGTGATACATCCCATTTTAGAATTGAAGAGTATAGAAGAGTCGACTTATGTAGAAGGGAATTCAATGAAATATACGAAAGCTTAAAAAGGCAAATATCGATGAATTTGAAGCGACAAGGAAAATCCCATACATCAAAGTTGACACTAGTACTCTGCAAACTATTAATATGATAATAGGGATAATTACATCCACCCAGAATCCTAAGAATATGTCCGATGTTGCAGTGTTGCTACAAAACGCACAAAAGACTTACAAACGCCTCACAACACGACCGAAAAAAGACAACAAATATATTTTAGAAAAAATTGAGCTACAGAAAGAATAAGAGATGGACTATAATTATACAAAAAAAAACGCAGTGAATTACAAGAGGAAGAAGTAAAAAAATTAAGAAAAATAATGCGGTCAAGAAACATGATCCTAGACATAGATGATCATCTTAAAACTGTGTTAAATATCTATACAGAAAATATTAGAATATTGCAGATAAAAATGGAGCATTCAAAAAAAAGATGTGACTTCACCAGAGAAAATAATTGCTTTGAGCTTAATAGAAGACTTTTTTACAGAGGATTGACACAAAACAAAAAATATGCAATCGAAGCTTCAGATGAACAAATCAAAAATTTTTGGATGAAAATGTGGGAAAAAGGCACGGAAAATAACAACAAAAATAATTATAACGATTACCTATGCCCATTTCTTCCTGTAGAAAAACAGGAAAAAATATGCTTCATAACAGAGATTGAATTTGATAATATAATAAAATCACTGCCAAACTAAGAAAGCTGCTGGATCAAATGTAATCTTTACTTTCTTCATTAAAAAAATGACGAGTCTTCATAAATATATATCAGATAATATCAGATGAATGTTTAGAAAATAAAAATCAGGAAGAATGGTTTTATTCAGGCACTACATATCTTATACCCGAAAGAAGATGTCAAGATAGGAAATGAATTTAAACCAATAACATGTATGTCTAATTTATATAAATTAACGACAAAAGCGGTTTCAAAAATCATCCAGTATGAAGTGTAGACAAGAGAATTAAATGCAAAAAATCAATTAGGAACAATAAGGCGCGTTCAAGGAGCAAAAGAACAAGTTCTTTACAATATTGCGATAAATAATGAGCATGGAAATAATTTATATACAACGTGGATTGATGTAAAAAAGGCGTTTGACTCAATAGAACATAACTATCTACATGCATGTATTGAAAATTGGAATATACTAGCATGATTAACATCTGTTATAAGAAAGATAACAAGTAAATGGAGTATATCGTTAAGTTTAAATGGAGATGAAATCATGTAAAAATGAATAAAAAAAGGAATGCTACAGGGAGATAATCTGACATTTTTTTATTCGTTCTATGTATTGTTCCCTTAAGCAGAAAATAAAATGAACGCTTTCCAGGGGTGAGTGTAGATAACGATATAAACTCATATTACTCAAATCACCTACTCTATATAGATGACCTCAAATTAATATCAAAAACTCCTGAAACACTTAAACTCATGACGGACAAAACACTAACCTTCTTTAATGCAGTAGGCCTTGAAATAAACAAAAACAAATCAGCCACTAACCCTGAAATATGTGCAGATATAGCAACATTTATAGAAGGCCCGGCAGCCTACAAATATCTTGGGGTAATTGAGAATAGCAAATCAGAGCTAAAGCAAGAAACTATAGATATAATTGCAGAACAAATATTAAATCGAATAAGAAATTTCTGTAAGACTAAACTTAATGCCGGGAATTTATTTAAAGCCATTAATAACATGCAAAGTCACTTATAAATTACCACATAGGCGTATTGAAATTAGAACCAGAAGAATATATCAAACTTGATGATAAGATAAGAGATATTTAAACGAATTTTCCATTCACCTCTAGCCTAGTAATAAACAAAGATTATATATAAAGAGTAATGAACAAGGACGTGGGCTATGTAATATCGAATTTAAAGCTGAGAAGATGATCTACCAGCTGAAAAATCTGCTTGAAAACAGTAAAAACAGCTCACCGAGGATGGCTGCGATTCTAAAAGTAGAAAAAGATAACAAGACACAGCTCTCACTAATTGAAGAATATATTGAAATAGAAATCATGTTATATCACCGACTCCGGAACACTGGAAAAAAAGCAGCAAGAAAGTCTTTTGTGTAAAATAAAAGAAAAACTATTACACCAATAACTTTTTGAAGCTAAGAATAATGATATGGTTGATATTGTTGGATCATCAAGATGGATAAAGGATGGCAACATTAAACCAAGTGAAGAAGGAAAATTCTGTTTTATTCAAGACAGAAATGTGTTTTTCGGTGAGAGGATAAAATCCCACACTGTAATAAAGCTATGAAAACAATTGATCACCTTGCAACATAATGCAAGATAATGTTAGGGCATGATTACACACGAAGACATAATGAAATAATAATATGTCTTCATTTCCATCTATCAAGACGATACAACTACAAGAAAACCAAAAAGATCAGAACTCACTCAGTACATGAGAACAGCGAAAATGAAAACGCAGAAATAAAAGTTGATACTCGAATAAAAACAGATATTTTATTCAAACAAAATAGATATGATATTTTTCAATACGATAAAAAAGAAAATATGATTACGCTGATCGAAATAGGTATAACGAGCCTTGATAACTTGACTGAAGTTGAGAATGAAAAATATAGGAAATATGACATCTTGGCAAATGAACTTGGTTTAATTTACAAATTTAAAACAAGAATAATACAATATGTGATGACTTGGGATGGGGTGGCCACAAAATAATATAAAAAATATGTTAAGGAGTTAAAAATACCGGACGAAGTAGAAGCATTCATGCAAGCTCTCACACTCTGCAAGACACTTGAACTCATCTCATTTGAGAGAAGAAGAGCAGTTGATGAAGATAGATCAGAGAGAGGTGTCACAAGATGCATCAACGAGTTGTGCAATATTCCTAACACGCTGAACACGTCTAAATAGATAAAATCGATAAAAAGAAAATTGACTCATAAATAAATAATAATAAATTCTAAATCTACATAGAAAATCAGAATCCATGGAATACTACAGACTTATAACAATTATAACACTTAAAATATTCTTGGACATACAATTTAAGGCCAAAATATTTGAATTTCTTGATTAAACTGTATTAACGACTAAGGGGTTCTTATTATCCAAAAATTTAATCTTCTATTATGAAATATATAAGCGCACAGAAATTGTGATATTTATTAATCTTCACCTACAAATTTCGATAAGTGTATATTCGAAAATAGTAAAATAAATTTAAAAAAAAATAATATATCCATAAAAAATTGCTAATAAATATCTATGTTTTGTTCTTGAACTAAAGAAAGTATGACTCGATGCAACGAAGAAGTTCCCTTAAGAGCTGAATATATATTCTTAAATAATTTTAAAACAACAGAAAACATTCTAATTTTCACGTAATATTCATCTGATAATTCACCCTTTAATCAAATTTCTATATTTATTTATAGACGTTTTTAATAGCCAGTGCATAAAATTTAAATAAAGACATCGGTTTTTAGTTCACATTATATATAAATCTATTTTTTCTTCTAAAAAAATACAAGAAAAACGCATAAGAAGTATTATATTATGGTCATGGTATTGATAAAAGTATGTTATTTTATACCATTTTTATGTGATAGGCAAATAAAAAGAATTCTAAGCAATAAATAATCCAACATATCCTTGTTAGATTATCGAAATTACATATTCTCTTTAAATTTTCGATGATCTAGTTGATTCTATACTAAAAATCTTTTTTAGCCGACACATTTATATTAAAATTTTAATACCGCCATAAGATATACTTTAGAACAGTTAATAAATTAATAGTTTTCATATTCTCAATTAAATTTGAATAAAAAAAATCTATGTGTTTTTTTATCTAAAAAAAGAAAATATGAGGATTTTTATTCATGTAAATTATCTGAAAGCGAAGCATATGATATAAAAACATCTATTATTACTATTTATAAAATTTATATCATAATACCTGTATGATTCAAAGATTTTGGCATAAAATATCAATATTAAATAGTACGATAATTTTTGAGTCTTTATATCTATAAGTTTTTCCATTTATTTATTGAATAAACATCTAAAAAATCAATACAATACTATAAGATTTAGATACAAAGTAAATATATTTACAAATTATGTGAATTTATAATGCTTCAAAATAGGATTGTAATAAATAATATTGGCTTGATTTGTTATTTGAATTTTATATATGGTTACACATATAATCAATATAATTCAAATCTAAGTATTTATACGAAATTAAAAAAACCATAAAATATTGATTTTTTAGAGTCCCTTTGTTTGAATTTTGTAAAATTTTGTTAGAATGTGATTCTGATCTATTATAAAAACGGAATTTTGCCTGAATCAATTGAACTAACGTATTTCAAATATTTTTAAATTTAAGTTCCACTATTTTAAAGCTACATATAGTTTTATGGTAAATTTAATCTTTTTATAACTAAAAAAATAAGTATAATATGGGCAACCCATTGCATTTGAATATATAAATATGTATATTTTTGTTATGTCCATTTTCTACAGTGTTAAAATCTAAATGATTTTTTTGCATTTATATCTTTTATTATTATTACTTTACCGAAGTAAGATTCATGCTTCAAAAAACAATGCTTGACTGCTGCATCAGTCTGTAAGATTTCTCCAGCGTTTCTTATCACCCGTAAGGTCCGTGAATTGGACCTTTCTCATATGCGAAATTTAATATGACGAGGAAATTGATTATGTCTACTGTTCATCGCTAAAGTATTCAAGCTACAAATACACTTAGCTATATCCTTGCTGAAGGTGTAGGATCTTTTTCTATACAAGAGAGAGGTTTTACGGCTTAGACAACAATCTTCTATTTTTTATGGTCTTTTAATGTTATATGGTTTGCTTTTAGTTTATCACTGACCGCCTCCTTTAGGTATCGATTTTGAGAAATTTATCTGATAAATTGTGATGGGTTAAAGTCAAAAACCCTACTTTTGATAAAAAGCATCCTCGCTAAACACATAAATATATCACACCCTTCTAATATTGTTATAATTTTTTTTTAAAATAATATGGGTAAAATTTTTTTGTGATTGTTACATTATATTTAGATACTATAAAATTTTTAAAATTGTAATTTAGTCATGTTTTTCTATGTAAAAAGAAGATTTAGTAGCGTTTAAGAAGTAAAATATTGTAAGAATTTTAAAACATAAAATAATAGATTAAATTATCAACAAACTTGAATAAAGATAGCATAACAGGAATAATAATTATTTATGCGGTTTTTAGTGTAAAAATTATACGATGCAATTTTAAGATATATTTATACACACAATATATAATTTTTGTGCATCGAAAAATCAATTAAATGGTTGAAGCTCAATATCCAAGATATTTCCTGGATAATTATGTTCTTTATAATATCTCATCATTATAATAATTTATTTTAATAATGGCATATAATTTTTAGTAAATAAAGTATGAAATATTGATTAAACTTTATTTCAGAGATTTAATCGATTTATAAAAAGGAATCAATTCAATTATACTACATAACACGAGTCTAGATTATTATTATATTTTGTAAAGTTATTCAAACAAATTTATACTATCTTTTTTTTCTCAAGTTTTTATAATTTTAATATTTACAAAAACCATTTCTCTATTTAAGTTTTCATCAATGTTTTTTAATTTTTAAATAGCCATGATTATGTAATTAACATCAAACCAATCCAAATTTTGATGGTTTAGAGAAATGACACAAGGCTTAATGTATCTTAAACCAGTCATTTTCAAATGAACCGTTTGTTATGGACCTACTTAGAAGTAGTAGCATATAAACCCTTTATCAAAAAAAAAGATGATGGTGTGTTCAAATTGTTTATAATTGATACAAATTATGTTTTTTCATTTTCCACCGATGTCTAAGATAGTGATTGATGACTGGGTGCGTCTCAATGTATTAATATGATCATTGTGATCTTATTAGTATGCATATTGTAAGCTTTTTGCAAGCATTTTGATCATATTTTTTCATTTGCTTTAAGCTATTAGATTGTAGAATATATTAATCTATAAATATTAATTGTTTTAGATATAACTCGATCCATTTATTCTTTAACAGCATAAATACTATGGTTTCTTAAGTTATCGTATTTAGATGTAATTTCGTTAATTTGTATTAAAATAATTTACTTTTTAAATTTCGTAATAACTTTTCTAATTTATAATTATACAAATATCAATTTTGGATTTATGTTGCGCAAACGGCAGTTTCTAAATCATTGTTCTAAATTGTGCTTGTCTAAATTCCTCTGAACAGACCAACTTTTTATTCATAATAATAAATAAATATTTAAACTCGGCCAATATTTTAGAAAACAAAATAGACCTGATATTTTTATATGATAAAAAAAATATGATTACGTTGATTGAAATAAGTACAACTAGCCTTAATAACTTTACTGAAGTTGAGAATGAAAATATTGGAAGTATGACATCTTGGCGAGCGAACTTAGTCTAATTTACAAATGTAAAACAAGAAAAATACCATTTGTAATAACTTGGGATGGGGTGGTCACAAAATAATATAAAAAATATTTTAAGGAGTCTAAAATACCGGACGAAGTAGAAGCATATATACAAGCTCTCACACTCTGCAAGACACTTGAACACATCTCATTTGAGAGAAGAAGAGCAGTTGATGATGATAGATCAGAGGAATGTGTAAAAGGATGCATCAAAGAGTTGTGCAATATTCCCAACACGCTTATTACGTCTAAATAGATAAAATCTATATAATGAAATTTACCTATAACCTAATGCAGATACAAATTAAATGCATATTTCTACCTATATGTATGACAAATCATTCTCAGAATTATTAGCAGTTTATAATAAAAGGGCAAAAAATCCTTTATTTTTGTTTTGCTATTGTATTTTTTCTTGCAATATCAAGTAAAAATATTGAACTATTCTAAGGCATATATATGCAGGCGCAAAATTTAAGAAAATTTAAATGTTAAAAATTATACACAAACAAGCGTTACATAATGTATGAAAAATACGAGCACAATTTATTTTTTCTTAAATTACCGGTTGTAAATTTTTGTACACTACTGTCTAATACCTATTTTTTGCTGCATTCAAAATGATTAAACGCTTATAATTAAAAAAAAGATTTTATAATGCCCTAAATATAAAGTTTTATTTATAATAATCGCGTATATTCATAATATTTCTTGAGAAACCATTTTTTAGCAAGAAAAATATGATTTTCTATGTTCGGGTGTCTTATATAATTAATTTTTTAAAAATAATTATGTAAAATTATGCAATTTCTAAAAAAACGTAAAAAATATGAACACACTATTGATAAAATTAACATACTTAAATATGTTCAAAATACTTAGGATGATCGTAAATATAATAAATTGTGATACTCATTATTTTAATCAATAAATTTCGGCTACCTAGACCTAACTACAAAGGTAACATTAATAATAAATAAAAAATGTAAGAACGATATTTTCGATGTAATAAAGCTACACAAAAATGGATGCCTTTGATTTTTTTTATCAATGAAAAAACTCTATACTTGATCATTGGTAAACCGTAATTTGCCAATCATCTAGAATAAATCACCTGCTCTTTTATTTTCAAAAAATAATAAATACGGAAGGCTAATAAAATTTGAATTTTACGAGACACAAATAATTTATCAATTAGATTTATATAGTAATGCTTGCCCAAAATCCGTGTATAGTCGATTAACTACGTAAAAATATCTCAAAGAAATATAGCCCAGCATATTTTATCATTCAGAAATAAATTCTCTTTAAAACGAAAATTCTATAAATTTAATAAAAATGCACATAAATTTGTAAATATCTAAAGAAAAAATGATCTAATAACGATATATAAACTATTTTTGTTGTATCATAATAGTTACTTTCTTTTCACAGAAAAACCAAAGAAAATTATAATTATAACCGAATCGTTGCTGATCTTCATAAGCTATTTTGTAAATAGATATTTCCGATCAAATCAGATTCATTATTTCTTTATCATAATTTAACTTTAAAGACCCCATAATAATTTTAAAATATAAAGTGCTTGGCAAGAATGTTATCAATTTTCAAACAGTTATGAAATATAACAATTTAATTGTCATTCGCAGAAGCAAGCAAAATCATTAAAACTGCTGCTGATAAATTTACATATGAAAGCTTCCATCTTGAAAATGGTATTGATTTTTTAATTGCATATAATGATAAGTGCACTTATAGTCTTTGTACACTATCCATTAAACTTATATCGTACCAGGACGAAATATATTGATGTGCACATTTGCTTGAGCATATTCTAAGCAAAGGTGGATGTAGAACTTGTTATGAAGAATTAAAAAAACTTCTTGCATTTAACGGTGGTGACTATGTATGTGCTGAAACTTATCGTGATCGGACTTTTTGCGGTATTAATATTTCTAACATTGTGTTTAAAAAATCACTTGAGATTTTTTCTAAATTTTTCAAGAATGTTTTCTTTGGATAGATTTACTCAATAAAGAAGTTGAAACCGTGGATTTGGAATGTTATTATGGAAAAATGGAATACGATTACCCTGCAACTATACTATTATGCAATAGTTTGTTAAGAGATGGATATAAGAAATTTTCATATGGTAATAAACATTCATTATCAGTTAATAACTTGAAAGAAATAATTATTCAGTTTTGGAAAACTAATTATTGTTCAAGAAAAATGAAACTTGTGGTTTATTGTAATAATAGAAATGTAATTAATATAATTAAAAAATGTTTCTCGGATATTCCGATGTGTACAAGTTTGCATTTATAAAGATTGTAAAAAATATCTGGTTTCTAATTCCAATTGTAAATCCGATGGGCACCATGCCATGTCTTCTCCGATACAACCAATATGTAATATCGATAATGATCGGAAATCTGGTATTTTTGATACTAATTATCTGAATAAATGGTGTAAAATTATTACCAAAAGTAAGATAAGTAAAATCATCGTATCCATCGAGATACCAAAACCAAGAAGCATAAACAATATGGATTCTATTTATTTCATCAAATTTATGATGGGATATGAAGATAAAAATTACTTTTTATGGATTATAAAAAGGAACGATCTGATCATAAGTTTAAAGGCATCGATTATAGAAGAAATTGATTGGTCAATATTAAAGATATCAATAGAGTGTACACCCCGTGGTTGCAAATACAAAGATGTTATTATAAATATAATAGAGAAATTTCTAGAAGTCATCGGAAACAATGATATAAAAACGAAAAGAATTTGACAGCTACGCACAAATTTTTTAGTAATTGGATAGTTAAACAGCCTTTCTATATATAAACTAATAATTTAATTGATAAAGTGCGAAGGGCTTCTTTTTAGTTGCATATTTTTCCCAATGAAATTTTTTTAAACCTATCCTTTGAAATGTTGAATTCGATCACCAAAACTTTATTTTAACGATAGATATTTTAAAGAAAAGAGGAAAATGGATTGTTATGTATTTATCTGCGAATGAAGAAGATGAAGTCAGATATAAAACCGAGACACAAAAATTTACAGCCTTGAATCCATGATTTCTATAGATTTTATTTCAAATATTCAAGAATGTTAAATCAATCATTTATTGAAGTATAAGCTGACATTGGATGTCAGTTACCAAGATCATCAGTTAGAATTTTATAAAACGGCCAGTAAATTCAAAAAATAAAACGATGAAAAAATAAAATGGGACTCTTTAATGAATCTATGGATTATATCAAAAAATAAAAAAAATTTTTTTGAAGATATTTTCGACAATATAAATGGCGTAAAAAGGCGTCAAAATAAAAATTTAGACGATTTCGCGATCATTATGATACATCCCGGATTAATTGCATCTAACAGGGCTTACGTATCAGTTAAAATGAAAACTGATATCTGAAATGAGGAATACATTATTTACAAAGTATATTATGAGATGGTAAGACTAAGTATAGCTAACTATGATTACTTTTTTAGGCTTCATGACTGTTTTTTTGATGTAAAAATATCAAGATCTAGCATAGAAATAAATTTTTCTGCACGATATGATAATATAATAGAATTTATTTCATTTCATCTTTATTTTATTTTATTTTATTTTATTTCGATTCCTTCTTTAAATTAAAGGATTTACTCTGCGAAAAAAATCCATCACATAGTCTCTTAAATTTTTGGAGACACGCCAAGGAAAATACAACAAGAATACTCGAGTCGTATGTATATTTAAACAAAACTGGTGATTTCAATTCTCTTTTATATGGTCATTATGCAAAAATAATCGAGTTTGATCATATATTTTTAGACGAACTGGACTTGAAGGATTTAAAGATTCAAGAAAACTGTTATTTGGCCATTATAATGACGACAACACATGCTAAACACGAAATGAATGGTTTTTATTACTTTTGGCACGAAAATTTAATACAAAGAATGTACACTACCAAAAAATAGACAATAAACAACTTCCATGTATTAGAAAAGATAAAAACGATGTTGAGCTAATGAAAATTAATTTTGATCTTTTAAATGACCATAAAACAAATGCAGATGTAAATAAAAATATTTTAATCAAAGAAAAGAATCTAGTATATTCACGTTTTGAGAAATACGAGGGTGTCTAAAATAAACAAGAATTTGATATGAAAATAAATGAATATTGTATGAATATAGTTGAACCAAAAAGTAATTGTGTTTCAGTATTTTTAAAAATAGGACCACAATATCTTGGCATAAATTACGGAAAGGTCATTCTCATAATTATATTTTCAGAACCAAAATTCATGGAAGAATTTCGATTTAATAAGCTAATAGGATGTCATGTAAGAAATACTGTCCATATATTTGAAGGTGATAAACTATGTTTTCTGGCAATAACTGTAAAATTTTCATACAAAATCATAAAAAATAAAATCTTAGAATATATACAGTGTTTAAGAAACTGTATAGATCATATTATAAAACTCGATGCTTTTATGATAGCTTCGCAGGATAAGACAAAAATTGAAACTGCTTTGCAAATAATTCATATGAAAAAGAGGATATATCTATAATAATATACAAAAACTTAGAAATACATAATAAGGATTTTCATGATATTTCGAAAGAAAAATTAAGGAAAATAACTAGGATTTTTTATTGCGAAATTATACACTTTAAGGAGCGCCTGATATTAACAAGTGTATATACTATGGGTAAACTAAACGAAAATCATAAATTTTATCGCGAATTTAGTGCATATGACTCGAGCACTTTTTATTATAGTAAAGATCTCGAAACAATTTTACAAAACATGAATATGTGCATTTTAATATTGTATTTCGAAGAAATAATAATTGAAAGCTGAAAGATATTTTCGAATAAATTTATAGCCTCCAAAATACTTTGAAATATTTTTAGTGTATTTTATTTTTAAATTTCGGTTCTAATATACTTCTGTTTACAATAAAGAGCCACTTTAATATATGATTATATTTTACAGTTTAGCACTAATTTTTTGTTAAAATTTGTTTTTGTTCACGTCAAAAAAACATACCAATATGCAACAAACCATATTTCATAAGTGTCTTATATTTTATTTTAATTTTTTATTACATTTATGTCTTTGCTTCATTGATATACAAGTGCAAGACAAAAATTATCCCATATGTTATAAGATGGGTAGGTGTGGTGATACGATATCATAAAAGATACCTTAACGAACTAGATGTCACGAACCAGGTTGTGGCATAATTTCCAACCTTGGTATTGTGAAAAACCCTTGAATATATAGGTCTCGAAAGGAGAGGGGGTATTGAAGAAGACTTTGAAGAGGAAGAGAAAACCGAAAGTATAAATACGCTGTGCGTACAGAGAATCAAGCAAGCTGTGCCTTAAAACTAAAATTACGACTATAAATTTAGACCATAAATGTAAAAATATAACTTATTCATCATATAGCATAGTAATCCTGTATTTTTTTTTATATATTACGCTGATACCAAAATCGAATTTTATAAAAGTTATTGAAAACGAAAAGAAACAATTTCTAGTATAAAGATAAAGCCTTATTTATTTAAATATATAAAAAAATAATCTAATAATTAAAGAATATATTGTAAATATATAAAAGGCAGTCAATTCTTTAAC
This sequence comes from Rhyacophila brunnea, assembly GCF_057557595.1. NCBI lineage: Eukaryota > Metazoa > Arthropoda > Insecta > Trichoptera > Rhyacophilidae > Rhyacophila > Rhyacophila brunnea. The sequence goes on from NW_028233017.1 coordinate 3,773,347, forward strand.
TTTACTGTAATCATTTATAATAAAATTTAAAAATTTAAATACACTTGATCTATTGTGTTCTTTCTTCTTCACAACGACAAAATTAAAAATATGTTTTTAAGAATTTTTGATAGACAACATTTTTATTCTGCTAAAATCACATTCCTATACTATAAAAAAATTATAGATGCGTAAAATACATATAATAACTACAAAACACCCTTTGAGGGTTTTTCACCCAAAATACATAATCCTGCAAACAGATGGCTTTTTATCAATTCTGCGTACCCCCGAAAAAATCGAAGTTGTTGCTGGGTGTTTTTATCATTAATTTCTTGTATGCTGCTATAACCGGATGAATATTTATCTTATTTTTATTATAGATAGCACCATTAAATAAACCACAAGTTGTGGTATTGGTCATTTTAGCTTTTATAAACAACAAAAACCAATTACTAAATAAAATACCTGTTAAATATCATCCTTTCACAAACATATTGCTTATAAAAAATATTTTTAATAAACTATTTTCAACGAATGAAATAAGTTAGCCGTATAAATTCAAGTTCTATTATATTCTGTAGCAAATCAAACACAAAAGAGGATATTACATCGAACATTACTTTCTTTTATTCTTTAGATACCCAAATAATAACCATTATACACAAATTTGACCGAAGACATGAATATTTCAACATATTTTAATATAAATTTACCACTACCATATGTATCTTATACTACATACTAAGACACACAAAAATCTAGTTACGGAATGATAAATTGATCATATTATCTGTAAATAAATAAGTTCGACGCAATATTTAAAAATATCTTTTTTACTGGCAATTTGAAATATAAAAAAAATCTTTAATTAAAATTACTGCTATTATAAATTTTTAAATGCATAATCGGAGTTTTTTTTTATTATATCCGCATATCAATAAACTAAGTTACCCATTTTTATTGTATTTAACAAACATGTGATAGGTATAAATCAGATTCTGAACATTTAAACGCTGTATTTGATGTAAATAAAGATCTATTCAACATCATGCTATAAAAAAACAAAATATTTAATTCTGCTGGATTATCGACATTTTTCATATATTTTACGTATATAAACCTCTTTCAAATATATTAATAAACAACACTAAATAATTACGATTGTATTATTGACATACGTAAAAGTATAAAATTCAAATGTTAATGTTTATAAAAATCACTCTTTGCTCCTTTATCTTATATTACGTGTATGATTTCTCAATCGACGAAAGTTTTTATGGCCCCATAAAAGATTTTATAACAGGCATTATTATGTTTGACATTTATAGGTGTATTTAAAAAGATGAAATAGAAATAAAAATATCAATTTAAAGACGAAAAACCAACCTGGTTATTTATTTTATAATATAGGGAAATAAGAGAGGTTTACCATATATAATGATGTTATAATGAAGACATTTTTTTAAATCTATATAGAGATTAGTATATTTTTTTTATATAACCGAAGGATTTGTGTATATATTATATACTCTTATGTATTAAAAGTATAAAATCAAAATATATAATATAAAAAATGTACATATAAAAGACTTAATTGTATTTTATTTGTATAAATACCCACTATTTAGATTTTTAAAACAAAAATAATTTTATAAAACATATTATAAGCATAGAAAAGGAAAATTTCGAACGAAAAAATTTATATTTCAGATCAGTTTGTTTCTATTAAGATAGATCTTCGAACAGATTAGTTCGCTTATAAAAATATACAAAAAAATAAATTATATTAAGAATGAACGAAAATTTTGAATACAAAAAAATACGCTTCTAGCTTCTTATTTACTAGATTATATGGATATTATAAGCATTTTTAACATTAATTGTATATTTGTATAATCTTCTTATACTGAAATTATTATTAAATTGTGCATTTATTTCATCCAAATGAATTAATATCGATTCTATGTTGGTTTAAAAAATACCTGTCAGTGAGATCCAAAAAAATGAACGCATGAATTTAAATACGTATTCACTAAAAAAACAGAATCTTTACTTTTTTTATAAAAGCAAATAATTTACAAATAGATCTTTTGATAAATCCAGTGTGAGTATAGGAAATAAGAATGAAGATTTGTGGTAAGATAGATCGCGACTATAAAAATGCGAAAAAAATATAGAAATTAAAAAATTTTTGTAACATAATTTTTGATACATTGAGGATTGTAATTTGTAATACTAACATCATAATAATCTGATATATTTAGAAAAAATATTATACATACACAAGTTATCTAAATTTACACAATAATGATTGCTTGAGCTATATTTAAAACACAAAAAATACTATTAATATAAAAATTTTTCATATAAATATGATGTCTTAGCGAATGAACTTGGTTCTATACACAAATTTATAACAAAACTATTAACATATTCAATGACTTGAAGTAAGATGGTTAATATTTTACAAAAAAATTAGTGAGAAATTAAAAACCCAGATGAGTATAAGTATACTTTGCAGTACTCACACTTCGTAAGACACTTGAACTAATATCATTTGATGATAAGGCATTTTACCAAGAAAGACATAGTAAAGGGTTTAAAAAATGCAAAAACAAGTTGTTTAATATATTTAAAATTCTTTTTACCTCACAGTAAATGAAATTTATAGACTGGAGAAAATTAATCTATAATTAACAAATCATTATGTGATAAAAATAACTCTTACATTTGCATAGGATTTTGAATTGTGGTGCTGATGATTTTTTTATGCATAAAACTCTATTTGATCATTTTTATATTTAATTTTTCATATTTTTATTGCTACATTACTTGAAATGTAGAATAAAAGGTTTAGATAAAATTGTGTAAACCAAAAAAAAATATAAAGTTAATATAATTTTAGGAATTCAATAAAGTTTCTTAGGGGTTTCAAATTCTACAAGGAGTTGTATTTTGGATAAATTAAACCTCCATCTAGGTTTTAAAAAAGTCCGATATATATTCTTTTATAAATACGCTATTTCTGTATATAAAACTATCTTTATTTAAGATGCATAAATGGAACTTAAACGCTAAATATAAGGATAAAATAAAACGTTTCTAAATCAAGAGTTTTTCGTATCGTCAATTACGCGTTTATCATAGCTACATGATTATGTACATAAATTAAAACTATCGAACGGTTGCTTGCAAGTTGATTCTGTTTCTGATTAATCTTTTTTGTTATAAAATTCAATTCATAATTTTTTTATTCTCTACACTAACCATTCTATTTTTCTTGTGAATAATGTTAGTATTCATATATAGTCTTTATCTTTGACTTATGCCCTTTTTCTGAAATTAAATATTTTTTTGTTCTGACCAATTTTTTTATTCTATGTCGGGTAAATTATTTTTACTTCATTCTAAAATATTTTAAATATTGTTAATACATTATTTACACAAATAATATAATCTTTCGCATCTTTGGAAATTTTTTGATAACGATTCACAATCTAATATTAGGTTTAAATAATTTTAATTTTTTTTATCTATTTGTCAGGCTATTTTTTTATAGATTTCATTCTTTGAGATGTAGTCGCCCACTGAAGATGTTGCACAGCTCCTTGATACATCTTTTATAACATTAAACTGATCTATCTTCATCAACTGCTCTTCTTTTCTCAAATGTGATTAGTTCAATTGTATTACGTAAAAAAAGATATTCAAATAGTAAATACTTAGATAAAAGAAATCTTTGTAACATGTAGTCTTGACATATTACAATAATGAGGGGCGTACCGCATAAAGCAAAAATACATAATTAAATAAAAAAATAATAAAAAAAGAAAAATGCATAATAAATAAAATAATTACATAAAATAAATCTATGTATATTATAAATACAAAAAAATAAAATTGCATAGTCAAAGCAACTTATTGAAAGATATAAATGTTGCATAAAATTTATCTATAATTTAAAGAATGTAAAATTAAAAAAAATAAATTTAGAAGAAATAGGATCTTAAAGGAAATCTATATAAAATGTCAAGCGTTATTATAGAATTCAACATATAAATAAACAAAATTTGCATAAAATAAAAAGCTTTAATTTCCAAGATTTGGAGCTTGAAAGAATTTACTATAAAAAGCGATTTAAAATCCATGTGAATAAATTGCAAAAAAATTATGTGAAAATTTTGTGCATATATAAGAAAAAAAAATAGTAGATCATATTGTTGTTATATGGAATAAATTGAAAAAATACATTATATATAATCTCAATTACAAAATCGCTATCAAATATAAATATTGTAAGAAAAACGCGCAATTAATTTTATTAAAATAAACAAAAAAAAATAAAAAGCAAGAAAGTATTTGCATTTAAAGTAAGTAAATTGATACAATGATATAAAAAATTTCTTTTTTGTTTAAAACGTTTATCATCATTTCTTATTCATAGTATAGATCGAATAATATATATCTTTTGTATGTATGATAGCCTCAAAGTCATGAAGCAGATGGAAAGCATATATAAAAACCTTAGAATTGAGAAAAACCCTTGAATTTATAATTAATAGGTCCTGAAAACTTGACTTATTAGAGAAAAACACGGAGAGTAGAAGATAGATGCTAGTATTTATACGCTGTGAGTATGAAAAGTAAGGATTTTATGCTCGAGAACAAAAACTTAAATTATAAATACAAACTTAGCATATGGATTAATAATGACATATTTCATAGTTAGTTATTGAGGTGTTAGGAATGCAAACATGAGCAGAAGCAGAAAGACAAACAATAGGATCGAGGGTGACATTCAAACCAAAAGTCTGGACTTGAGCAGGTGTATTTTAGAAGATCTTTAATATGAAGAGCTGCCAGGAAGTATCAACCGAATATTTATTAAAGGAAACTAAAATTTTTCTTTACGACATTAAATAACAAATAATGAAATTAGTGCCTATATTAAGAAATTTCATACATGATATTAACAGTAAAAAGCAGCATTTCAAAAAAAAAAGATAAAAATCCATATTTATTTTCGAAATAAACTGTGTTAGGTTTTATATATTAACTTTCGACACCAATAAATACAATAGAATACAGATGTAAAATTTTTTTTTTCTACGTTGCAGTACAAAATAACAAAAACAAATTCTTATTCGCCGAAAAAATGATAAGTTTTTAAAAATCAATGTGAAATTTAAAATTCAAAGGAGCAAATGTATCAATTGAACTGCAATGAACATTGAAAATATGAATTTTTTATATATAATCTAACATAAAAAAAACATGTCAAAAAATATATCGGGATTTTAAAATATTTACACAAGGCTAGAAAATAAATCTCAAAATGAAAAAAAGCATATATAGATATTAATAAATCAAAAAATGTATAAGAAAATAAACACATACCAATAATATTTTTTATTGCACAAAATATGAGGTTTTAAGACAAAAAAAAACGAAGCGAGGATGTTAAAACGAATTTTAGAAAAAGTTATAACGAAAAAGTAAATTGAATCTGCAAATATGAAACCTACTACAATTCAGATCCCTAGTAATTAAATCCTTCTCGCCTAAAGCATTATTGAAAAAACCTATAAGAAAATTAGAAAAACAGATCGAAAATAAGTCTCAAAATTGTAAAGATTATATAAAAATATATCGGTCATCTCAAAAGCTAAAATAAATAGAACGTTATGTTTGTCTGTTAAAAAAATATATTTATAAATCAAAAATTACTGAAAACTAATAGAAAGTTTTAATTCATCAAAAAACAAATACTTACACCGGAAATGTATTTCTACTATCAAAAATAGCTTTAACACTATAATGCAAGATTATTATTTCTAAACACAATAAAATCAAATTAACAAACTAATTTAAATGACAATATATGATAAATTCAAGAATTTCAGCTTCAACAAGTTAATTTACTTTTAATTAGATAATCCTATGTAATTTAAGAAAAAAACTTACAAAAAAAGATTGTTTACATTCAGTTCAACAAATGAAATTTACTATATCAGATAAATATGTACATCAAAATAACAATTATTTATAACTTAGATTATAATAATTTATTCAATTAAACTGAAATTTTTAATTTTCATACATTTAAAGATACAAGAGAATCATTTGAAGCATTAGAAAATCACGTATTTATAATTCTAGTAAGATTTTTGCTCTACCTATATGTCAGCTTTTTGACAAAATAAAAAATACAAAAAATGGGGATAGAACCCTTTTTGCATAAATATACACAAATATAATAGCATAAAAGAATGACGAATAACTATAATGACATGTGTAAAGACAATGCAACAAGTATTTATATTTTTATTATATTGGTTAAATTATATAAGGTCAAGAATAAGCATATTCTATAAAAAAAAGACCAATCGATATTCAAAATATAAAAACAATCAATTATAATAACCAATGAGTAATAATATCAAATCGAATTTATATATTGTAACAACCGACTGAACATTTAAATAGCGATAGGCCTTTCAATCTTGATAATACATAGCTCAAATTTTATACGTTATTGAAGATAATCATAATAAATATTCAAAATATCAGAAATCAAATTCATTTTTTTTGTTTCCCTAAGCTTATTTCACATACTAATAGCCTTCATATTTTTTTGCGGAGTAAAAGTAAAGCCAGCCTCCGATAATCTAAAGAAGGCAAAATAGACTTAAAATATACAACCTTCTTCGTGCGATTTACGCGATAGTCCTTAAATTGATGTAGAACTCATGAGGGCTAAAAAGTGCTATCGATATTGCACAAATAACGGAATTAAAGCAGCCCATAACGAGACCAAACAATTAATCGAACAAGAAAAAGGTAAGAGGCCAAAAATTTTGTGTAAAAGATGAGGAAGAAAATGTTGAATAATATTTCAAATGGTTAACAATTTTTTTTTAATTTAGCATGCTATAAATAAATTTATAAACATTTAAAACTAAAAGAAAAATCATATAAGTAGTTTTTATAAAAACAGATACTTCAAGGTACAATAGTTTATTTAAGACCGTATGTAAATACTATAGAAATGCTTTTAAAATATATAAAAACTCTATAAATTCAAACGGAAGGTTTTATTCTTTTTTTAAATAAAAAGAGCAAGAAATAATAAATTTATTTAAATTTTTTGATTTTTAATCAGGAGAAATACATATTTGATCGTTATATATCCATGCAATCAACATTACGTATTTTTAGGAATTTGTAATATAAATTTTAACCATAATTTGCTATTTTTATTGGAATATAGAGTAAATAACGAAAAAAACTTATTATACGATGAAATTTATAATTTATAGTTTTTTTAGTTATTATTTTAAATATTGATTTATAAAATCTGTTAAAAGGTCTTCTTCAAAAAAACATAAAATATACTGTGATTTATAATACAATCTAGATAAAAATAAGATAAAATTACAATAATTATAAAGTATTTCTAGGAAACGTACTCAAACAATGTGTAATTATACAGCAGATTCAAATAGATTAAATTGATGGTTTTGCATGATTTAAGATGAAAAAATATAGAAAAGATATTCAATAATTATGGTTATTTCCATCACTTTCAGCATGAAATTTTGAGCATACCATATATATTTAGAGAGAAAAGGCCGAACTAACTGTTGATTTTATAACTTAATCCCTATAAATACCTATAAACTGTGCTATATCAACTGGATAATCACAATTTTGTTGTAGCAGAAGTTTTTTATTCATTTATCAGCCAATTGTAGGTAACCCTACTGTGAATGAATATAATAATTTATATTTATTTGCTAAAAACCAAATAAGTATCTGAAATCTAATTATAATTCATTTAATCATATTTTTTTTATATGTATAAACACAATTAATATGGTTTTATAGTATTTTACTGCACTTCATGGTTGTTTATAGTACTATTTTACAAAATCTCCGCAAGGGGATCATGATATAAAATTCTAAATCAGTAAAAAATTTATGAGCTGAAAATTGTTATTTATTCTTCAGCAAGAAAAAGATACTTAAAAATATTAGAAACATTACGCATTTAAAAATTTAATTAAAAATAACACAAATCTATTTTCAAAATATGCATGATGGCAATAAATGGCATGAAAATATTAAAATTTATTTATATAAAAACAAAATTATCCAAATCAGAACTTTTTATTTACAATTATCAAAAATTTTGTTTTCAATTATATGCAGAATTCGATTCCTCGACAAAGAAGACATTTGTTTCTCATAGAATTAAAAAATAAAATGCAAGTTTTATAGTTTTTAAAATAACCATACTGACAATAACATGAAATAAAAGGCTAAATAAAATATTAAACCGTGTAAATTATATAAAATTGTATACTTGTGGCTTTACTATATTTAGTTACAAAATTTGATGTAGAATACGGTCATGTTCTATAAAATATATAAATTTCCGTATATTAGTGCACAAAGTGGAACATCAAAAATAAATATTTTATGAAAGAGCTTAAATTTTAATTCACATCTTGTTTCTCGTCATAAAATCAAATAAAACTTGATACAATCATAATTATTTTCGCTTAACACAAATTCATTGATTTCTTGATGCATCAAATGAGTTAAATTTTATTTTTATACTTATAATGTCCAGAAAAACTTAATATTCGTATATATATATTTTAATATCGTTTGACTGTCATTTTTGTTATTATTATTAGTAAATAACTACTTCTACATTACACATATAAATTATGTGGAATATTTAATTTTTTCGTAGATAGGAGAAGTCATTTTTAGGATACGCATATGCAACTTAATACAAACTAAAGAGTAAAATTCGATTTAAAGATTAGTTATAGCAATGAATATAGTAGAAAATGGTGTCACAAATAAACGAGTAAAAAAATCAAAAACATTACGGTTCAAATATGTAAATAGGTTTACTTCGATAGTAAATTTACAAAAAATTATTTTGAAAAGATTTACGTGACAAAATATAATATTCGATAAAGAACATGAACCCGAATTCATGCTTTATACAATAAAAGTGCAAATTTAAAACGTATATTTTATTATTTTTTAGATGATCTGTATAGTAATCAGCATAAATACGTTCGAACTAAATGTTATATAACCAAAAACCATATTAGCTATACATATTATTGACCAAATGCAAAAAAAAAGTTTAATAAAGGATGCCGTTTGATATTTTTAATTCTAAAATATAAATTTTACTGGATGTTGATGTTATTGATGTTTCTAATACGCCTCATGATTTAGTTTTGCAGGTTGTTTTTTCAATGGGTAAAGGTTCTATAGAACAGTATATATAATGTTCAATGAAGACAGCAGATTAGAATCGGGTAAATTGTAAAAAAATATAAAAATTCATTGATAAATATCTTCTTTTAGAGAGAAATGATACCGAACACTAATTTTTACATTATTACTAAATAAAAAGACAATTTACTTTTACATCTGATGTTTTTATGCTGAATTAGAACACGACAAAAGCTTCATTCGAAGGATGTAGTACTACAAATTAAATGTGATAAAAAATTGATTCGAGCAAGGGTCGGTCTTATTAAATATAAATATAAGATAACTCCAATCGAGTTTACAAAGGTTGAAATTTTTATTATCGACTAGATTCACAAAAATTGCTTTACGAAGGTTAGAATTCTACATTTTTAGTATAATTTAAGCGATTTGCTATACTGGCATGCCTTTAAAAAGAGACAGATTTATTTGTGATTTTTTAAGAATAATAAATGCCAAAACTTAATAAATGTATATCCATGAATTTTCACTAACACTGGATACTGATCATTGCTTAGCATGTTAACCCTTTCTCTATAGACCACTGAATACCACGACTTTTCACGTCAACAAAATTTTTATCTTGTATCTATGAGACTTGAAATGATTTCAACATCCCCAAAATTTTGTTTCATTATTTATAAAAATAAAAAATGTTGTAGTCTTTACGAAAATAAAATATGTTTCATAGAAACCGTATATCCCGTATATTACTACCCATTGCGTCATTTATATTTATAGTATATATTACTATTTTATATTAAATATATTGTCAGTTTTTATTGATTTTACAATTTAATAAAATAATTATCATACTGTCTTAAATTTCCCTTGGATTTTTAATAAATACCATACCCGATAATTTATCCAATAATTTCTATAAATATTTACTCATAAAAGGCCATCAAATATTTTTATTTAAAAGGTATTTGTGATCAAAGCTTACATTTCAGTAAGTTTAAGTTGAAAAAGAACCATAGTCAAAATTGAATAGAATTTTTAATAATTTTTATAGAAAGTTGAAAATTTATGCACATGGTTAGTATGAGTTCAAAAATGCAGAAACAACAAATAGGTTTAATAAAAGTATCTAAATTATTGTTTACTTAACCTGAATTCCTTTATAATAAAAGCACAATCTATAATGGATTAAAAAATGAACATTTTTTATAAAGAAGTTGAAAACGCACATCATTTTTAAAATATCTTTTTAATAGAAACTAACAATACTCCTACAGACAAACAACAAAATTTTCTGCCTAATAATTTAAAGATTAGTTGTGCTGATTTATATCTTATGGCAAATAAATCTAAAAACACCCAAATACGATGTAAATGCAACAGAGCCCAAATATTTCAGTCAATTTCATAAAGATACGAATATGTTTAATAAAATTTAAAAACTATAGCCATATTTAACCCATATTCGGCTTATAATTAGTGGGTAGATTTAATACACCATAATTTAAAGTGCTAAAATAAATAAAAGCAAAAACAATGCATAAAGGTATTCGATCATTATGAAGTAAATAATTATTTTAAAAATTATTGTTTTATAATATTGGCATATAAATCGAAAATACCCATTTCATCTCTAGAATACTATGCTACCTTGATTTGTATTTTTATTTTAAATCTTATTTTTTCCGGTATGATAATATGATAAGATGAAGACGAAGTAAATCTAAACATCATACCAAAAATATTTTTGAATCAATTATAGAAGAAACATCATGCATTTGACATGTAATATCACCAGAAAACAAGATAATTGCATGTAATAAAATTTAGAACTATATAACCGCTTTTAAAGTAATATTGCAGATGTTCCAGCGTAAATTTATAAAATGTATTTGCGTTAATTATGATTTGGTAATTAAATTTGTTCAAGCATCATATTAAGATTTTATATGGAAAAGATTTTTAGTAAATCTTTTGTGTCTCATATATTTACAATATTCACAATGCATCATCTTCTTTCATTCAAGAAATGTTAAATAATTTATGTTTTTCAATAAATTATCCATTAATTGCCATCAAAATGACCAAATCTTCAATGTTAAGCTAAAAATCAAATTATTATAGGTTTGATAGGTAGATGAAAAATAGACGTTCAAAGAATGCGAAAATACACGAAATTATTAATTTGATATTTCATCACCAGATCACAATAATTAGATCAAAAAATAAAAAAAGCATATGCAAAGCTAATAAATATGCACTAATATATAAACAATTATTTTCAAGTATTTTAAATATCCACGCACGAACCAAGATATTCATAAGTCTATTTAAAAAAAGTATGATGAAAAATTTTTGAACATAGAAAATCTAATATAAAGTTAAACAAAATGATATAGTGGCATTCAAACAATATTAAAATTCAATCAACAAAGTATATATGTTATATAAATTCAAATAAAACCATATGGTCAAAAAAGAGACCTAAGAACAACTTATTCATTTCAGCAGCATAATATTCTAATTTGTTGGTAATTATTTAGAATAAGTTATTTATAAATTTATCTAAGAGAAATTCTAATATGTTTGCTTGCGCAAAACTTTAAATTGCTTTATATTACATATTTACAGTATACTCTTATAAATCAGATAATCCATACATTCTTCCTCAAATTATGTTTTAAACTCAAGACTTATACACACAAGTCTTTCTCTACATGTTAGTATTTATAGTTTTGCTTCCTCTTTCCATTGGTATCACTTATTCCTTAACATACGACATATTATATTTTATGACTACAACATCCCATGTTATGATATATATTAGTATTTGACCGATACATGTATGGCCATGTTATATATTTTAGAAATACAAAAAATTTATCATGACAGATTATAATTTAGTATTTAAAATCAGTCTTTATTTTAAAGTTGCTCATATATATTCAGAAGATTAATTTTAGATTTATGAAAATAACGAAAATTTTTATATCCATCATATATACATTTATACTATCTTTTAATATATTCTCACTTGTTTTATCCATAAATTAAACAATAGAAACACATAGTTTACATAAGAACAGATTTTCTAGGATTTCTTCTAACATAATCAATAAATACACATATCTTAAACAAAAGCAGAAATCTAGCTGTTTATTCTAAACTATTAATGTTTTTAAACCTACTTGATATTTTCGGTAATATATAAATTAATTCACTTTTGTAATTTTATTTATTTATGGGTTTATTTTATTTTTATCGATTATATCCACTTAGACGTGTTCAGCGTGTTGGGAATATTGCACAACTACTTGATGCATCTTTTGACCCCTTCCTCTTATCTATCTTCATCAACTGCTCTTTTTCTCATAAATGAGCACTTTTGTAATAACTATATTTAAGTAAAAGCAATGCTTGCTTCAATAAAGTGAAGATGTATAACAAGAAAATCGAATCTATATATCGGTAATTTGTTTCCGAATAAAAATATAGTAAACATGGAAATAAAAATATAACAACGCCTTAGAATTTCTAAAGATAAAAAACTCATAAAATATATTTCTGAGTAAAATATAATATTGCCATAGCATACCTAGTTTTTAACGAATTGTATGATGTTTATCAAATAAAAGCAGCTTAAATTTATAAGCTTTTGAATAAAAGTATAATTTATAGAATTATAGTGCAAATCTTTCGTTTTAAAAAAATCGCTTATGATAAAAAGCTGTATATCAAAATTAAATTCAAATCACTATAAATTAAAATATTAAAATAAGATAAACGGATAATTCTTTATATATTAATATTTTCCAGTTCACGTTTTTAAAACTTAAAATGACGATAAATCAAAAGAATACATCCATGGTCATTCAAAAAACAAACCAAATGAAAAATAAACTGCTTATCGTTTAAAAAATTTATTTTGACTAAAATTCCGCTAAAGTAACTCTTCTCTTAAATTAAATCTTGTTTAGAAAGTTATTTATAAAAAAATCAATTCAATCAGATGCAATTTAAATTAAATAATGTCATTTTTAAATTTCTTTGAAACCTAGAGATAAAGCGCATGGTTATTGTGATTTATAAAATGCCAAATATTTAAAATGATGTATGTGCAAACGTTGCATTTACAATATATTTAGAGATATAGATGATCTTAAATTTTCTTAGGAATTTAGTTGTTGCTCAAATGATCTTTCGACATAAATTCTAGGAAAATTTAATTCTGAACATTCGTCCAAAAATACTTTAATTTTTAGAGGGAAACTAATATTTCCGCCCAAGGATACATAATAAAATGCTTAGTTAACTCATATATCTATATAATGCCATTATTAAAGTCTGAAAAATAATATAGTCAAAACAAACATTTTTAAGAAAAATAGTTACATAAAATAAATGTATTTCTTTTTGACTACGCAAAATCGATATACAATCGTTTTTCATTTTTTTGTTTATATTTGAAAACAAAAAATTGCATGTAAGATTTAATATTTGTGCAAAAAAGATTTAATAACATTAAAATTTAATTACAAAAAATAAACAAAAAAAGTTAGGGTAAGTTTTTTATTGCAAATTTTTTATTCCATAGGTTTTAAATTTTTATTTATTACAACTAAATTGAAAAAACAACAAAAATGAATTTTGCTGTCTTAACATAACATTCGTTTTTATATTTGTCATAAATAGAAATAGTGTAATTTCATCAGGAATACCAATGCAGACTAACTTCAAATATTTTTAAATATTATATTTTCCCATGTAATTATATAAATCGATCGAATTTCAAAAAAAACCATTAATCTTATGGTTTAAGATTTTTTGATAAGTTATACAATACCTCTGTTAAATTTAAACCATAAATCGCAGATTAATTCAGTCGAAGATCAATTTCCATAATCTGCAAGAAGTTAAGAACAATTTTTAGGGATAAAATTTTGATTTTAAGAAAATTCCAGAATATAAATAGAACTAAAACAGATTATTATACATAATGGTATATATAACACAATTTAAATACGAACCAATTTAATTTTAATCCAACATGGGTTCATTTACTTAGTATGAAGAACAAGAAATTTAATTTTACATGTAAGTTCTTCAACATAGTATCTTTATCAGAACCATTGATTTTTAATCGAAAATATCTTCTTATAATTAAAAAGGTTCTAAAACCCCTGTGCTTCGATTAGTATATTTCCCCCTTCATTTGAAATATATTTCATTATCTTATATGCTAAAATTTAATTTTTTTTCTTAATTATAATTAATGTAATGATAAGATGGATAATTTATCACAAAAATTATAAAAGCTACACAATATTATATATTTTTATATTCTTTAACGTAAATATGTAATAAATTTTGCTTAATGTGAGAAAAGTAATCTAAAAAAATAATACCTTAATAAATTTTTGTGTGATAAAATGGACATAATTTTCTAAATAGAAAACGAATATTTTAAGGAATTCCTGGCACCCATTTAAGCATTCTAGATACAACAAGCTATTAGATTATCCCAGTCATAAAGTAAAAATGTAATCTATTCATTTTGAGTTTGTTATTTATACATATTCAAAGAAGATATAAATAGAGTTAAATTCTTCGTTTTGTAATCAATCTTATTCTATACCAATAGAATAATATAAATCTAGAAATCACGATCAATACATAATAAAAAAACAATATTATGGTTATATTGAGTTCTATGAAAAGAAAAACACATGAAATGTTTTGATGAAATTTATTTATTAAAGAAATTGAATCTAAGAGATTAACTTCTGGCCACGATCAACGTAAAATAAAAAAAAAAGATCTAGCTTTTGAAATATGATTTGTGAAATTAATTTTAAGAGCAATGTGACGACAAATCAATAAAATTCAAAATCATTTTTTAAGAATCAAAATTTTTATCCTTTGTCCATAAATGACATGCAGAAGATTAAATATTTTTTATTTAAGGGCTATATTTATAGTCGTAATTTTAGTTTTTGTTCTCAGGCACAGCTTGCTTGATTCTCTGTACACACAGCGTATTTATACTTTCGGCTATCTTCTCCTCTCCACACTCTTCTTCAATACCCCTCCTTCTTTCGAGCAGAAGATTAACAATATGGTTTATTTTTATTCACTTTAAAAGAAATTTTAAGTTCCTCGAATCGGTGATTTATACAATTACGAGAATCTTAAATTTATTTAAGATAATTCATACCCTTATCATGATTATTACATCATAATCAATTCAACAAGGATCATAAATGTCAAAATCAAGATTACGATGTAGAAAATACTAGAAGACTTCCATTCCAGCCGACGATTGTAGAAAAAATGATGAAATTTTGAGTCCATATAGACATAGAAATAATACCATGTATCAAAAATCATTTATTAAACATGAATGCAAAAAAGAATATTATGTATGCGATTCTAAGCCAAGATTTATAATAGAGATCATGCAGCAAGTACTAATGTGAAAAACGAGTCTAGCCAACCTAATAAACAATACAGTCATCAGAAACATTTAGATGAAAATTCATATAGGCTACCAGATAATACTTTTAGTTTTTGGGATATAAATTTAAACATCTATCATCCGAACATTGATTTATTCTCATCTGTATCTGATATATTAAAAAACTTTGATTCACTTCGTACTAAGTATAAACCAGATATGAAAGAAGACGTAAATAGGCATAACCCAGATTTTTTGGTTCCAAAAATTCAAAATGTTATAATAGGTCCCCATTCCACAAACAAATACCGTCAACAAAGAAGCGCTCTACTGCCCTGCAATCGATGATACCAAATTATTTAGAAAGTAAAATTAAGCCAGATTGCTGTAACTGTTCTAATTTGAAAAGCCCAGCGATTATCGTGAAGACAATTCCAAACGAACAGAAAATAAAGTTTTTTCCAGAGTGAGCAAGCTCAATAATATTTCAACTAGTTTTGGTCTATGTGGTTCTTGGGATATTATAATCAATGATTTAAGAGAAACAATAACTCTTACACTAGAAATTATGAAATATAACAACAAATATGGACCAAGAATAAACCTAGATTATGATTTAAATGTAGATGAGTTGGAATTTATTGTAGGTGCTATTGCCAACAATAATCTGTATACATGTTTTAGCTTTTAAAGCAATTTAAATAAAGAACACACTAAAATATAGCAACCAAAGATAACGAAGAAAAACGGTTAATAAAAACGCAAGATACCATAATAATCTATTATTTGAAACATCAAAACCCGAAGGAAAGTTAAAGCTTTATTTATATCCAGAAAAGGAAAATATACGTCAAGAATTCGATTCTAAAAAAAGCTAAATACATTTTACGATTATAAATTTGTTTATGAAGAAAATAAAAAGTCTTTAAATATGAACCAAACTAAAAGTGAAGGCCTCGAAATAATTTTAAATAGCCAATGCTCGATCGATCGATCTACGGAAAAAGATTCCTATAAAGAAAACGTAAATATTAAAAATAACTTATTACCATACACAGGCGCAAAAAGTATTATTAAATTCGAAATAGATAGATATACAGCCTCATACTCTCATTTTAGTGCCAACAAAGGAAGTAATTCTGATGATCCTCATATTTTTTTCGACAACATTGGATAACGAGAAACACTTAAAAAAAGTTAGTAATCATATCCCAAACATCTTACGAAGACTATATGTGATCTAAAAAACAATTATATAAAATATATCTTATTATCACCAGAAATTAATAATGACTAATTTATACAAAAAAATAGTCTTTTGTTCCCTAGTCTTTTTAAGAATATAAAATCCATTATTTTAATAAATTGTACGTAATTGGAACCGAATATTCTTTATTTGCATGATTTTCAGAATTAATTACTTATTAATATCCACCAATTTATTGAGTAAAACATCAACAAACAACAAAAAAATATTGCTTATTTATATCTTAAATTTAAATCAAAATCCCGTGTATCCGTAGAATTATGTATTTTTCGTAAAATAAAAAAAAAATCATTGGCAGTACCTCTATACTTTCCATATTTAGAAAAGAATAATTTATCAAATCATAGGATTAGAAATTCTATAATTTTTTTATATATATAATTCAATACGAATGCACGTTTAGAACAGGCAGCGTTATTTTTAAAATTGACTAGTAGCCAGAAATATCTTTATATTAGATTTTTTCATTTTAATGATCATTCAAACAAAAAAAGAGCAGTAAAACCCGTTACATATAGTCTAACACTAAATAATACATAAACATAGCCATCTTAACTGTCGTACATTTTTTAAATAAATTTTCAAAAGCAAGCACACACACTTTCATGAATTAAATATTAATATTAGAAAGGTTTCATTTAAAAATTAGTATATCTACGCAATTTTGCTTTCAAATACATTATATATAATATATATAATCTATATAATCTATATTATCATAAATTGTTCTATTTAACCCGTTTTATGTTCACATTGTTCATAATTATATAATATACTAAGTATCATTTAAGTATTTTGAGATATTTTAATAAGAGCGTTCCTAAAATACAATGCTAATGATAGTATAATAGTTGCATAATTTTATAAATTTGAGGCTAATATGCGGAATTTTGAGGATGAATCAATTTATATAATACGCCAAAAAATACATTTATAAAAACTTTTGACTGTATTATAAGTGTCTTTTTTTATGGATAAAATTAGGAATTTTTTTGTAAATCTTATTATAAGCACATATTTGCTTCATAAACAATTCAACATACTCTGAACAGTGCTTCGCGAATTTTAAAAATTTAATAATCCAGTAATGAACGTGCTAGTCGAATAAATGGTCATTTCGTGAAAACTGTAGCATGTAATAAAAATATATTAATTGGAAAAATAAAAATCAGTTGAAAATTATACGCTTTTATAAAGAGATGCTATTTATGAAAAATGTGGTTTTTTATACGAATATAAAAAATCCAGCTCATAATAATTTACACAATAATAATTTGAATAAATTATACATTCTTTTATATAAAAAAAAATTCAGAAAGGCATAAACAGATTTTTATTATATTTTAAAATTTATAATTGATTTTCTGCAAATATAACATTAAAATATTTATTTTATTTATGAACTAATTTTTAACTGACTTTATTATTTTCTCAAACAGATTGTTTGTTGTATTTTTCTAAAAAACTACATAAACACTTTTTAGTATATCTTTCTTCTGCTATATTCTCATTCATACCCCTTCTTCTCTCAAGAATTATCAGTATAAGAGTCTTTTTCATTCCTGTAATAGGCAATATTATATTAAAAAATATATATTTAGCAATAAACTTCCACAAACAATTATACATTATAGAATATAAGAGTCATTTCTGCTGAACGTTAAGCGCATGCCATGCCTTGGTTAGCAGAAAAAAATTAATTACAATAACGACGTGTTTGAATGCCCTTGTCTTTGAAACTTCTAAGGAGCTAGGAAAAAAAAATTGGCGGTCAAAAATGGTGGAAGAAGACATGTATATAATTTCGATGACGAAAACATAAAATAATTTAGAGGGTGAGATATTTTGATACAAACAAGAATTAACATCAAGATAATTTTTTTTTAAAATGCAAAATAATTTATTTAAAGTGTACTCAAAGCTAGTAAACGAGAGATAAGGGTTTTCCAAATAATAAATAATTAAGATTTCATAAAGATTTAAGAAAGTCATAGAAATAAAAATAATGCTGTAAATAAGAGTACCAGGGTAAACTAATTAAGAGATAGGACTGAAATTATATTAATTATATAGAGAATTTTGTGTACTTGTGAAGAGCCATCCAAAAAAAGAATTGGCGTTATAATATATCTTTATATTGTAGAAAATATAGAAAATTGCAAAAATATAAGAAATATGCACGGATTGTGTCTCATTTATAGCGTACGAGGCAAGGGCTTCGAAGAAAAATAAATTATCTGCGCAAGATTATGCTAATACAAATAAATTATGAACATAAAAACGAAGGTAGTTTAATATTAAAATTTAAATGAAACGAAAAAATATATTGAAATTTTGAAAGGCAAAAGAAGATTGAAGCGGCTCTTTATAAATATCTTAAAAATTAAATTTTATTGTCGAATAGAAAGTAGTTAAAAATATTTTTTATTTTCTAGTTTATTGTTATTGTGTAAAACTAATATTCATCAATTTAACAAAATATTAAATAATATTATACATATACACATTTTCCAAGTTAGGGCACAGTTATTGATTCATTCAACTAGATACAATTTATATTGGCACAAAATCGATGTTTTAATATCAAAACTAATATTAAAATTTATTATATGGGAACTTGCAATAAATAAAGTGCCGTCAAAAGATATAATTCATAGTATCGATGATGAAGTGTATTTTAAAAATTAACTTTTTTATTTTACATAATTTGATTTCTTGATCTTTCAATTGCATATGCATTCAATCTATTATATGCGCCTTAATAGATTAATTTGTAATATGTTATATAAAAAAATCATAAATCATATCAGAATCGTAAAATGTACATCTTTATAGATAATAAAAGTCGTTAAGTGTGCTTTAGTGACTAAAAATATTTACCCTTAATTTTCTGTCATACTTAGCAATTAATATATATTTTATTTCTTCATATAATCTTGCAAACCGGGTGGTATTTTATTATTACACATGGCATAGTGTAAGCCTTTTTAAAATTTACCCAAGAACCTTACGCGCCAAACTATAGTGTTTTGGTTTTATTATCTATTTATATGCTATGCGCTGTCTTATACAACAAAAGGAATTAAAAATTACTATATATATTATAATTATGCATTGTACTGGATAGCCTTATACTTTATTTTCAAATTTATAACAACCTTAAATATTATGGATCAAGAAATAAATTGGTATTTGAGATTTAAATATATAAATGATTTTTTCATTTAATTAATCCTGGGTTTCAATTAAATTTTATTTTGTCATCGATTTGAGACACGACAAAATATTTTAATGACATAAATTATATGCATGAACACCCTAGTTAATTAAAATAAGTAATTTTTGACTTATTATTCTTTTCTTTTTATAAATATTTTATTAAGCTAAGAATTGTGTTAACTTCTAAGTTTGTTATTTTATATGTACCGTAGATGAAAAATGTTAATTTTAAAAAACCAAATAAACAAATATTATTTAAGAAATGGCCTGTAAATATTCTTGCAATAAATATCATATTCGTCTCGTGGTACATAAACTCACTTAAATATAATACGAAAATTTTATTTAAATTCTTATTATTTCATATTTATCATTATGAATTTTGGACTGATTTTGTGCAAAGGATATTATTATATAATTTATTCGGATTTCAAAATATTCTCTTGCAAATATAGCAAAAATATTAACAAGTCAAATGCCAAATATATCATTTGAATTACCAAAAAAAGATTATTGCAAAAAAAGTAATATTTGAACACGTAATATTGCACATAAAATATATATTTCACATATTGTGCGTAATTTATACATTTGGTTTTCTTTGGGGGTTTTTTCGAGTAAAAATATAGTTCATATCTTAGAATAATATTTTTGGCAATAACAGGGACTAATATAATTTTTCAGCAAAAACATTATTTGCAGCTATTTTTACTTTCAATTTTACATGTTTCTCGCAAAATTTCAGATTTATTCATTTTACAGATTCACTGTATATTATTATCAAGCAAAACGTCCTTATAGTTTACCTAAACATCTTCTCTATAAGCTTAAAACATTTAAGTGTTTTTAGATTAGACAATTCTTTGTTGAATTACATAAATTGCCATGAAGTCTATAATGTCAGCTTTTAGGTAATTACAACAATATTTTATAAAATATAGAATTTGGTTTTATGTTGCCTTTGTACTAAATAGATAGCTGATTTATATTCGGTGTTAAACATACATGCTAATTTTATCACCGAGGTTTCTTAAAGCTAATATTCAACTAGGTAATAGTGCAAATTTTTATAGCAGTTGCGTCAACTGAAGGTGAAAAATTAAAATGTCTAATCTTATCTAGCAACAACAAAAATTCATATATAAATACTTTTTATGTACAATAAAACCTATTTAACTTAGATATATTCTTTCTTACAAGAAAATTTGTATTATTATTGGTTTTGAGATTTTCTGATTCTATAAATATTTTGTCTAAAATCAAATACACACAAATTCATATTGTATATTCCTATATATGCGATATCAAAAAAAAACCTAAAAATCATATCTTAACGTTTATATGTATTTTTAAGGTCTATAAATAACTTGAAAATGTATTTTCGCTTATAATAAATTAAATGAGAAATAAAATCAAAATTATGCTTCTAGGTTCTTATAAAATCTTATAAAGAGCTTATGCCTTATTTTAACCTTAGAAAATAAATATTGGAAATTACTATTATAGTTTATGCGCATTACTTTTAATTCTACTTATAATTAAGTAAAATTTTTATAACACAAAGATAATATATAGAATCGTTGTAAATTTGCATAAATAGCAGTCTTTTAATTCACCTCGAAAATAATGCGTTAATAATATAAACCTTTTAGAGATTTAATGATCCTTTAGATGCTCTAGTTCATAAAAGAGCATGAATAAGCTTTAATCTTTGTTTAAAATTTGTAGTTCTCATAAAAGAATAATGCTTCAACAAAAAACATTATTATACTTTATATGCGGATATAAAAGTTCATTCATTTATAAAATTAGTAATATCAATCTACAAATGTAATATTGCAAAATTTAGAACTTCTAAAGGTATAATATTGTACTTTGATGTTTGTGCGGGATTTTTTCAATCCTAAATTTTTTTTGTTGAAATTTTAGTTTTAAAAAGCTTTCGGATGTGTTAGTCCGAAAAAATATAATGACTTAAATAAAGTTTATTAAATAACACCAACGGAAGTCCAATGTTTTAAATCTTGTTAATAGCAAAAAAAAATTACCGAACTCAATCATTTATACTTTTACATATCTTATGTGCATCATCGGTTATGTTATTGCGATAAATTATTCTCCAAAAAGTATTACAATTTTTCATTATTTTTGAATTTTGCAAATGCCCCTAGGTTTTTAAAAATCTTCAGCATATAAATTACAAAAATAAATTATTAGTAAATGAATATTCTGCGGTATTTCATATGAATTGGGATAGGAAAAACACAGAAAAAAATATTTGCATGGATTTATTACTTTGACTAAAGATTTCAAACATAAACCACCTTTTAATGCATAAATCATGATATATTTTATTCTATTCTATCAATCGCATGCATATAAAACATCGTTAAAATACGCTTTTGCTAAAAAAATAGTAAACTTTCTTATGTGGTTAATAGCAAGTTTTAACAGTATATTGAAACTTTACAAAATCCAAAATTCATGCCACATTGTTTACAATTTTCTATGAATATATGTATATGCCAATTGATTTTTCAATTCCAAGATATTTAATGATTAAACATCAATAAACTTGGTTTTTTTTATTTATGGGATAATTTTATTTATCAATTTTATTTATTGAGACGTGATCAGCGTGTTGGGGATATTGCACATCTCCTTGATGCATCTTTTGACACCTTCCTCTGTTCTATTTTAATCAACTACATCTTTTATCTTAAATGATATGAGTTTAAGTGTCTTGCCGTGTGTTAGAGCATGCATGTATGCTTCTACTTCGTCTGGAATGTTAAATGTCTATACATATTAATATCATAATTTGTGACCACCCCATCACAATGGCATTATTTTTGTTTGACATTTGTAAATTAAACATAGTTCATTCGTCAAGATGTCATACTTCTTATATTTTTCATTCACAACTTCAGTTAAGTTGCCAAGGCTAGTTATAACTATTTCAATCAGAGACATCATATTTTTTTTATCGTATAGAAAAATATCTGTCTTATTTTGGTTGAATAAAATATGACTTGGTAAACTATAAATTATTTATATATGAAGTTACAGTTTTATGGCATAAAAATACAATCAGTAAATGTATAATCCAAAAATTTAGATTTAATTTTTAATGATGTTTTTGCGGTTTTTAACAACAGAAAAATTACATTTGTATTGTTATTGATTGCATTTAAAATCGATTTGGAAATTTTCGCATATTTATAGATATATCGAAAAGTTTGAATATACTTGAAAAAAATAAAGTACACGATGGCTATTATTAAATGTGATGTTGAAAGATAAAAAAATACATGTATTTTTTTACATGTCTTTTTGCTAATCTTCACTCTCTACTATTCTTTTCTCTTGTAAAAATTTATCAAATCCTATTAGTTTCTCCATAAAATGCGGTAATAAATGATCAATAATACACAAAAAAATTGAAAATTGAAAAGAAGTCATGCCATCATTGATATTTTTGCAATCAAACGAAACAAATATGAATTTGATGCGATACATTTGATTCTGAAAGGAGCTATGGATATTTTTAGATTAATGATCTAAGGCCAGAAATACATTTAAATTGCTTCTTCTATTTTATCAGTAAATTAGGTTCTGTGCTTACAAGAATAAGATGGATTTTTTTAAGTATTAAATTTACCATTATAAACCTAGTGTATTTATGTTATGTGGTAAAATAAGGTATAATTTTTATAGATTCACATTATTAAATGCAATTATTATCTTTCAGATTACATAAAGGTTACGGTTTTTTAATTGAATATTTGACTACCATATATTTATTTCCATAATTACGCACATTTTATACCATAGAAAACTATATTTTATATTTCTTTTGCTGTAAAGCAATTTTATCCAAAATATGTTTTTGCAAGTAAGATATCAAAAAAGACAAAAAAATATATAGTTTAAGAAATAAAAAACATGCCATGATTTAGAAAATTATAGGAAAGATATATTGTAAAAATTAATTACACCTTGAATTAAATAGACAAAAAAATGTAAAAATTCATATTTTCTCATTTTAAAACATATAAGTTATTTTTTTTATTAATATATGCGTCAATAATCGTCTAATATACTAATCTTATTTTCTGAGACGTTGTAAGATGATAAGAAATGCCTCAAAAATTCTTCAAATCATCTTTTACAATACCGCCCGATCCATATATATCTATTGTAAATTTATTATATATTGCTTGTTATAAAGATCTTATTCGAAATGCTAGAGCTTATTTCCAGCCCCTGTATATAGGTAATTTCCTAACCTTGAAAAATTTTCGCTATAAATTATTGCGTAAATAAACGACATGATTTTATACGCGTTAAAGTTTTTATAAAATTTTATGCATCAAATATCTACAAAAACATTTAGATTATGTATATCTTAATTTTATAATTCGATCGACCTTTTTATGTATGATTACTGTTTACAATAATAAGCGCAAATAAAATAATATATGAATTAGTCAATTTTTTATTATAGTAATTTTTATATTTACAATTCGTTTAAAATAGAACAAAAGTTCATAAAACCAACAAATTACTCCTTAATTTATTCAAAATATGATTTAAACTAACAAGATATATTTCTAGAGAAATCTGGATCTTCAGGGTATAAATCATAGTTTAATCATGCAGAAACAAGTTCAATGCAGAAAGTAAATATATTTTCAAAATATAGTTTGTATATAAAAACCATAATCCAGGTATGTATGTACCTGAGAACAGTTCCGTTCTTCGTGGTCATTCCTAGACATATTGAGGCTTCCTATATTATAATATTATACAACAAATCTAATTATACGATGCATTATCATGATACTGTAAAAATCACATATTTTTCGATTAAATTACTTTGAATTTATACAAGCTACCTTTGATGAATAAAAATCATGTTTTAACTACTTGACTAGGGTATAAAGCAGGAATCATGCGCATTTTTTGAATCTAAAAAGAGCACTAAAATCATATACTAGCTGAGTATTGATTTCATATTGAAATAAAAAAACAAATTATAGATTTAAAAAAAACGAGAATTCATATAGGTGGTATTTAATTTTAAAAGCAAGATTTGCACAAAAAACGCGTCAAAAAAAAATTGTTCTATATACACTAATCATACAAATATATTCAGTAGAACATAATTTAAAACTCTGTTTATTTAGATTAGATAAAATTTAAATTAGACTTCTTAAGCGAAAAAATCTTCTTGATTTAAACATGACACTATCACCATCACATCACATATTTTTTTAAATACTTATATTCCCTTGTTTTTGATGAAAACCTGATTATTTTAAATGTTCGTAAAGATCTGAATTAAGATATTTTATTAAAATTTATAATGTAAGTTAGTGCCGGCAATACCAAAAATTAAATGGTTTTTGATAGATTACTTATAAATTGTGCTGTGATTTCTCTTTATTGCTATATAGTAGAAACACTCAAGCGGCACAAATTCATTTTATGAAATACCATTCTCCCCTAAAACCACATTTATTGGGGTTTTATTTTGAAAGACTCATAATATATAGTAGTCTTAGTCGGCTTAGATTCCTTATGTGAGCTTGCAATTCTGTTAGCATTCTTAAATTCTTGTCTCAGGTAATGGAGATATAAATTTGATTTTATAAAAATCAAACTTGAACTATTTTAGAACCTAATTATTTTTGGCGAGATGGTAAATATTTTATATTTATAGACAATAATTTTATGTGAATAGTATGTTTAAAAGATCAAAAATTGCCAGAAAAAAAAGAAGATAGTGCTTTATAAAATATCATTATGTGATTCATTCTTTTAAGTGCTTTTGATTTTAAATTATACAAATAGGGTTTCGCTTTAATGCTATTTCTTGAATGCACTGATTTTATATATAAAATAAAAAAAATACTAAACTCGACCCTGATATCATTATCTATATTAAAAAAAAAATCACAAGAATAGATAAAACAAGCAATAAATATTTGTATTACGCAAATTAGTGCTAAATATAAATTTTTAATACTTGAGAATACATGTGGGATTGCAAAAAAGCATCAACATTAAATTAAAATTATTTACCAGCCGAGTAATAATGAGTGCAAATCATTGATTTGATAAAACCTCTAAGGAGCTTTAAAGGATATAAATAAATTAAACTAATATCTTTTTACACGTTTACATAGTATTAAATAATAATTTTTAAAATAAACGATCAAAGCAAATTACTTTATTGTTGTTTTTACTGGCTTTTCTTATATTAAAACTACTTCACTGATTTTAAACGCTTATTAATCTATTATTTTTTGTTAAACAAGACAGTGTCTAATAATTTTCTGTAATCTATTGTTATTTTGTATAAATGATTGTAACATCTTATTGAGAAATCAAAGTTTGGAGTAATAGAATGAAAAAAACTTCTTTGTAATTTCTAAATATAAAAAACCCCTCAAGAATCTTTTTCACATAAATAATCTTTGTATTTACAGAAACAAAATATATCGATCTCTAGTAAACCTGATAGATTTATTCTTATCTTGTAAAAAAAGACATAAATTTTTTATTCTGCCCCAGAATTTATCATGCAGTTATTTATCGTACCTTTGAAGAGTACTTTATTCGTTGCAAAAATATTTCTAGGATCTTTTTTATAACTTATTTAAAATAACAATATAATCGAATTATAAATTCGTCTTTTAAATATGTTCTTTGACTATTAAAAAATATAAAATACTGACCATCTAAGGTGCATAAGCTACCTTTTATTCTTTGTATTTTACTCTTTGATTTGGTATTGACGCGATTAACTACACAGAAGATCTATAGATACAATGGAATAAACATGTAGCGTGTGTATGTAGCAGTTATAATATATAAGTATATCTAATAGATCAAATTTTGTCACCTCTTATTTTGAGAAGTATGGGTTCTTGCTAAATCATTTTACCGCTTTGTTTCATATTTTAAATTAGCAGCAATTCCTTTATGACTTTTTTTGATATATACTTTCGATTTTGATCAGAAA
This sequence comes from Rhyacophila brunnea, assembly GCF_057557595.1. NCBI lineage: Eukaryota > Metazoa > Arthropoda > Insecta > Trichoptera > Rhyacophilidae > Rhyacophila > Rhyacophila brunnea. Next base: position 3,800,563 of record NW_028233017.1, read on the forward strand.
ATTATGCCCCCAGAACAATACTGCTATAGTAAATAAAGCCCTGTCTATCTAATAATAACAGCATATATCATTTGCATATTCATAGAAACAGATCTTTTATAAATAAATAATTTTATTTTAACTCTTAGGCCACATATTATCTTTGATTAAAAATATAATGTTTAAAATTTTAAGTATTATAGACCAAGCGTTAACAATGTAACCATGGAAATTTAATTGATAAACATAGAATTGAATGTTATATGTATAAAGATAAATCTAAAGATATAATAATGAGAAAAATTTCATATACAGCATCGATGATTTTTTAAGAGACAAAAGAAATAGATTAAGGAATTAAAAAATAATGAAAAGCATAAATAAGAATTAGGATATTTATGTGTAAATATACATATAATTTAGTTTTTCAAAAGATAATCATGCATATATGTGGTATTAGTTTGTATTCTACCATCCTAAAATTTCAAGATTATTAATCTTTGATACTTATATGTACAAAACTTTTTTTATAGATTAAATTCAAGTATGTATAAATATATTCAAAAGGATGAATATGAGTATAGAGTGATCATTTTGTCTAAGTTCAAGAGAATTATTGAGTATTCGGCGAAGAAGGAAATCCGAATCATACTAAAAATACTTAAGCTTTCTATAGTACCATAAAATGCTGTTTGTAGTTTGTGTATATGTAAAAATATATTATAACCAAAAATACTAGTAGTTTAAAATAAAAAATTTCAATTGAAGAGGTTTTTTATTATAAAATAATAATGAGCATTTTTTTCTTATTTTATACTTGATACTCCAAATAAAAATCATGGCAATATCCAATAATAAACATTTCATAGAATTTTAGGTAATAAAATTAAACAATCAATTTTATAGCCAAGATATGCCTTTATTTAAATTTTTTTTTCGTTTTAAATTATATAATTAATGCATGTTTTTCCTCTATACTCTAGTTCGTAATAAAATACTGTCATAAATTTGAATTTTTTAAAATTAGCAATAGATGACGACATTGTCCATAATTGAATTTAAAAATTTAACTGTTTACATGTATAATAGATGTATTACGGAAATTGGAATTTTATATTATAAAAAATTTTTATTACACATACTCGAAATAAATTATCATTATGTTATATTATCATCTTTGGATATATATTAATGGATATAACCATTTGTTTTATACAATTTTCTGTATCGTATATCAATATATTCAATTTAAATATTTCAGACTTAATTTTAAGTCCTAATGCATTTATGACACCTTGGTTATGAACTTGAAATATATTTTTCAATATTAAATATCTTTTGTAATAGTATTTCTTAAAAATCTTTTTTTTGTTGATTTAAAATTATATATTATTTGATTGAGGATGTAAAAAGAAGCAGAAGCACATCTATAAACTATAGTATCGAGAAAAAAACCTTTCTTATACGTCTTGAGCGTAGAAGATATATCGACAGACTATAAGGGTACTCTTCGTACAAAAAATACACAAAAAATCTATAATATATAAAAATCTAGCATTTTGCAATAGGAAACGTAAAAGTTCAGAAGATAAACTAGCCATAAGAATTTCTTATTTATGGGCGAAATTTTAAGATGTAATTTTAGTCTTGATTCTCGAGCACAACTTGCTTAATTCCCTGAGTGCACAGCTTATTTAAAATTTCGGTTATCTTCTCCTTTCAAAGTTCTTCTTCAATACTAAACCTACTTTCGAGACTTATTAATTCAAGGGTTATTCACAATCCCAAGGTTTGCATATAAGCATCATCCGATATGAGACATCTAGTTCCTTCAGGTATTTTTTATGATATCGTGCCACCACACTATCCTATTTTATTACATACAGGATCTTTTTTGTCTTGAAATATTCCTAACTATATAATTTTCGTATACTTATATATTCTCCTAATTTAAAAGTATTATTAGAAACTAAGAGCTATACTAGTATATCGTAGTAAATAAATCAAATCAAAGACATGTAAACTCTGTATTTCCAATGTAACCTATTAAAAAAGAGGGAATTTTTAGATGAAAACTATAAAATAACAGGAAATCTTTCTTTTTTTTGCTTTTTTGACTTCTTTGTCTTCGGATTTTCTTTTTATTACAATAATATATTAGAAAATTTAAAATTTTTTATTATAAATACTTATGAATCCCTATATATTCATAGAATTATTATAAGTTTATTTTGTGAATAGTGCCTAATGAGGCTTTATATTTTTGTTTTGAACAGAGTGCAAATATTTACCATTAATACCATTCCAATCAATTTACATGGAACGTCATGAACAGTTTGAATATTCTGATTTATGACTAATAGTTACCCCAAACCATATTTCGTGTACATATAGTGCCGCTCATGTTAGTATTTATACTTATTATGATATAAATTATTGTATTTTTACCTCAAAAATTGATTTAATGAACAGGTTACGAATCTTAACGGATAAATTATAGATGGGATTCGTTTTTATTCGTATAAAAATATATTGCGTGTCAATAAAAAAAAGCATATTAATCCCAATTTTGTATTAGCGCATATTCAGAATAAGTTTAGAATCTTAAATCCATTGGAAATATGCCTTATTATTACTAATTGTAATATCTTTCGGATATCAAAGATAAATTATATTCGCAATGTAATATGAAAACTTTTTGATAACAATTTTTATATTTACTCTAAATAGGGTGTTTTTTATACGTATTTTGGATAGTCTCACCAACATATAAAATATATTTTCGTCAATATACTATCGAAATATATATGATCTAAGTAAAATGTGGCTTTCTAAAAATTTAAGAATTCTAAAAACTATTTTTTGAAATATTTGTAAAGCATATTTTATAACAATATATCTATCCATTTTTAAAAAAGTTAGTAGCTACATATAATTAAAAATAAACGAAGTGTATGAAAATTATGTTATTCGTGTAATAGAATATAAAATTACATACGCAATGGATAGATACAAGGAGTCTGGAAACACTACATCTTAATATAACTAAAATGGCAGATATATACAACATCGATAATTTCTGTAAAAATAAAATGATTTTTTTTGAAGTAAGCCCTTATTTTTAAGGTTTTATATGTACAAAAAATCAATATCAACCACATTTAAGCATTCGATATATTTTTTGAATAAGATTTTAAACATCCAATCAGTTATATAACGTAAACTGAAATATTTTTATACTTGGTTTGCAAGCTTTAATAATAGTAAGAAACCTCAATGAGATTTTAAAACTAATATTTTATGCGTTTTTACGCAGACAAACAAAAATTAAATTCTTCAATAGTTTATTTTAATTTTCACAATAGAGAACAAAAAAATTAGCCAATAGTGAGTTCCGACGGTTTAAATGATAATTTGATTTATTGGAATTTTATTAAAAAGGTTTTCGTACTTAATTAGAACCCCGCATTGTAGCAAAAATCAATACTTTAAATATGAAATAGTTCTAAAACGAATAAATCGAAGCCATTAATGCTTTTAAAACATTGAAATAAACGTAATGTAGCTACATTTGAGATCATAGTATACATTATTGCAAATTAACCATGTTAGTTAAAGTATATTATGAATTTTTTACAAGTTATAGATGAAGAGAATTCCACAAAATGTAAGATTTTCAATTTTCAGTTTTTCATAACAATTATAAGTATATGCATCATTTTTCTATTTTTTAATGATACAATGATCTCTCATTTTTTTAGATCGCGACTCTATTACTTAAAAAAATAAATCACCAATAATTTTAGCAGCATAGCTTTGTTTTTTTTTTGCACAAAAAATACACAAGATAAAACGCTATATTATCTGGAAATAATTAAGACTAGATAATGAAAATAATATTTATTTATATTTCATATATACATAGCGCTTATAAAAGTTAAGAAAATCAAAATAATTATTTGATCTTGTATATAAATTCACACAAAACTAATTGTAATGCTATAAAAATGTAAGAATAGGTAATACATAGTTTGATGTGTGTATGATAATACATGTATATATACTCAAATAAATTTTTTATTTGGATTTTATTTGAGTTTTGAAATAAGAAAGCATACATATTTACAAGATTATTGAATCGAAATGTGTTTTATAGTACTCTAAATGATGGATCAGCAACTTTTTTCCAAATATTTGTTAATCAGGACATGATTTTCTCTCATTGTGGTTTCTTTATTACAATGGTTGGATTCTTTATATACTTTGAGACAGAATTATTAATCTTGTAACTTCTTAAACACAATACAGGTATTTAATTGTTTTAAAGTTAATACACAGACGTCAATTCTGAATAAAAAAATTGCGAGTGTGAGCTTTTTCTATATATATGAAATTTTAAATCAAATTTAAATAGCTTTAAAAACATTTTATTGTAAACACTTTGCTGTATTTTTTCTAAAGAAATTTTTTTTTAAATGTTTTCTTATTCATCTCGAAAATATTATATGATCCTATGCTGTCGAAAATGAGTCTATAAACCATAAGAAATCATCCCTATTATCATTTTTTAGTGTGAGCATTGTACAATAACACAGCCTTTTAAATAAAAAAATAAAAGAAAACTAAAGTATTTAGATTTTTTCATAGATATAAGGGGCATATAGATTTTTTGAATGTTCTTACTTTTTTAAATACATTACAATCTTATTCTTCTTTGTATTATACGAAATCGAATTACCACTCGTTTTAGATGTAATCATGCTTTATTTGGTTTCTTATACATATATTTCTGTACCATGTGAAGAAAAATAATTTTCTAAACCAAAATAAAAAACATTGTGCAAAAAAGGTTCTTCAAAATGTATTATATAAGAGGCTTAAAGTTAAACTATTAATAAATAATGAAAAATTTTTAATTTTTTTTGCTGTATATACGATCAATAAAAAATTTATTTGGAAATTCAAATTTATATAGATTAAAATCGTTTTTTATCCAATTACCGAAAGTAATGAAGAAATATGTATTTTTATTATATTTTAGCAGATTTTTTATTTATCAAAAAATACATTTCCAGGGATTTCCAGTTTTTTATTTACCACAAATTTACTATTTTTGGAAAATTTCTAAAAAAGTAATGAATATTAACAGAATTCTTATATATATATAAATAAAATGTAATTTATTATTACAACGAAATTTGTAACGCAATTGAAAACAATATCATCACATTTAATTGAATCTATTTTGAGCTTATTACATATAATTATATTTTTTTATAAATAATAACAAATTTTTGAATCTAATAAAATACATACACAATTATTATAATCATTATTCAAATAAACTGGCATCTGAGATGTCATTACATACAATGCAAGTCAAAAATTATCCCATATGCTACAACATAGGCCTTTATGGTGAATAATATCATAAAAAGGGCAGCGAAAACCAGATGCCACGAATCTGATCGAGGTATATATACAAACTTTGGGATTAGAAAAAAATCTTGAATATAGAGGCATCAAAATGACGTGGGTTAATGAAGAAGAGAAGATTTCCTAAAATACAAATACATTTTTTTTCGCAGAGAATAAAACAAGCTGTTTGCGTTAACAAAAACTAAAATTAACCTTTTAAATTTAGCCCATATTAAAAAAAAATAATTTGTTAAATAGTATACTATTCGTGATTTTTATAAATACGACCAGTTGAAAACAAAGATAATTTCTTTTAAAACAAACTTTAAAAATTATAAAAAAAATATCGCTAAAATCAGCTTGAAAACACTTTATCTATCAAATACAAAAAAATCTTGTTTTATTCAAATAAATTTTATTTTTCACATTTTTCAACAGCATGTATTCATTATTTTTTGATGTGACTTTGATTTTATTATATGATCATAAAATTTTCGGTTAATTATAGTCAGATTAATAATAAAAGAAAGTTTAATAGAAGGATATATAAATCAGATAAATCAATTAGATATTTTTTTAAAAAATTGATGTTAAATTTAAAATTTTTTTTAAGATTTGAGATATAGTCAACATTACCAGAAAAAAATTTGGCATCTTCTTATCAAGTTAAAAAAAACAGCAACAACTTTAGAATCAACGCATTTTACAATACGAAAATTTACCTACCCAAGCTTCATATGCATTTCATCAATTCACCGGTGAGAGGTCTTCAATCTCTGGGCAATGTCATCTTTAAGCATTAGGTAGGGATTTCGTAAATTAAACCCTTATGTTTTAACCACGACAAGATTTATAGTTGTTTATTCATTACGAAATCTTTTTATACTCTTGTCGTTCATTCTTGAAGGATTAGATTTTGCAGAATACAAATATTTGTGATAAAGATTTTTTAGAACCCAACTGACTTATATTGCTATTACATAGAAATTACAAGTAGATAATAATTTTCAAAATATATTAAAAACACAAGATTATAATATCTGATTTAATATATGTAATTTTATGATCGTATTAAGTTTATAAACATATTCAGTATTTAGGAAAATCTAATTAAAAAAGGTGACTAGAATTTAAATTTAATTATAATGCAATTGTATTTTATAAATGTTTATATAAAATGGTATGAAAATTATCTAAAACAATAAATCAAACTGTCTTTTTTATTATAAAAAAATTATAGGTCATAGTTTATCTTAAACTATCTAAATATATTCAGAGGATAAAAGATCAAAAAACATACGAAATGAATTTTATCACCAAAAATTTGGACGAAATAAATTATTGTATAATCCTCAAAAATAAGAAAAACTTAAATTCTGCAGCCAATTATAGAAAATCAAGAGGTGCTAAGCTAAAAAGATGATAAAAGACAAATATTGGCTACGTTTAATATTTCAATCAGGCAGATAGTAACTTTCATACCATATAAGTGTATTCCAAGCCTCAAATAAAGTAATTCTTTTTATTAAAAATACTTTAAAATTCATTAAAACAATACTTTCATATTTAAAACAGACATTATTTAGCAATTTTAGATGATAAAAACCAAAAAAAAACATTATCCGTATATCTATGCTCCGAAATAACCTAGATGATATTTAGTTGGCCATTCAAACATAGTTAGTATAATTTGGTTGATCATCTTTATCAATGAATTATTTATAATAATTTAGGCTCAAAGATGTTTTCTGGCGATACGAACGCATTACTTTTGAGTGTTATATATTCAACAAATAAAGTTCAGTTTCTGACCAAATCATGTGCATACGTAATTCAAGCTATAGAAAAACATAAACTTCTAATCCGTTTTCACATTTAAATAAAGTGGGATGACAGATAATATTTAAACATCGACAATAATCTTATATTCGATTGATTAGAACAAGACCACCAGGTTAATCGAAGAAGATCTAATGAATATGTACATATCCCTGCATAACTGTCTTCAAAAAACATGAAAATAACTTAATCGCATAACTTTTAGTATTCAGGTTCAATGAATGCCATCGTTGATGCTACGGAATATCACAAGAATTTACAGTCATGATATGTTTCACAGAACTATATACCTCCTCATAAAGAGAAAATAAGAATTTTATGAATACTCTAGAGATTTTTAATCCAAGGATATACTTATTTAAAAAAACTAACCATTAAAATCATCAAATACTAAAATGTTTTTAATGAGCTAAGCTCTTTAACTGTAACAAAAATTTAGAAAAAAATATATAAAATCTTTTTAATAATTATTTCATTTGAAATAGTATTATACAAAAAGAAGAAAACATGGATCAGCATTTTTTTTAGAAATGTATAAATAATAGCATCATATTATTAGAACATTGTGGATATTTATAAAATCTTTTCTTATTATTCAAATGGGATGATTATGCCATTATATCATAATAGTTCATATATATTACTTATTTAGATAAAAGAAATTAAATATCCTTTTTTTTAGCGAAAAATAAGCATGTGATGTCTACATAAGCCATACAAAATAAGACATTACGGTGTGAGAATATTATACGTTCAACTCAAATAATTATACTACCTTTTATGATTCCTTATATTATAAAGTCTTATATTTCTTATTAAACTTTTATCGATTGGTATTCCCACATGCCTTTACGCCATATTAAAAGATTGAATTAATATTTCCTTAATAAAGATTTGTAGACTTTGCAACATACATGTGACATAACTTCTTGAATTTTAGAACAGAAGTTTCATCACTAAATATTTAACACATCAACATGTTTATTTTCCGTCACAAACAAATTATTCTTATATCAATAGAGTATTTAAATTTTAATGCTTGCTATAGATCTTTTCAAATGTAAAACTGTCTGTTTTAGATATTATAAAAATCTGTATCTGAACTGATACGGGTTTCCATGTATGATCATGTTATTCTCGCCATATTATTTTTAATTTTGTTATTTAAAAGCTCCATCTTTGGATTTAAATTTATATATGAAGATACTAAATATAAAGTATTAAATTATAGATGTATATTATTATAGTTAAAATGGTTTTATCATAGGTTATAGCTAAAAATCAAGACTAAAAAAATAAATTAACAAAGTCATACGCCTTGATTTTATAAAGAACGAAGAGAGCAATAATTAAGAAATCATATTTTGTTGGTAAATATCAGTAGAGTGCTTGCTCTTACGGTTTTTTATCTGTAGTATAAATGCTATTTTCATAAAAGTCAATTTTCAAGATTCTTATAAATCAATCCGATTGCGCCTTGAGCATATACCGGGTCTTGTTGGCAAAAATAATGACGATCTATAACAAAAAAAACACAACGCTCATAACTTTTGATAAAATAGTAGCTAAAAAATGATATTAAGGCAGACTGAAGCAGCGGCAGGTCTAGATGAAAATTTCATTTTTGAAACTTCAAAAAAAAAATTAAAAAATTTTATTTTGAACCACATCAAAATTTTGACATCGAAAAATCTAAAAATGTATTCTGCAGTTAGATATCATTAGATTTCTTTGTTTACAAGATCTAAGTAAGTAATATCTTACAAGTAAAATAGTAAGTCATTGAATAGCTGAATTTTCGTATAAAGAATAGCCAGTATCAAAATCATAGATATAAAACAAATCCTAAAATATTACAAAGCTACCAGTTGACTTAAGATAACCCCATCAAAAAAGAGAATATTGACTTTAAAAATTATATACATGCATCAATCAAAATACTAAAAACTGCCATTAAAAAACTTAATTTGTGATTTGTATAGTACAAAAATTACCTTTACAAAAAAAATTTTATTTACAGCGTTATATTAAGCGACTTTATCTCAAAATCTTACACCAAAAATTCTTTACTATAAGTCAAAAAGCATAAAAAAATTATACAAAAATACGTATAAAAAGAAGACAAAAAGATCGATAAAATATTGATGAAAAGTTCAGCAGGCAAAAAGTATCTTTAATCGCAAGAAAGATAATTTCATTTCAAATCTAAATATAGTAAAACACAATAAACGCAGATAAGAAATAAATTTCTGGATTTTGGTCGAATAAGTATGAATAAAAAAAATTCAATAAAGTTATTTACTAAGTATTCATTTTATAAATTGTAAGCATAATTACTTGTTTTTAAGTTGCGTTCCGAAAAAATTCATAAAATATTTTGACTATTGGACTAATCGGATAACTCCATGACCTGATAGGATCTATAAATTTTATATAAAGAAAATGATATTTTGCACTAATATGCTACGTTAATATTGCAGGTAAAAATTGAGCGAACAAACGGAAATAAATTTTTTATAAAGGAAAAATAAACAACATTTATAATAACCTGTAGTAATTGGATATTAAATTTTTGCCGTTAACCTGAATGAAATTTCTTTATAAAATATAAACTTTAATAATGAATTTATTATAGTAGTCAGAAGTGGAAAGGCATAATCTTTCGTTTGAAAATCAATAGTACCCCATATCTTGTAAATCATCACTAGAAAGCTACTGAAAACGGCAATAAAAACGAAACTTAGCAAAAAACCGATCTTCATATATATGATGTAGTTTGAACTGCTTTTTGTTATTCATTTGTATTTATTGACGTAGATGGCAAAACTCGATCATAAATAGTGTGTATACAGCCTTATAAGAGTGATAACGAAAAATGGAAATTATTATTCTGCAGCAAAGAATGCATGTGTGTAAATGGGCGGCGCAATAAGTAGTACATGCGCATTCATATTTATTTGATGTGTGTATGGAACCATTGTTAAATGTGCTAAACGTTTAATTCAATTGAAAAATAACTAATAGGTAAATTTTTAATAACAAATAATATCTTATTTCTATTGATCTGAAGCTTAGGACCAAAGATCCGAAAAACAAAAAAAAACAATGCATCATAGGGATTACATAGAATAGAAAAAAATAAAATTCGGTCAGCGCCAAATAATTATATATTGTGTTCAATATTTGGATTTTATTTTTGGTAACTGGGATCTTAGTACCTCATTTACATTAAGCTTAGAATAACAGTGTAAAAAGATACAACATTTGGTATATCTTATCAAAAATATAACAAGAATTCTGAATAAAGTTAAAACAAACGTATACAGCTAAAAAACTTTAAAAAATTTGAAAACACGCAAAATACCAATAAAAACTGCTTTATAGGCATTTTTAAACATGAAACAAAGACTTTGCTACAAAATTAATCTTTTTTTTCACAAGAGAATAATATATAAGCTTACAGCCAGCAAAAAACAAAAGTAGTATTTTAAAAAAAATGATAAATTAAAATAAGACAAAAGTGGGTAAAACTTTTTACACAGAAAACACTCTTTTGGCTTGAAAAGACACTTGCCAAGAATAAAAGATCATCAAAAATCATAGCACTCGTTTACATTAAGTAAGATGTAAAAAAAAGATTATTGTATACATGTATTTGATTCCAAACCTGCAATTGGATATTCTATCTATATAAAAATTAAGTCGTAGCAGAAAAAAAGTTTAATGTAAATAAAATAAGATATAAAACAGCATGAAAAATCTTTCGGAATCAATACCATCATAATGATCACAATTGGCACCTGAAAAAGCTAGATGTTCTTCGTGTAGAGATGTTCAAAAAACGAGCAAGATTATGTTTCATTCAAGATATAAACTATATAATAGAGATTAGTCAAAATATAAAAACTATGGTATAACATAAAAAATGAAAAACGAGCAACCATTGGAAAGGATTACAGGTTCAAAACTATACACGACAAAATATATAATTTATAAGATACATAAACTTTACGTTCCATAAAAAACCAGTAAAAATCATAGAAAAAAAAAATATACTGATAAAGAAGATATACGAATGAATTATCTCAAGAAAGTCGATAATACTAAACATGGATAAAGATAGTCCTATAATTAAAAGGGCATTTTTTTGATGATTAGAAACAAAATTGTGTACTTTAAAATAAACAGAATAACGATTACTGATAAAAATATGAATTTATTAATTTTAAAGCTAAAAAAACTCGAATAATTAGACAAAGTACTCCTTAATTTACAAGTGGTAAACTCGAATAATATCAAACGTTTTTGCTTTTGTATTGGATGGTTACAGATTTTCTAAGTCGTATATGAAAAGTTTGGAATTTTCGCTTACGCAGAAAGAGCCTCAAAAACAATAAAATCGTGGAATATATTTAATTAATAGGACTTCAGAGATTATGTATCAATTCAAAAATAAAAAATGCTGATGTAGCTGAAAAATGAGTAAAATATATTATATAGAGCAATCTAAAGTTTTTCCTGAACAACGATAAAAATACATAATCCAAAATGACTATAGATTGAGATCACATATATATCACATTAAAATTTTTACTTTTTGTTTCTCCGAACTTATACTTTGTGAACAAAAGTTCTCGAAAAAGCCAATATGATCTCAATACCAGCGCGAAAATGTTTGCCCGAAAAATCACTTGAATTTTTTTACTGTACTCGTATGATAGCTATATGGTCTAAGGTCCATAAAAAAAACGAAACAACTTTTGCTAAATTAAAGATTTGTAATGAGCTTTAAAAACCATAAATAAAATGCGATGAAAGTTGATATGTTTATTGCTTTGATATAAGATAAATTTCGTTCATACTCTGAAAGGGAATCTAACCTCTTATTAAATACAGCATCCTAAAAAAATTCTTACAATGGTATTTTTACCGCGTGAATTATACAAATAGAGAATTTTAGCAGTTTTGAAATGTCGAAATAAGAATAATTTCAATTTTTTATTGGTAAAAAGTTTCTTATAAGTATGTTTATTCTCAATATCATAGACACATATGAATATTTATAAGGGACAAATGGTAATAATTGTAGTTTGTTTTTTATAATACTAGAAATAAATTTATCAAATGTTTAATGATTTAAAAACAAAGAACACACCATTATGAATGTTTTATATTCTTATCGCGAGAAAAAATTAAATTATAGTAACTTTTATCCTATTATCGTACATAAATACGTATCTAAATAAAATATAACAATGAATAGTATGTTAGTCAAAACTATTATAATAAAATTTTTGTTATGCAATCTAAATCGTAGAAAAATAAAAAAAATTGTTAATCAATTATATCATTGCCTTAATATATAGCTTTTTTACAGCAAATTTTATATTTCGACTACGTTCAAATACGATTTTGTGTTTTTGCATAGTGTAATGTAATTTTTTTTACATATTTCAGCTTATATAAATTTGATAATTATGTTGTGGCATATAACCATATTTAAACATTCGTATATAAAATAGAAAATAAAACCAAATCTTCTTAGATGCCGAATGGTTTAGTAATTTTTTTTCTTTTCACTTTAAAAGTAGTTATATGATGTTATTATCATATAAATCTGGATTTTGGGGTTCAATGTAACAAAGTGATTTAGGGAATATTTAATTCATAAAAAAACAATTGTATAACTATATCTATATTTTTTTGCGTAGATTTACATATTCCTGATCTCTTATGTATATTTAAAATCAAATATGAGTTAAAATCGAAGAGAAATATATTTTTGGAAGAAACCATAGATCAATTAAATTAATTAATACAAGGAAAAAATATAAAAAACCATATTTCTTATAATTAAATTAATAGGATGTGGAAAAATTTTTGATCCCTGATATAATAAAGCATATCTAATTGATAAAAAATATTCCGTAAATATTTACCCATCATATATTACAGAATCATTCTTTTTGAAGTTTTTACTTCTAAATTTATAATATTATGAACCTCTGTTAATAAAGTCATTTTGTTTAAGAAACGCGATAACGTAATTGTATTTAGTGAAAAAGATAATGAAAGACGGGATATATAATTGTAGAATAAAACCTTGTTATACGTCAATACAAAATGAGGTAAACATAAATTTATGCGTGCAGCTATTACATATAAAAATTATAATTAGGCTTGTAGAATATTTTTTTGTAAACCTTTATTTTTCCACTGCAAAAGTAGTTTTATAGATCCGTCAATCATAGAACACATTTTATAACGTTTATGAAACATAAAATATATTTTCTATACAATATAAAACTATAATAATTTTTTTTATAGCTAGTTTTTTGAATAATAGCGGATTCGATTTATGGATATTATTTTTATATATGATTTTATTTCTGTGCAAATTGACACATAGAATAGTTTAAAGATTTTTAACTATAAAATACGTAATAAATAGCAACAATCAATCTCATATTAGATTTGGAAATTAATTTTTGGTAAGAAATATATAAATTTCATTCAGATGTAATTCAAATGATCCTTTTAGATTATTTGCAACTTAGCAAAATTATCAAAAATTCTATAAAATTATTTATATAAACATCAGAAAAAAAATATTGTTTTTCTTCCCATTGAATAAAATTTTACTGATTGTTTCGTTATAATTTAAGTATTTATATTGATTGCTGAATCATCACTTTTTTATCACATATTGTTTTTTTTGTGAATTTTAAGTAAAGAATCTATAAAAGTTGTTTATTTAATAATAAATTTAAGGATTTGTGTTAGAAAGCGTTTTTTTTGAAATCTAATTTATTTACTGTTATTCATTATATTGCCATGTTTTGTCTGTTATGTGATTTTAGGGCGTGTTTTTCTCAAATGTTCTCAACTCTGGTTTTACAAACTAAATTTTATTCTTTAACCTTGTTTAGCGAAAAAATCATGTTGCTTTCTTTCAATTATAAATAAAAAGACGATAAAAGTCTATTGGGAACATTGAAAATCTCTTGATACCTATTTTGACACATTTAACTGTTCTATTTACATCATTAGCACTTCTCCTCCTAAATTAGATGAGTTTAAATGTACACCGTTTATCAGATAAAAATGTAATTGATTTAGTGTAAAGATTTATATACTTATACTATTCTAAGATGTGGTCATAATTTTTCGAAATTACATAGTTCTCATTAAAGTGACAAAAAATATACCTATTAGTGTTATGGAATTATCTTATCTGCGTACTTTTTTAGAGTGTATATGCATGTTTTTAGCTTACTTTTTTTATTCTATGTATCATATCTATGCAAAATTTACATTTTGATTTTATTATGTTATGTCGAAAATTTTCATTAAAGATATAATTTTTAATTAAAAATTAGAGAAATTTTTGTGCTTCGATATGTTTTATATATATTTCTCTGTATTTATGCACATATATAGTCAGTAAAACTGATTACAAAACATAGTCATACATAAACCGTTTTTTCTTTTACACCTTTACATAAGTTTTAAAAACTATCAATATTTAACAGGCTAAAATTAGAGCTCATATAAGTAGAAAGTAAAATATTTATATTATAAATTCATGGATGTAGTTTAGCAAACAAAAAAAAATACTAAAATGTAAAAAATACTCTAAAAAAATACATATTTTTGAAAATATTTTTATCTAATTGTTTTCTATATATATAAAGTAATAAAAAAATATGGTAAATTACTTTTTGACATTATATGAGATGCATAAAAAATACACCGACGAACTTTTATAACCATTCCGATGAGAACTTATAATGGACAGAAAATAAAAAAAGAAGTTGCAACCGATATTTTAATTGTTTTTATATTAGGATTAATTGAAACACTTCTTCTTTTTTATTTGTCATAAATTAAATTTCTTTTTATTAAGTTTCAATGAAATGAACATATGTATAAATTATATTATCAATAAATAAATTTCATGATTTCATTTAAATGTTTAAATGGTAAAATCGCATATGCAAAAAATCATATAAAAGTAAAATGTATAGAAACTCTATAGCTATTGCAATTATTTGCACATAATACAACGATCGTAAATTTTTAATCGAAAATACATCTAATGAGTTTGCATGCAAAACATACTTAATGCAAAATAAAAAATACAAGTATATTTTTTTTTGAAAAAATCAATTTTATATTATAAAATCATAAATGTTTTCTAATAGTAAATCTATTAAGTATATGTTCAAATGCTCTATACTAATTTACATATATGTTTTTAAGAGATTTTTCACGTAAAATTATATCAGAGAATGTGCCTATATTTTGAAAACGTGTTAAGATCTACAAAAAAATATGAAAAAAATTCTCAAATATCTAAAATAAAACAGAAAATAACTTTTTTATATGGATTTCCATATGAAACAGGAGAACAGTATAAGCTCACTCACGAAACTCGTAAAAATTTTACATGATTATTATTACCTATTACCAATAATTGAGAAAAAAACATTTATAAAGTATATACTGTATTTACTAGCAATGATTTACCAATGTGAACTAATATAAATAATGAGCATTAAACGCCTTTTGCCATATAAAATGTTACTAGACGCAAATTAGAAAAATTCAACTAAAAATTGTCTTATAGGATAATATTAATATTTTTGCAAATGAAAATACCAAATATTCGATAAAAGAAAGCTTCTTCTATCTAAAAGCTGCAGTGTAGTTCTTTTATTTAAATAAATTATTGAAAATTTTTCTTATAAATACTTTTCAGTAAGATTTCTATTTTACAAATAATTTTTATGTTTTTCAAGTGTATCTTAAGGGTTGAATATATTAATTTTAAAATCATTAAATCTACTTGTATTTTTGTAATGAGTTAAAATTGTTTTATGATTCTTATTAATCTGCCAATATAAATTCTAAATTGAATTAAATCTACAATATGTAAATATTCTAAAAAAATTATGTACTTGATCAAAGAAAAATACGATCAAATCAAAATAATAAGCAATAAACTAAATTAGGATATCTATGAAAGCTAAAAGCACTATCGTTTTAAAAAATTACGGAACGTAAACTACTTGTGTCAAACAAATACAACCCCATAAAATATGTACCCCTTAAAATTAATAAAATCAGTCCTTATATCACTATAAAATAATATAAATATGAGAATATAATGTAAAAAAATTTGTCTCCTTTTGGATTATTCTTTTAGATAAAAAAAAATACAAAATATTCAAAAGCTATTAGGCTTTAGTTGCAATAAAAGAAAAAACTAGAATTTAGCCTTAAATTTTGTTTCTCGTAGACTACGTTAAAAAGTATACTATTAACTAGAAATACACAAACTTTCTTTTTAAAACAAATTAGACAAGCTCAAGATTACATGATGATTTAATTTAATCGAGCATAAACAATATATACTAAAAAGAGTTCAAGATGTTTTTACAATATAATAATCATCCTTTTTTATTTTAAGCATAGAATCACATAGCATAATAAATTTTACTTCTTCGTTAACTTGGTCATAATTGTATATACTTAGAATAAATTTAGAAAAAGCCATGAAAATGTTAATTTACCGAATACATTTATTTTTTGGTCCACATTTTTTGTTATATATAGGAGTAGAAAAAATCCAGTAACTAAATGAACACTTCGTTATAACACGAACTCTCATATAACAATGAAAAACTCATTTTGCTTTTTATATAAATTATTTCGTTATGTTTTTCTCGTGAAATACCCCCGTAAATATATAATATTTAATGCATGAATTTTTTAAGTTCTACTATAATAATTTGATATATAAAAAATTAGAAAATATGTTTTTATATCAATAATTTTTTTTTCATTTGGCTTTAGCAATGCTTATAAAAACCCGGTACCCACGATATGGTATTTATATAATCAACATCAAATACAGGCTTTTAAAGTGCTCAATAATTTTTACAAAAATCATAGATATGAAATGTACAACTAAAAGATTTCGATTTGTATTAGAATAGTTTTAATACGTTTAATAAATTACTTTACTATCAAATGATTGTTCACTTTAATTTGGATTTTCTTGATTTTAAAAATTGCATCGTTTTTTAAATTCGAGTTTTATAACTAATAAATAAATGGAACTATATACTTTTATAAATGATAAAACGCACAAAAAAATATTTTGAGGCAGCCTGAATGATATTATTCAAATTATCTTTATATATAACTGTAAATGTACCTAGATTTATAAGTTTATTTAATATTTCTGCCTAGTTATGCCCTGATAAACCGTAATATTTAATCAAAAAATTATTAATAAATTTAAATTTATTGAAAAATTTCTTATAATATCAGAATTTCATGTTTAAGTAAATATAATGTGTATACTATCATGAAATGCCATTATCTTTATCCAAGAAAAATCTTATGTTGAAAAGGTTTATTATGACTTTTAACGAGCCTTCTTACAACATATTTCAATATCATCTTAAATTATTTATTTTTCAGACTACTTGTTCTTTAAAGATACAATATACAGTAACCTAACGTTATTCTAGATGCTATTGTTTGTACGTCGGCTTCAGCTTTATATTTTTTTATGTTGATGCTTTGAATTTGTGTCGTTTTATTTTTGATTAGTTTTATGTAAAACATAAAATCTTGTTGATTGCTTATGTTCATTGTACTTCTTTTTATCTTATTAATTCATCCTAAAATCACAAGTTCAAAAGCTTTTCAGCATTAAATTTATTTATAATATGTAAAACGTAAATTAATTACTTATTATGCGTAATTAACACCCTTAATAAATATTTTGTGGTAAACTAATTGTTGTTTATACATATAAAACGACGATTTTTTTACCAATCATTTTCATATTTTGTAATATATAGCATAAAAGAATTATATAACGAATACACTTTCTATAAATAAAATAGGTTTGATCTTCTATGCTATTGTAATTTATAGTTTATATTTTATAAAGATATCTTTGAGCTATAGTTTTCAAAGGGAACTTGTACTTAAGTTAATTAATGTATACTTTTTCAAATATATTAATCAAAATTACACTTAAGCATGATAAATTCCTGCAAAATGATGACTTTCTATCTATACGATTGTTATCCTGGGGTGTGTATATATTGAAATACCCATCATTATAGATATATTTTTACATTTAGTTCCTTTTATTGGTCCCATGAGTTATACATGGTAACACATATTCGATAGCTTAAGCTACTGATTGATCTCAAAACTTGTTTCTAGATCTTATATAAAGAGTTTTCAAGAAAATCCCTGTGATTTAGAAAACAAAATAATAGACAAGATTTACGGTTAAATATTAGTATTTAAAACTGACAGCACATTACTGGTTATATAAATCATGTATTTTCTCCATTATTTTAACCTATTGGCATGAATATATTATACATCAATTTTAAGATATTCAATACGTTTTATTTCGAGCCGAACATATATTTTTGGATAGAAATTACTCTACGTCACAGTATGTATTATATAAACATAACATATTCATTTCAAACTTAATATTAAAAATTTATAATTCACGGGATTTTCATATAATATTTTCTATTGTGAATTCAATACTTTCGATAATAACGGTAAAATCTTATTCTTTTGTTCATATTTTTTATAAAATATTTGGCATATAATAATAACATCTTATTGATGTTTTTTTATAAAAATGAAATTTATAAATATGTATAATACTTGTAAATTAAGAAGCAAAAAAAATTATAAATATTATTAGACCATGATTGAAGCAAATTAAACTTTATTTTAATATGTACGTAAATTTATAAAAAAATTATACCATCATACTGGAATCTAGGAATCTGGCACTTTACTGTTAAAATACGTTCGATCACTGGATATATTTTTTTTTACCAGAAGACAGTAAAATAAATAAGAGCTTATGCTTCTATGTTGTGTATACTGAAGATAAAAATGATGATGTATATAAAAGATTAATTTATAGGATAGTTTTTTTGTAATATGATTTTAGTGTATATGTAATCATTTGTGAATGGTTTATAATGAAACCAAATTATGATTCCTTAATCATAATCTATAATATACCGCATATATAATAATACTAGATCAATTTGTTAAAAACTTACCCTACCATACTAAGATTTGTTGTTAAAATTATCATGAGCCTAAAAAAATATCATTAAAGCATATAAAAATAAATTTGTAATAAATCTATTTTTTTCCAATCTACTAAAATACTTGCAGATATTAAGAGATATCTATAGTAAAAAAATGCATTCGTAAGCATTAACACATGATTTTACTTGTTATTATTGTATTTTTTTATATTAAATTTCAAAGAATATCTTTGATATATATGTCCATTATATGCACTTCTCTTGACTGTCATATATTACACAATTTGAAGGTACTTAATTTTGATAAAATTCCTTTGTGCCATTATTAAGAGATCTTTTACACATATTTATTTAAATTTTGAAATACTAACATCTGTAATTATTTCGCTTATTATTTTTATTTTATTTTATTTTAAAAACAGTTAATTTTTCAACGATGCATTACAAAAACTAAATATGTCGATTTGTTACTAATTTACAGTTTGTAAATCAATTTTTTTGTGTTATTGTGATTTTTTGGTTGAATACCATAAATTATATGTCTTTGTATAGATTTTTGTTTATTTATGTGTTATTTACTGTTATCAATTTAGACGTGGTCAGCCGATTGAGAATATTGCACAACTCCTTGATGCATCTTTTGACATCTTTGCCTAACTTATCTTCAACAACTGCTATGCTTCTCATCAATTTGATACGTTCAAGGGTCTTGCGGAGTATGAGAGCTTGCATATATGCTTCTTTTCGGGCGGGATTTTAAACGTTAATTTTAATACAATATTTTTTATAAATAATTTCAACCTATAACAGAAAATATGAAAATAAATATGATTGGTATTGGGCATTCATAGAAATATAAGAATGATTATTTTAATCCAATCTGCGTATCATAGTATATAAATAATTCAAGTGTCCATAACATTAGAGATGTATGTACAGAATGATGGTTTAAATAAATGAAATTCTAGCCTACGCGATTATACAAATTTGTAATTTTATAAGATACTATAATCTTGAGTTCATGCTATTATTTATTGTTATTTATGAATTTTAGCAATATTTCAAATAAATACCGTTTTTTTATGAGAGCACATATTATCGTTATTTCCGATTAATTATGAATACACATACACATTTTTAATAAAAAAATTTTTTTAACACAGCTTTTTTTGTATATTATAGTTGGAAGCGGAAAGTTATTATAAAATTAAAGCTTTTACTTTAAAGAATATGTGATAAAAAAAGATAATGTACAATGCATAAATAATTCTGAAAACGCATTTTATAACATTAAATATAATATATAAACATATGATAATTCACTAAATATTTTTTGATCACATGATGTTTGCATAAATGGGATAGCCATTATATACATTCTATGTAAAATAGAAGATGTGGCTTGGATAAGAAGTAAAAATATATGTATATCAAAAAAAACAATATAATTTATAATTTTGAATGGAAGTATAAAAAGAAGCACCGAATAAATATTTATGGAATATAATAACATATCTCTATCTAAATTTCTTACAGAAAACTATGATATTTAAAATTTATATTTTTTATAGAATCAATATTAGTTTTGTTAACCAGTAATTGAAATATCTATAAACATTAGAATTTTATAAATCGAAACAACAAATTAAAATTGCATTTATGACCTAACTTTTTTTCTATTATAATTTTTAGTGTATATGATATAAGATATTATATTGATTCTATTTTTATTTTAATGTATAATTTAGAAGTAAACATGAAAAATAACTGTTTTTTTCTTCTGGATAAAATCTATAATTTTTTAAATTATCTATCATTATTTCACAAAAAAAGATATTCAACTATGTACTTTTAATAGATTATACATTTTTTACATTTAATAAGATGGAGTAAAATCCAAACGCTATGAAATAGGTACATCGCTTAATAAAATATGTATCATTAAGCTGTAATAACCTTCGAAAAAATTAAAAAAAAATTGTTGCCACGCTTCCTAAATATAATGTATAATTAGATATTAATTTACATAAAATGTTGCAAAAATTCTTCAAGAACTTCAAGACTTTTATTTAGTTTTGATTTGTTCATATTATCATATTGAATGACTTTAATATAGCATACGTGCTAAAAATATGAAGAATTTTTGCTTGTTTATTATATGATATCACCTCTATAATTCATACTAAAATATTAGATTACAAGTTTAATAGACCAGCAATATCCAAAAAATATTACATGTATTGATCTTTGTATAACTAAACGTTTAAATCCAGTAAAAATTTCACATTGATTCATATCTTTTAATTATTTGTTAAGTATATTCTTTTTATGATTACATCCACGGAGACGTTGAAAGCCCATTAATAATATTGCACAGCTACTAAATGCTTCAAATGCCCACTTTCCTTGATCTTTATTGACAAACATCTCGTCTTCTGCCAAAATATATAGATTCAAGTGTCTTGACAAGTACAAATTTTTATAGATATGATGGATTAAAATATGATTTATAACATTTAAATAAAATCCAAATAAATTTTACATGATGCATGGTATATCAAGATAAAAGAGTCATCCGAATAAATTATTAGACCATTTAATTACTTGAATAACCGAATGAAGGGGGCTAAATGTGCCTTTCTGTTCTATGAAAAGCGCATAAAAATTCATTTTATTGCCTTTCTTAATATAAAAACTAATCTTTTAGCTATAGTTTTCTTCACTTCAATGATTTTAATTTAAAATGAAGCTATATATTATTACTGCAATTAATATATGTTTTGTATTAAATTTGTGTGCTCTAACAATGTTAATTATTTTTAGATATAAATACGTTTTCATGTTACGCCCGACTTGTTATCAATATTTTCGCATAACAAAGGTTTGTTAAAAGAAAACATAACTGTTTGAATATACATTGGCTTATAAATAATGAAAATATTGATGGGTTATTATATTTTTTATGTGATTTATTTTTATGTTTATATCTGTTTTTAAGATGTGTATATATTATAATTTTGCTCCGTTTATTTTAAATACTTTTCACTTTTATTATTTTTAATTATTAGATTCGATATTTATATTTGATTTGCTACAAATCTACCAGAATATGAATCATATGCTTATTTTATATTAAATATAAATTGACCATAGATATTTTACCAATGATCTCAAAATTAGGAGGAATAAAGATAATAGAAGAGAAAACTATCCACGTAATAATTAGCCAAATTTCACATAACGTTCATTATAATTGTAAATCAAAGATTCAATGCCTCGTTTGCTCATACTATCTCACGAGAAATGTATCGCGTCATGTTTAACAGAAGATAGGAATTACAAATAGATTTATGTGATATACATCTGTATCTTCTAAATATTCCTAAAAATACCGTAAATTTACTCAAGAAATTTCTTTGTTATAAAAATCTTGTTTAGATTTACAAAGCAAGCATTAGCAATTTAAATAATATGCATCAAATTTTTGAAGATAATGATTGGTATATAGAGAAGACTCATATATTTTAATAGAAATATAAGCAAGAATTCCGAGTATAGAAATAAAAAAAAACTTATTTGGTAATCCTGGGAAATCCATAAAAAAACATTATATTAAAATATTTAACGATAAAAATATATCGTTATATTACCCTATAAAATCATCCTATCTGTTAAAATATTACACAAAATGGATTGGCTGTCATAAAGTTTATGGATTAAATTGCATTTATATATACTTGTGCGTTATTGCTAGAGTATCACAAGTTCTTTAGAAAATTATTTATGTTAGGTAGCAAAAGCCGATACATATTAAAAACTCCAAAAATTGCATTTCAAAAAAACAGCATGAAGAAGATACATGATAAATGATATCAAATAATTTTTATAACGCTGACTGTAAGATCCAAGATAAAAAAACGTGTCATGCTGGCTGAATAAGCAGAGTTCAGGCTGTTGAAAAACTAATAAAGGTTTATTTTACCATCAAATATACGTAAAATTTTATGGTTCTAAGGTAAACATCTTTGCATTCTACAACACCGCAAATAAAACACAATTAGAATAAAAGCAGAAAGAACAGATTATCAAAATTCTGCCCGAATTTGTTTCAGTTAGAATAAAAAAAAAGGCAAGCAGAAATATCAGAACTAATCATGCTCTAATTAATGTGTTTACAAATATATCATCAAAAAACAAAGATCTTCGATATGCTGAAAAATTTACAAAGCCTTAAGACACCCGTTATACTGCACATTGGATTTTTTTATCTACAATAACTATATATTTAATGATTATTTTTATTAGGCTATATGCATCGGAATAAAAACTATGTGTAATTATGCCGGTCAATTCTGGCATAACTAATTCTATTTTCAAGAAAGTTAAAATTCAGTCTAATTCATGTGCAATAACCTATAAAAAAAAGTCAATGAGCTTATATTTATCCTACAATTTATCGACGATCTAGTGTGTCTTTTTATTCTTTTCTTATTTTAATCATTAAAAAGGTGTAAAATCGCTGCGTAAAGAGACATGATCACATTGAGTTGAAACTGAATACCGCACATCAAATTCTTAGAATAAAAAAAATGCATTAAATGGGCATTATTTGTTTTTTTGGTGATAAGAATTGCTTTTTTGCAAAGTCCTATCAAATAAAAATTATGGCTGCTATATACAGTAAATCAAAATATTCTTACACGATCTGTGTATTTTAAAGGTTCTGTTAATTTTACATACAACCTCTGATAAATATAATGAATAAATCAAAAGATAATTAGAAAGCTCTGCTCATAAATTAATAGGTTAGTAATCTGAAGGTGGATGATTTATGTCGTAAATGACAATACACGACTTTAATGTAACTCAATTGATATTATTAAAAATAATATAACGAAAACGCTTGCTATAATTTTAGATCAAATAACATCGATTAAATGCGACGAATGACAAAAGAATAATCACCGAGACTATATGCTATACATTTCAGTTTCTAATTTACAAGTACAGCACAAGAATTATATCTTTCGTAATAATTTTTTTGTTGTCATAATAAATCACATAACTTCTCTTGTAACTAAAAAAACATGCTTGAAAAAATGTAGATATATCCAAAGTGGACATGTTATAGAAAATCGCTAATTACATCAAAAGGAGATGATTTTGTGGTTAGAAACAAATGAAGAATATTCAAAACAAGATATTACGTCCTTTCTTAAAGCACATAGAAAAATTTGCATATTTTATGGTGAATTATACTTTATAATACAAGACGTGTATATAATTAAAATGCAAAAATATGAACGATTTCGCAAGTGAATTAATTTTAAAAAAGCCAAAAAAGAGGATGCTTAATGTTCTGTATATGCAAGCAAAACATAATTTTTTTTTTATTTATTTATCCAAGCATGAATTTTATTGAGTAAATTGTAATAAAAAAAATTGCATGCGGAATATGCTTGAATTTAAAATTCTTTTGGATATTTATATGCTAAAAAGTGCGTTTGAGTTATTAAAGAATGGATTTAAGAGAAAATGTATTTTATATAACTAAGAAATAAAACATATAACATTATTTTGTAACTAATGGATTTTATTGGTCATAGGATTCTAAGTGATATAAAAATAGCAAAGTGGTAAAATAAAATTTTTATACTAGTGTTTGGATGTATAGAACCGTGGATATGTGGAATTTTTGGTTTGTGAGCCCACATTCTTGTTTTTGAGATGGTCATGAAGCCACATTTAAAGATTCATTTATGTTAAAAAATATATATTACTTTAAAATATAAACAAAATATGACATTTTTAGGTGTGTTTAATTTAAAGTGCTTTTTTTATAAAAAGTTTCATATCTGACTCAAATTTACTGATTTTTAAATTATATATATTTTCGATTGAATTTCTGTCAATTGTTATCTCTGTTGATTTTTAAATTAAGCAAAATGAGATAAGATAGACGCACTAATACTTACTTAGAAATCATTAAAATATACGACTAGATTTTTGTTGAAATTTAGGATACTAAATTGCATTTTCACATTTTAATTTTGGATCTGTCTTATTGTTAAAATGAATTTATGTAAAATCATCTTCTGCTAATTCATATAGATCCAATTGAAGCCCACCAGGTGGCCGCATTATGCCTACAAAAACGGTTTATAACACAAGCTGCATGCTTGTTTCATGTTCTAGAAGGCCCTTGAAGCTTATATAGATTCAATGTTCTGGACCCAAATACTTCAGAATATATTTACCACCTCGCTACTAGCTTAATATTATGAAGGATTAGAATATTGCGTAATCGTTTGGAATTTATTTCTTAAATCTTTCTCACAGAAATAAAATCTCTTAAAAATCACAATTTTTATGAAAGACTATATATTTTTCCACATGAAAAACACATTTTAATTCTTTCCTTGTGGGACAAATTTAGCTCATTCTGTTTATGTGTAATATTACAATAAAAGGCAAGACTGCGACAAAATGATTAATCTTTCAATCGACATTCCAATCCTTTTTACTAAAAAAACGATAAAATTTGTTCCTTAAGCTCATATAATTTTATTAAAATAGGATCTTTCGATTTCATACGTATTGCGAACAATAGGCAAGATAAAAACCGCTAGTTTCTTTATGTTAAATCAGCAAATTTTCATCTGTAATTTTTTTTGCGGTTTTTCTGTCCAAATTTACGACTTATTTATCGTATAGAACTGAACTTATAAATTTTGTAGTCTCAGAACAAAGATTTTTTTGAGGCATATTCATTGCTTTTCTAACAGATTTTTTAGATTTAGCTTCCCTTTATAAAGCCATGCGATGAATTCTTCCAGTTTGATTTATTAACTGGTGCACAAATAGTATATAGACCTACCAATTTTAAAAGATTTACATCGAATATTCACATATTTCTTCTTTTCATTAATAACCATATCTCTGGTGTTCTACAATTTAATTTTCCTATGACCTAAACATTACATAACAGCAAAAGTCGTGTAATAATCCAAAAAAATCGAGAACCCTAGCAGAAAATATTTTTTTTGTCATTTAATCGATAGAAATGAACTAATTGGTATCCAAATTTTGTAAAAAATTATAAATTGCTTTCTAAGATTAACTGACGTTTCATGTTTTCTTTTGATGATATTCACTCTTGATAATGATGTGGAACTAGCTTTCGTAACTCAATCTGGAAAATTCGTATCACCGTTTTCATCATGCATTCCCAGATTAGCTCGATATCGCTATATAGTTTACCCAGTCTCCTTTTGGACAAGCTAGTTTAAAAATCGTCTCTGTAGCATTGAATTCATATATAAAAAAGTAAATGTAGCTTAACTTGCTCTTGTTTGTCTTTTTTTCAATTTAAACAGCTTCTGAAACGTGCTTCTTCTATTAGTGCATAGTTTTTATGCTCTCTATGGAAAGGAAAATATACATTCGCATTTTGATCCTTTAACGTAAGTATGAGCTACTCAAATCAAAGAGAAAATCATTTATTTTGCTGCTACGAAAAAAAGTTCACAATCAAGGTTAAAATTATCTTTTTTTCCAATTCAAGGTATTGGGGAAGTAAAATTTCATTTGAATTTTTCGTGACATGAAATTATGTGTCACAATATAAAATGAATTAGCTCATGTGACCACAAACGTTCCTCTGAAGCTATTTTTGTTCTTAAGTCAATGTTGCTCTCATTCGGCTTATTCTATGATAAAATTATAGATTAGATCATAATTATAAGTGACAGAACAGAAAAAATATCAATATTGATTTTAATATTATTTGTTCAACATCAATTTATCTATTTTTTTGATATACTTAAATTTTACTGTTATTACGGAATTGCAAGAATTATATTTAAAATTATAAAACCGTATTTTTTTATTATAATCAATCCGAAAAAACATTCACTCAATAGACATATTAGCGCGATCTTAGGGCAGCATACTTCTAAGTTTTTTATTTGCCGATTTAATGTGAATAAAGATTTATTTTGGTGTTATTAACATTATAGAAAAAACAGATAAAAGGGAATTTAAAATAATGCCATACAATAATAACAAAAAACTTAGATAAATGGCACAAAATATATGCAAAATATATACTGTATGCGTCCACCTAAACAATTTGTTTCTCCAATTATAAAACAGGCAGAAATAATAATCAATTTTCTAGGATTATTCTCCAAAGAAAAGAAAAAAAATTTGTTTACTTTTAGTCATAACATAAAATTGTATTTGAATCGCATGTATATCGAAAATATAAACAGAATAAATTCTATAAAGCCTATCTGCAAAAAATAATTTGCTTCAATGTAGGATTTCTCATCGAACTATAAAAGAACAAAATGATTACATTATATGCAATGAAATAAGTTTATTGTGAGCAAAAAAGAGCAAAACAATTTTTCTGAGGTATATGAATGTATTTAAATTCAAGTTAAAAGTCACTAAAACACAATTATCAATTATCAATCTCGCTTATATAAAATTTATTTATTATATTTTACACTTACAATTAATTTAAAAAGATGTGTGATTCGTTAAAGTACAAAGTTATTTTTCGAAAAGAAAATACAATCAAAACAAAATATAAATGTGCCTAATCCTTTTTTTATGACACGCATTGAAAAAAATTAATCTTAATTATTCTCTAAAGGCATTTTATATATTTTTTACAATTTAAGTATATTTTTTTTGAAGATCTATATCACGTATTTTATAGCTAAGATATTAAGTGTTCGACTTTCCCTATAAAAATAATATGCCAAAAAACAAACTTTTCAACTTAGAAATATTCCTTTCTGTTTCAAGTCATTCGTATGTTGTCCCTAGTTATATGTTTAGATTCAATATGAATAGAATCGTAATTTTTTTTATATTTTGATATTCTTTAATTAGCGATGTTTTATATCCTCATATTGTGACATTTCCCATTTCTATGGATATGATTTCTTTTGTCGTAAATGGAACGAATACATTACGCATTAATTTCCATTTTACAGATTTAAATTAAATTACGTCTGTGTTTTAATGAGAATATTAAAACCTTTTCGGTAGGAATCTTATTTATTTTTTAATTATCAATCACTGTGTAAAAGATCAATAAACAATTTCCTTTCCTATTTGCACCTGTCGTCTCTCTAGCAGTTATATTTATTTGCCAACGTGAAATATGTGGAAGCTTCTTTTATATCAATTTTCATTTTTTAATTTTGTATAATTATTTGGTATAGTTTTTAATTATTGTATTTTAGTTTAATTATATTGTTTGATATTCCCCCTTTTCAAAAATAATTTGACACAAGCATTAAATATAAATATACAAATCCGATATCAACAGGGATTGTATACGCCTGGTTTACGCATTTTTTTTCGCATATAATATATATTAATGCATTGTAATCTATCCATATCTTAAATGTGTTGGAATTGAAAGGATTTATGTGCAATATGTGTTCATTAGACGCTAACAATCTAATCGCTTATTATCTTATATGGATTTTCTGGTGGAAGCTACTGCTCTAACGTATACCAAACGTATGTAAACATGTGATTTTACAAATTTATTGATGTGTTTTATTGCTTCTGATAAATTCGAAGCTTCAGGAAAATAGAGATAATGATACATATTGTTATATTTTTCAACATATATCATATATTTGACAATGTTAGGCTATTCGCTTTTAAATCATTAAATAACAAATTAGAAGCACGTAGAATAGTACAGTAACAAAAAAAATGTAAATATATGTTTGATTCGTATAGCATGGTATATCTGTGCTATAAGTAAAAAAAATAATATATATAACTGTAATTATGTAAAGCCTATCATTTTTTGACGCAAATATTAGAAGATTTTGTGCTTTTTATACGTAATTGTGTTAGTGATTTTTTTAAAACAATTCGATTAACGGCGTCTTTATATATTTCGCTATCTCATTTATTTGCACAGTCTTTTTTTTATCCTTAATTAAACGCCATTTGTTCTAAAATTAGATCATATAAAAATCAAAATTCAAGTTTCATTTTCTAAGGTTTGTTTGCGCACCGTAATAATTCCGATATTAACAAATATGTACCACACACAAAAAAAAGGAACTATTTTGCAAACATTTTGATGTGTATATATCCACTTGTCCAGACTAAATGATCTAATACATAGAATACAAATTATAATTATAGTTTATATTGTTATTTTAAAAATATTTATTTGATAAAAGAGTCAAAATCAACATTGTATAAAGTTAAAAGCCATTAAAAATATTTTGCTTCTGCAGACGATTTATGAGCATATTCTTTCAACGATGGTTTCTGGGAACAGGATATGATATTTAGATCTTTATAATCCTCAATTCCTTCTAAAATGATTATTATACAATCATGTTATATATTTATTTTATTTATTCCAATATATATAAAGTCTTATATTGAATGTGGTGTTATTTTTGAGGGTAAGACGACTTATATATCATAATAAACATAAAGCCCCTATTAAAAAGCTTCTTTAAATAATTACATCACAAATTTTCATAAACAAGTAAGTTATATGGTGGATTGCCATTTTATGATATTTAATCAGATTAATCTACTTCTATTTATAGGTTTTTCGCAACCAGAATCTAAGTTTGTATTCAAATGCAAATATTATTACGATGTTTCATGTTGATATATTACTTTTCCATGATTCTGAATAAACTTAACGGTCAGATTTGATTTAATAACGTCTAATTTATGATAAAGGCAAAGTACATGATTATATATTAGAATAAAAATGATGTTTCTATACGTGATATGTTGAATAACAAAAAACTGCATCGATTTTTATATTTTCAACCACTAGTTTGTGCCTTTTTAGATTCACGTGGATTTTAGTTTACCCATATTTGTAAAAATATTTTTTTGAATATTTACAATGGCATTTTTAAAATTATATTTTCTACATTAGATTTCCTTTGTTTTATTGAAATGATCATATAAAAAACAACATTAATTTGCATTTATGCATAGTTTATTGAACAAATCAAAGTCGAAAACAGGTAATATCGTAAAAACTAGTTTATTTATTTGCTATTTGTAAGTAATGACACATTTATTGATTCTAAAACATAAAAGCTATGCCTAGATTTACATTTAAAAGATAATCTTAAAAGAACTATTCAATCTGGCAGTCGCATAAATATTCTCATCTAAAGCCCAAAATAATTATTTTTGCTGGACGCTTAGACCGTATTTTATGCTTTGATACAATAAACTCTGTAAACAATTGGTGTTGTCATTTATAATAATCAATGAAGTTTATTTATATGTTACTGGTTATATTTTATATTAAAAGCGTAAAGAACAGCTAAAATTAAATTAAACCAAAGTATCGTCTGGATGTCTACGTCGTGCCAAATCGATTTAAAATTGAATTACTTTCTACAACTTATTTAGCTCTTAGGTACTAAAAAATTCATCATATTTTAAAATTGCTTTACAGAAAAAGGCATGAGGTCTATGTAATTTTCTGGTGGAAAGCTTTGAAATTATTAAAGAAGTAAAAGCATCGTAAATCACCTTGGTATTCATATCTTAATCAGTGAAATCTAAAAACAAATATTCGTAAAATTATTGTTTTTTTAAGTATCACCTTTGTTCGATGCATTTTATTAATGTACAGGGGATATTCGAGGCTTTTAATAAACAAAACTAATTCAAAATTCAAATACATATAAAATAATAATAAAATTAACGAAATAAAGCTATTTTTTAAAAATATTATAAGATAATTTAATAGAACAAAAAAAGATCTGGATGATTAAAATTTGTGCAAACTAGCAAAGTATTGTTTATTTTTCAATTTTAACGCTTTTATTTATAGAGATTTTACGAGATTAAAAAATTTATTATTCTAAAACTTTTCTTAGAATTAGTAAAGACTTATCTTTACAATACATGATTTATAATTTTTTTGTTTATTCTTCTAAAAAAGTCTAATATAAAATTAAAGTAAACTATATCTTAGTTAGAAACCACCAGACAGTGAATTTTTAAATAGTTTGACCTTTAAAAAACAGAGCATATTAAATATTAGATGAAGCGCTCATTATTTCAAATATTTAATATTTTATTTAACCAACTATTAAAACATTATAGTTTAATTGCTTGTGTTAGGTCATATATAGCATAAAAACAGCTATAGAAAATGAGATGAAAATTTTAGGAAAATATTTAATTTTGTATAGAATTTTTCATCCTGATTTAGTTGTATTTTATTTAATAATATTTTTTTATTGTAATTAATATATTGCTATATATGCTATAAATTAAAGCTAATTTTTATTCTAAATATTTTGTGCAAAAAAATCATCAAAATTCTTTAAACCTGTATTTTATTTACATAAAATAATATGAGATATAAATATGCTTCTACGGTTATTGTATTGGTTTTACATCATGAAAAAATCGTTGGGATTTAATTGAGATTATATTATATCCAGAATCAATTTATACGCGAATTAGCATGCATTTAGCTATCTATTATTTTAATCATATAAAGACGGTAATTTTTTTCTTTACCTTCATCATAGCTTGTTCAAATACAAAATATCAAAATAAAATTTTTTAGACAATATTCTATCTGATTTTTTCCTAATCGTTTCTCTATAAAATACATCTTAATTTAATTTTTTTTTCATGCTTTAAATATATCCAAAACAACATTAAAAAAAATCATCTTAATAAAGTATTCATTTTTACATAAATACTTTATTAGGCGATAAAAATACTACAAAAATCTCTATACAAAATCACATGTTTCTCTTTGATGCTTCTAAAGCACTATTTTTTATGGTGTCTTATTTTTCTTGTGCAAAATAAGTTGGTTTTCTTTCTTTAAAATAATGAACTGCGTATTTGCATTCAAATCTAAATTTTTATGTTTAGACAGCATAAAGAAATCCATTACATTATATACAATTATTAACAACAAACATGATAGATATAAATTTAAAAGTCATATCTTTATAATCGTTCATGGTTGCAAAAAATTAATCCTTTGATTAGTTTAGTAGCATATAATGCTGATGATAAATACAAATAAAAATTGTGCTTATATCATTTTTAAAAGATTTCTCAAATAAATTCTAGTAATCTGAAAAAGTTCAATCGGCTTGCAAAAGCAACAGCTGCTATATGTTTTTAATAGATATATAGGCGATTTCTATTCTTTAATTGTTGGCAGGATTGTAATTGCTCATAAGTGTGGATATGATATACATCACACAAAGTTTACATTTACGTTGTTTAATTTTATTTTCTATTCTAGCAAGATATTTTCGATTCTTTTCAGATTTTATAATCTAAATTGTGTAATATATTTTTACATATTAAATTGTGAATTAAAATACATTTACTTTTGTAGCGTAATTAAAGCATTTGTATATACTTTATTGATTCCACTGATTTACATAATATTATCATTCTATATAAATGAATATTATTTTGGAAACGGAAAGAGGGGAAATACGCTATATAAGTACAACAAACTTGTAATGCATTCTTTTCAATACTTAAGAATCCTTTTTTGCTGAATATGATTTTTTAAAATCGGCATCTTTAGCACATTACAAAACCCAATTATTGAAATGAATACAAAGATAGCAAATTTACATGCTCAATTTGGATTTAAAAATCACGAAATTATAGTAAATAAATGTTTTTTCTTAAGTTATCGTATAAAAAGCCTTCTAATAAATTTATTGATTTACGTGATAAACTGTGAAGTTAAACAAAATCACAAGATATAATATAGGCTTCAGAGAATCCCATTTAAATATGTGAAATATTTGTGGGGAGGGATAATTTATAAACAAGTATATAATTTCAAAAAAATATAAACGTTTAAATAAACACTTTGTTAATTTAAGTGATATTTTTGCATATAGAATGCTTTATTGATACAACAAAGTTTTTTCGGATAAAATTACTATCTGTTATATCATCATTACTAGATTTAATTGTGCGTAAAACATGTTGTCATTTACTTTAGTTTTAATAGATTAAGAAATGAATTATATTTGAATTGAATCCATCCAATAAAAGTTACCCCTTTACACTATATTTCAGCCCAATAAACTTGCCAAAGATGTGAAAATATACTTTAAGTTCCAGTATGAATGAATTATAATTAGTCTCGTGTTGATGTCCGAGTTCTATTTTAATGCCCATAAAAATTTTAATGGTACTGTATAATCATAATATTTTTAATTGTATTTAGAAAGCAAAGATATATAGATAAATACAAAATATTATATATTTAACTAAAACTTGGTTAGTTAATATTTCGAAGCACTTAAGACTACATATAGTTGAATATAGCCAGCTGTCTTATATTTAAACATCAAATACTGATTTTCTGTATACAAAAAAAAACGAAACATCAAAAATTTCAAATTTACAGTTTTGTTTTATTTTTTGAGTAGGTATAAAGGCTAGTAGTGATTGAATTTAACGATTAAACATAAGACTTATTACTTTTTAGCTATTATTGTTTGATATTCAGGTACATTATATGAAGAATCAAATAAAATATTCAATATTATGTTTCAAATTAGATCCAAAGTTTTACTTTATCTAGAAAAAATCATTTATAAAAGTTTTTTTACAAATTTTAATTTTTTTACATGGTAGCTGGTTGACACACATTTCAAAGCAAATTAAAACCATCCAGTATAAAATATATTGCGAATCAGTATTTAATAGCTACAGATGCTGCACATAATTAAGCGTCCGTATGTATATAAGATAATAGAATATTAAAGACCCGTAGCATGTCCAGGAATCGTATGATAAGACTGTATGTGTTTCTAAAGGTGCAAATAATTCATATTAAAACCTTTTTAAATGAAACATTAGTTCATCATTCAGTTTAAAACATTTTTAAAACGAAGGATATAATTATAAATTCAAAATATAAATTTTTGCTTTTGTTTCATAATTATAAAAATCGATAGTGCAATAATATGATCTTTCTTTGCGTCACCACTATAGCCTAGATTGCCAAATAAAACCAATAAACGTAAAAATATCCTTTAAAAAAATATTCGAATGTATGAAACATAGTTTTTTACTATCATTTATCTACAATTTTACAATTGTTTATTGAAAAGGAAATAACAGGAATATATTACAAGCTCTAAACAAAGAAAAAAATATTTATTCGGTTAGGAAGTAATAAAAATTCATTAACAAACAAAACAAGCATCATAGAGAGTTTACATAAACCTAGATCAACTCAAAATATCAACTTTTTTACATAATTTGAAAGGGAATAACCCAATTTTCAATAAAAATAATGATCATTCTAATTATACATGTTCGTTTTAAAATAATTCCGCTTTAATCAAAAAATAAATTCGATATAATATGGAATTAATTTTTTTATAATTTAAAGCTTTTTACATATTTATAGAAAATATATTTCCAAATTGATTATCGATGATAGGGATTTTTTATTATTTTCCTGCCCTAGATGACAGCATGAAGATGTAATGATATATTTAACTCAATTTTTTTGTATTCAGATGAACAATTTGATCAAAAATGTTGTATGTTTATGAAAATTTCGATATTTAGCCATATTATGAAAGTATTTAGAAATATATATATGAATTGAGTATATGGGGCTTTTTACAGTTTATTATGATAGATTTTAAAAAAAAATAGTGAAGCCTGAAAAAATAATATTTTTTATATAATTTAACATGTCATATGTATCAATATTACGATACAAATATCTTGTTTGAAGTTTAAGCATCATAGATGCGATTACATGCTTTAGATTACCTAACAAACATATACAAATACAAAAAAAACACACAAACTTTTATTTAAGATATAATTATTTAGTCAAGTTATAAAATAAAGATGCAGATGTGACATATCCAAGTACTAGAAATGGGGTTTTTATAAGAAAATAATACAGTTATATGAGGCACGAAAAGAGGAGAAATTAGACTTAACATGAAACATGACGTTCCTACGACCTTAGTGTGTAAAAAAGTCTACTGTATAATAAAATCACGCCAAAGGCAAACAATTTCTATAATTTATTGTATTTTTACACCACGAAGATGGTTTTTTCGCCTGTGTATATATGTAAAATGAAAATTGTGCCGTTTTTAACTGTTTAAACTCCACAAATTACAATAATTATTATCCGAATTGGATTTCTGTATTCATTTCTTTATTTGCAACAATAGGGAATATTGCTTTCTGAAAACAAAGAAAAATTTAAATTAAATCATGGAAAAGCAATAAAATCTTAAAAATTTATATATTTCTAATAATTAACACTTTATTAATGTAACTTGGCATTATTTTTTTTTCTCGTGCCTTTAAATTTTTAAAATATCGGACTTTAGGCTTCTATTATAGTATAAATGTATACATTTTATTTTCTTACTCTTTAGATGTTAGAAAATGTATACTAAAATAAAAAAAGGTAAAGGATATTTAAGGTATCTAAATAAAACGTCTACACTTTTTATGATAGGATTTGTGATTTTGAAGTAGATGAATATCATGAAAATTTTCCGAGATTAAACAACAAACGAAATTTTGGAAAATTATATAATAATTTAGTTAAATGTATAGAAAGGTATTTTATTTATGATCACTATCAATTATTTATTATTCAAAACACGAAATATATAATAAAATAAATACTTTACTACATTTTACAATGAAGATGTATTGTATAATTATTTTTCGAATAAACTTAGTCACACTTTACATAATTTTCTCATGCACATTGTAAAAGTTCTTATTCTAAATTAACTTTTTACGGTATTTTTTTATTCGCATTCGTTTTTTACACGTAAAACAAATATCTTTAAGATTTTTATATGCAGCTAGATATTATTAAACATGTGATCTCAACTGTAATTTAGAAAATCGGTTACATAACATCATTATAGATATCATTCTATCAATGTTATTGTGATATTATATGAATGCTAATTCAAAAGAAATATAAATTAAACGTAAAACTTTTTGTTGACATATTAAAACTATTATATACTAAATAGACTTTTATGTTCATACCGATCATTTGTAAACTCAAAAAATTACTGATTTATTTAGCATTGTGCAAGTACAGTTATCAAAATGACGCAACTTAGACATATATAAGTTACAAACTATGGTTAAAACATAATTTTCGGTCTTTACGCTGCATTTTAAACTAAATTCATTTTATATTTTTCTATATCAAATTATGTTCCACTTTTAACTTTTTTAATTATATTTTCATAAAAAATCCATGATTTTCTCATATCAAAGCAGATAATTGATTTTAATTATTTGAATCAGAAATATAAATATTAAATATCTTTCTGATCAAAAAAGAACCACAAGCCCCTGAATAATATGAATTTAGAAGAAAGTAGAACACATACTTATACAGTTAATGAGAGAAAGTCCTTAATCATTTAAATCGGTATATTAAAAATTTAAATGAATTTAATTTTAGTCTAAGTTATACATTTATAATAAGAATTTTTAATTTGCAAAAATTTATTTTCTGTAATGTTCATATTTAGAAAATTCATCAATACAGAAAAAAAAAATTTATGTTATTAATAAAACATCAGCACCAATAAGAGTTTAAAGATTTGCTTAATTAAACTAATATAGGATTTCGTAGAAATCAATTCAAAATAAAATTAGTTGTAATTTTAAGAATTATTGATAATGGTTGTTCTGTATGCACGAAATTCATATAAGTTGCTCTCTCTAGAGTAATGATTTTTTTTGTAATAAAATATTTGAATACATATCTTCATGAAAAAAAGATTGGTAAAAAATTATTTGATTAAGAAATAATTAGCTAGATAATTGGAATTTTTTATTACACTAATTCAAGGATTACTAAATTAGGAGAAACTGAAATATTTTTCAAAAATATATACATTTGAACACAAAAATAAAATGGACCGATTAGATAAATTAAAATAAATTTGCATGAAACCACACAGATCAGGATGATGAAATAAGCAATCTGAATTGCAGAAATTTTTATGATATAAAATTGATATAAAAATTTTCAACATATAATAATTCAAAAATATTATTCTATAACACTCCTTGCACTAACTTATCATATGAAAAAGGTATTTTTATAATATATTTGCATTGAATTAGTACCAGCAGAATATATAGCAAATATGTTTGATTCTGGTTTTTATATAGCCTTTCAATTTTTTTTTTCTTTTTGTTTTATTTTTCAAAATCCCGCATTTAAATGAAATATTGTGTTTGAAAAAGATAATTATTGCAAAGATTCATATTATATTATTTCTGTTAGAAAAAGAATAAGATTCAAATAAATACATATGTAGAGTTTACCAGATTTCTTAATTATCAGGCTCAGATTTTAGCTATAAGTACCATTTTGTAGTTTCTTATTAATAATAATGAGTAAAGTGACCAATGGTGATTATAGGATCATATATAAATCATTTTTATAATCTTGAATGCTATAAGATTCAATAAAAATGAGCCTTTTCTGGGTTTCCTTATTTAACCAAAAAATTATATTGTCATAAAAGGAAAGTGCATTGCGCTTAAATACAAATAATGCATGCTTACATAACGAAAAATACTTTTTAATAAACGTTCGTATATTGCAAAGCTTTATTTGATTAGAGATTTTATGATAGTGTATACTAGAAAAAAAGGTAAATTGTAAAAATTTTTTGATTCGAAATATATTTAAACCTGCTAATAATAATGTCTTATTATCTTTATGGGTTGTTTCAATAGTATCAAAATCAATACCGCGTCACAATATTCAATATTTAAAAGTAGTACAGTAAGTCAAAATATATACACGAAATGGTTGTAAAATATGCTATTGAAAAGAATAAAATCATTTAGATGTTGAAGTTTTCTTAAATAATAATATTTGATGCAAATTTTCGTATTATAATGTTTAGCTTTCATGTATCGGAATAGGTAGACTAACTAACCAATATATAACATTAGAAAAAATCACACATGATTTTTTAATATTTTAGCCATCAAAATCATGAAGTAATTCATTGATCATCACAGATCTTGTCCTTATATTCAAAACGATGTAATTATAAAGTTAACACATATTCTTATACCGATATATACATTATGTCCAATATAAGTAACGTATAAAATACATTAGTTACTTTGTTCAACATTTTAGCTATTTTTTAAAGTCGAATTCTTCGTAATCTTGCTAGTTACAAAGCAAAAATAAATAAAACATTACGTAATTAATAATTTAAAATACAAAAATATATGATAAATACATTTTCAGATTATAAAATCAGATTGCTTTATTAGAATAAAATCATGGTAAATATGCTTATTACGAAGAATAGATTTCTGTATAAACTATTTATAATTTTTTATTTTATTTTAAGTTTTATTTATTATAAATACCATATATATTTACTGTTATTATAATAGGAATAAAATCATATGTTATAATTCTGTATAATAAACTAACAATTCTAAAATTATTTTTTTTTATTTTGTTAAGTTCCATTTTATAAATTTTATCTATTTAGACGTGGTCAGCCTAATGGGAACATTGCACGACTCTTTGATACATATTTTGACTTCTATCACAGATATATATAATAGTGGGTTCTTTTAAATGTGATGAGTTCGCGTGTCTTGAATTATGTTATAAATTGTTTTGAACTATAATTGTAAAAAATATTTACCCTGGATTTTATAATATTTTCATTTAAAAGCAATGAATTATTAGAAAATTGATTCATAACGTGTAATAATTTATGATTTTATAAGTTTATGTGGTTTAAAATAGTTGAATAAGTCCACTTAATGATCTTATTATTTATCTATAAGAATTTATGGTATTTTTGACTAAAATAAAAACGTAAATCAAATATTACAATCAGAATTTATTTTTATTTAGATTTTTTTACTGTTATTTATAAATATATAATCTTCCAAAAGTTCAATTTTAAAATATGAAAAGGCAGATAGTCTAAAATTCGGGTCGTTTTATTATATTTAAAATATAAATATTCTATAAAAAAACATAAAAAGGTATTAGTTACATTTTAATGATTGTTTATGCGTAATATCTGCATTTTTGATATAAATTTATACAAAACCATGATTTAGTAAAATACTAAATGTCTCTTTATTGATGAACATGTGTAATTTACTTATAATTAGAATTATAATCTATTCCTTTTATAGACAAAATTATGAAATAATATTTTTAAATTGACTTTCGTGATATAATTTATCTATATTTTTATATTATCAAACATATTAATCCAATATATCACATAAAAAACATAATTTCATAACTCTTACAGTTATAAATAAATTTAAATAATTTATTGTATTTTTTCTTGTAATTATGTAGATGTGCCATCTATAATATAAAAAAATAAAAATTTGTATTCGTTACCCTTTCTATATACTAATTATCTAGAATACGTATCAACTATTTAAAGAAATTGTAATATATCATAAAAGAATAAAAACTAAGTTAAAATCCATTTTTCTTGGGTTTATCGATAACATTAGGTTTAAAGTTTTTGTTAAAAATAATATTTAAATTTATATTCTATTCGGAAACAAACATTTATTATATTTTATAATCAGTGTTTATGTATACATAACTATTATGGTTTATTGTTTACACATCATATGTTCACAAAAATGTAATCGCGGCCTAGATCGGTGAAATAAAAGTTTCGAATATATAAAAGATAATATAATATACCGTAAATAATCCCATATTAGGAATAATATCAAAAATTTTTAATATAAACATCAGTTTAAAATTATAAAAAAAAGAATTTGTTAGATTTGATTACAGATATTTATTATTTATCTCGGATTATGGCAGTTATGTTCTAGATAAGTTATGATAATAAATTATTTAACATTGGTTTAAAAGCTAACAACACACAAACACTTTTTATGGCAAAGCAGATATAATATTTAAAGGGTGTAAATATCTTATCTGCATATTAAAAAAAAATCTAAGCCTGAAAATATAATTTTTCATGTTGCATCAATTTTATTTCTATAAATATTAATTTTTATATAATTCGCGTGATTTTTCGGATGTGTTACATTATAAAAAAACAATAAACATACATAATAATTCTAGATTAGCTGGATATTATTTAGACCTATTAGATGTTTAAAAATTGACTTTTAAATATGATAAACAAAAATAAAGGAAGATTTGGTCTTCGTCTATGAAAAAAAAAATAATAGTCAAATATGATGATATATATAATAATTCATTGTGATGAATATTTTTTTCAAGATCACATTTTTCATGCTGTTATAATCTTTTAAATGTATTGAATGATTCTATAGTATTTGCATGATTCAGTTTACAAAGTTTTTATTTGTGATTTTATATAATAAAAAGCATAATTTTTTTATAGGATTATAAAATATCATTTTTAAATAACCTTTTTTAACAGACCGAGATATTCATTGGTACTTTATTTAGCGAATCAGATCTAATTTTCTTGGAATAAATCTGATTTAGAGGATATAGAAAAAAACATAAAGCTCTAGGAATCGAAAAATGACGTAAATTCTTTTATTGTATATAACTTACTTACATCAAAATCGCATTTAAATCATGTATATAAGTATCTTTATAATTCATTTGCTGCAAAAAATTTATTGATTGATTGATATTTTGTATTTTAGTTGAAATATACGCATAAGCCGTAAATTAACAGTTTTTTTTTCGACAAGACAGAGTTAATCTGGATATCTATAATGGTTTCTTATCCATATTTTTTTGAATACTATTTTTCGGAATGTTATTTTTTATATATATATTAGTTTTATATTTCTTTATTATAGATATATATAATTCTACGTTTTTATTTTATGCCTTTGATTACACCTTCTGATTCAAAAGTTGGTATAATAAATAAATAAAAATTGCTATATATATTTTTATACGTAAATAACACGTAGGTAAATTTAAGGGTAAATGGTATTGTCGATTCTATCATAGATAAATTATTTTTTAATGTAAAAATTTTTCTATGTCTAAAGTTGATAATATATTTGAAAATTGTTATTCGATTTTCTCTACTCATATAAAAATTATTTCATAACAAACATACCACTATTAAAATATTATTCGTTTATTAATATTTTGTCAATTTACAAATGTATTTCTGTTTTTATTATTAATATGATGAAAAAATTAGAAATTTATAGTCCTCTTAAAGAATTTTTTATTTATAAGCTAAATTCATGGTTATGATTTTAGTTTTTGTACCGACCACGACTTGCTTGATTCTCTGCGTGGACTGCGTTTTTAAACTTTCTGTTATCTTCACATTTTCAGAATGAACTTCGATACTTCTCCTCGTTTCTAAACCTAATGATTCAAGGGCTAATCTCAATCCCAAGGTTTGTATATATACCTCAACCTAATTCGTTTCATCTAGTTCCTTCTGGTATAAAAATTTTTTACACATAATAAATATAAATTAATGGAACGTATTTTATATTTTTTAACATTTTTTTTATTACTATTTTATTATATTTTTGAATCCACAAACAGCAGTATAACTATTCTAGGGTTTCAAATCTTCTTCTACAAGCTTTGCTTCAAATACCTTTATATGCTATCTAGCTATAACGTCGTTTATAAATTATCAATATCAATGTATTTTACATTTCTGTATTTGTACAGATCTAAAAATATATATTTTTTATTTTATTGCATTTCATAAACTATAAATTAAAATGCATGATTTTACACTGATTTATCAATTGTAATATTTTTTACCCTATTATCATCATTGCTTGTAGCTCTAATTTTAAGTAAAGCAACAACACTCTGTTCGGATTGATTTTTTCTTCCGGTTAATACTCGATATACCAAAATTTATAAAAAATGATATAATTTCTAGTTTGATGGATTTATAGTGTATATATTAGACCAAAATTTTATGATTAAGATTTTAGATTATAATATTCTCGTATGAGTAATTTGAATCATTAAACGGCAATTAATCCGGCCCATCTGCAAGAATTGGAGAATACACCTGTAAACTGTCTCACATTAATTAGAATTTGACCTGTGACATACAGTGTTTATGACACCTATAAATTCGACTCGTTTATCATGATCAAAAACACGTGATCTAAAACAATTTTTACGTTTTTATGGATATTTCATGTTTAAAATACCATGAATGTGAACAGATATAAAATCATAGATCAATTTGC
Source organism: Rhyacophila brunnea (assembly GCF_057557595.1). Lineage (NCBI taxonomy): Eukaryota > Metazoa > Arthropoda > Insecta > Trichoptera > Rhyacophilidae > Rhyacophila > Rhyacophila brunnea. The sequence continues at coordinate 3,843,204 of NW_028233017.1, forward strand.
TGAAATTGATCTGAAACTATATGGCTTAAAGATGTAAATCCATGACGCTTCAAAAAATACTTTTAAAGGAAATTAATATTTTAATAACACTAATCCTATTTGAATTTTTGTTATAAATCTCATAATTATTTGTATTTTATCGGTTTTTAAATGATTAAACTTAATTTTAAATCTTTTCATATGAAGGATACAATTTTTGCCGCCCATATGTTCAAAATGTATTAAAATAGCAAAAGGAATATCAAAGTTATCATTCAAATTTTAAAAAATACAAATAAACTTATTATGTTGAAAATCGAAATATGCTCAACTGATCGAATTTATAAATTTAGATTGTATATCAAAATAAATAACCGTATTTAATATCTAATTTCTGTTTTATATCTATTGATTACACATAGAATTACATCGTATTTATATCGATATAAAATTTTCTGCCAACAGAATATGATGGAAGCGAAAGTATACTTATATAAGATACGAGTAATATAAAAATGCAACAAAGCCTGTGTAAAATGTGGTTTATAATCATATTCGAATATTCAAAGTTTTGTTTTACTCTACATTTTGTGTCTTCGTATTAGTATGTGACTGATTTATCAAATAAGTTTATATAAAATATAGGAAATCATTCAAAATGACAATTACTCGTAAAAAATTATTTTGGCTTTTATGCAATACATACACAAGAGTTTTAGAATAAAGCTTGAATTATTTTTTGATAAGATTACCAATGTATGTCTACAGGAATTTTTGAAATATGATCACAATTTTATTTCATGCAAGAAATTATAAATTTTTAGCTATGTATACTATTCATGATCTGTCTTTAGCGAATAATTCGCCCTTTATATATATAGACGCTGTTTTATTTATTTTCCAATATCATTCAATGTTTTTGTATAGAAATATATAGAGCCCATCGTGTTTTATGCACACACATGAGTAGTGAATATATTACAAATCAATTAAACATTATTTCTATCAATTCATATTTGATTGACATATTTTTACATTTCTTATGTAATTAATTCTCATATATGGTATAATGGATCTAATATTAAATTAAAAAATCTATATTTCCTCACATCAAGAAAGCATATTTCCGCAAAAACTAACGATTTACATCACGATTTTAAATATATCACATGCAGAAAAAATTTCCAAAAATTTATTTTACAGCTCATAGCACAGCCTCTACTTCTAGGAATCTACCCAAATCATAACTGCTGCCGTATAGTATGTGTAGCGTACTTGAAAATCTTTCTAATAATATAGGTCTCTTCATCAGTGTTTTCTTAGTTCATTGCACATAGGAAACATTTAACACATGTTTTTTGATAATTGAATGCCCTTGCATTTGATCATATACCTTTAAATGTGTAAGAAAATACAATTCATTTAACCCTCATTTATAAATGGTTGATATCTAATTATTTTTAAATTTAGTGATGAGTATCAAAAAAGAATTTTTATACTATTACTTAATCAAATTAAACACAGAAAAAATAAATTTATCATATATACATTTACTTATTTTATGAGGCTTATTTAATGTCAAAGTATACAAAACATGTTTAAAAAAAATGCAAAATCAATAGGAAACATATTTACATGGTGTAAATTAAATTTTATATAATCAATTATATATACATTTACATCCTATGTAAATGTTACAACTTAATCTATACTCATATGCTTAGTGGTTGTGAGCGTGCCAATTATATATAAATTATAGTTTTTTTTCACGATATCATGTAGTTCAGAAGGACGTACAATTCTAGCATAAGATAACTTAAAATTTTGTAGGTTTTGGACATGAAAATTTACCTTAAGTTAATAATATGATTAAATCATTTAAAAATTCACAATATTTATGATAGCATGCTTTGTTTTCTGCGACTATTTGAGAATACAGAAGAAATTTATTACAAAATACACTTAAAGCATAGATCGGTTTAAAACCAAGACTTTTCATTAAATTACATTTTCAGCTTTATAAGCTGCACAGAACCTTTTCATTACTAGTATAATTTCTTAAAATGTATTTTTTGCTAATTATAAGACAAAAATATTATCGATACCGTGTGTCATCGATTTCTAATTTTATAATATGACTTAAAATACAAAGATATTAACAGAAAATGGTAATAAAAAAATATAACATAAATATAAATTATTAACTTTGATTTTAGTTTTATATATCGAATAATCGATAATTTTTTTATGCAAAATAAAGAAAATATTATCTATATCTAATGAATGCCTAGTAATTTTTTTTACTATGATTTTAAGATATTAAAAGCCTTTAAATAATGTTAGCTGCTCAAAAAACAATTCTTATAAAACGCACGTTAAAATACTAGCCTCAGATAAAGAATTTATGATAAAAAAGGTTTTTAAAAAATATTAAATGGCAACTAAATCTTTTTATTTATGGAAAAAATTATTTTATGTTGATATAGATTACAAGAATATAACAAAGAATATTATATATAAAATGTTAGTGTAAATAATTATAAAATTTTACTCATGCATTTATATTTTTTTATCAACACATAATATAAAGAAGTTACGAACATATATTTTTTGAACTTTGTATTGAGATATAAGATCTATTAGTACGGTTGTAGGTTTTTAATTACAAAAATTTTAAACGATCTATATGAAAAAAACAATTAATAGATCTAAGCTTTGAAAATATTTATTTACCTAATTCATTTTAGAATCTTCATAATTTGTTAAAATTGCAAAGGATCATACGAAGAGTTTGGGTCTTTATTAAAATTGTAAATATAAATTTATGTAATAATTATAAAATTCTATTATTTTCCTTCTAAAAAACTTACATGTAAATTTTTGTACTACAACTAATAAATTTTTGATTAAGTACTCAGGTTCTACCAAAAAACTAAGAATTAGATTAAAAGCTAATATTTTTACATTAAAATATCTAGAATGATAAGAATATCTATATTGCTTCAAAATTTTGATTGCTTAAAAAATAAAAAATTGTTATATATTATATATGTAGAAAAAAATTTATAATTTGGGAATTAAAAACAGTTACCGACTAGATAGATATAAAATTTTAATTATAAATGAATTAACTATATAATAAGATAAAAAATGAAATATGTGTATAATAAGTGCAAAAAGGCATGGGAAATAAAATACTTTATAAAATTTTAATTACTCTAGCCTTTGTATTTAAATTAAGAAACTTACAAAAACTTTTTTCATATATAATTCATTTATAAATAAGCTTGAAAAACTGTTTCCGACATGGAACGAATAAATCATGGTTGTAAATGTATTCTTGAAAAATCATCTTACATAATATAATTTTATTGCTAGCAATGTCCTTATAAATAGAGGCTAACATATATTTGATTTATTTACTAAATATTGTTATTCCAACTTTTTATGTATTGGATTTGATTTTTAATTTTTATAGCGTGATATAACATTATAAATTTAGATCAATATGTTATCCTATGTTTCATTTAAAAAATTTAGAATACTAAATTGCTTGTAGAAAAATATATAAATTTGCATGTATTACTTATATAAACATGTAGTCAGTTTCAGATTTATTTTTAATTGTAATCGTACATGTGAAATTTATTATTTTTTTAATATGATCAAATACTTTACTGAAAAGAACATAATTGTGTAAAATGGCAGATATTTGTGCAATTTTATTAATCTTCGATTAAAATATGCCAGGGAAAGCTAAGATTTTAATGCATCAAATATAATATAAAGAGACGTCAAAGATTACATAAAATCAAATTAAACATATAAATCAATCGAAATTTCTTTTACATTAAATTTTTCAATAATAAATCTCAAAATACCACAAAAAAATGGATCTCAACATACACATCATAAAATCTACAAGCTGAATACTTTATGCAACTTTTAACTTTATTGGAGCAAAAAATAATAATTATTTTGATCTTAAAATAATTTTCTAAAGAATATATTTTAGCACAACTGTAGTTTTATGTATATTTTCAATTTGTCACAAACGCATGATATTCGAATTTTAATAGGAATTTATATAATTAGCCCTAAAATTCTGGATGTTTTGATTGAATTATATAATAAAAAGCATTTTTTTTTGCAATGAGAACTTTTTTATGAAAAAATACATACCTACGTATTTTTTTTTTGAATAAATTTTGACATCTTTTTTCAAATACCTCCAATATTTCTATAAATATATGAAAATGATTTAAAAACGTTCTGTTTCGAGTATATTATATGTATAATAAGTAATAATGCATAAAAATGACACAGGTCTATTTTATATTTGAAACCTAAACTTTTAATCTTATTTCACTTGATATACCACTGAAAAAAACCATCTTTAGGCATTAAACACAAATCTTTATCAAAGAAAAGTTCCATAACCTATTATTTTGGCATAAAACATATGATATCTTACGATAATTTAGACATTTCTTTGCGGAATCTTTGTTTCACACTAATTTCATTACTTACTAGCATTATTTACATACTGAGCATAGTTCTACTACCAAAAAGCTATATGAGATAATTGTAAAATTCTGCTATTATTCTATAATATATTTTTACATCGGAATGTTGTGTAAATCATATTAATTTGCATTTAAATGATATAAAATTCTCTTTATTAATTTTTTTTAACCATAGCTAATATATTCTTTTTATTTTTAAAGGTAACAAAAATATATCTGCATAAAATTTACAATAATAAAAAATTATGTTTTTTTTACAAATATAATAAAGCGATTATTTCACAAATGATTTACTTTTTATATATGCATATACATGAATAATATACTAAATTTCTTTCAATCGTTTCCCAAATTTATAATATCCGTGTTAGACTATATTTAAAGTATATAATCGCACCTGTATATGTATTATAGTATTCAAAAAAAATAGTTATAATTAATCTAAAAATGCCGCATAAGAATACAGCCTTCAAATGTGCATTCACATAAAAGCAAATTTTTAATAAAAACAATATTTAGAGTGTTAAATTATAATTATCGTCAGAGTGTATGTTTATAAAAAGTTGCTATAAATAAAACATCAATTTTGAAATTTAGTCAACATTTGTTGCATTATGTAGTTTACAAGAGTAATCTAGCATCAAGTATTTTTTTGGCCAAAATTTTCTACGACATACGCATAATATATTCTTAATAATATGTGCTGTCCATATGAACCTGTTTTTATTATAAGTTTAAAATAAAGACCCGAAATATTTTATGTTTATATCAATTTATTTATACATCGTGCATAAAAAATGTGGAAGAATACACACTAAAACCGCACATTTAGATGTTACAGAAGAAGAATAAAACTACGTAAATATAATGTTATTTATTTTCATATTTAAGCACACACGCTTAGAAGTTCTAATATATTATATAAAATATTGAACATATTTATTATCAAATAATATGAATTTTTTTGTGACTATGACAGTAAAACAAATATACTGAAAATCTTAGATTAATAAAAAGCCAATTAAATTGTTTAATTATATATCTTTAAATGCAGAAATAAAATTCTGTAAATTATTGCCATAAAAATGGTATTTTATTGCATGGACGTAAGTTGTATGGTTTCAAATGGGAGCAAATCGATTATTGGTTCCGAACGTTTCGTGGAATAGCAGGAATGCCTATAATATGGTTGTACGAATATCAACAGTGAAAATTAAACTAAATTATCAGCAAAAAAATGGTTTTATAAATTAGATATCAGTACCCAAAATCGCTTCAACTTAAGACTTTCTATTTTATAAGCCTTCCTAAAAGATTTCAATGCATGGATTCGTTTCACACTCAACATCCACAGCAATAATAGGTTAGATTAAGGAAAGAATACGCAGAAATCGCCGCAACATTAATAGAACAATATATAAACCTGGCTTGATTTTTTAAGCGATTAGAATATGATTATAGCAAAATTACCCAATATCAAGAAATAGAGTTTAGCGTTAATTCTTAATTCGCAACATTTGTAGGGTCAGTAAAAAGTGTGTCTGAGGATTAGCATCGGTTTTTATTATCAAGGACTAAAACTAAATATAAAAATAAAATTTGAAAAGTATCAGAAAAGGATTCTTAATATACAGACGAATGAGAATACAAAGAAATAGAATCATATAAAGACTCCAACATTATAAAAACACGGATAAATTATATCTATATATCTAGATTTTTACTCCGTGAATGAATATTAGTCACACAAAAGCAAGCTTCAGTAAGGTTTTTTAATTCACAAAGAAGATATAAAAAACAAAACTATTAAAATCAAAAGATCGTATAATAAAGATTATAGTACAAGTTAGGCTCTATTTATGTCCACTTGAACTTATTTAAATATAATTTATATTAAATTTAATATCATATCAATTTAAATACCATAAACATATGTTTTTTTATTCTAAGCTTGCATAAATTTAATTTAATTTAAATTTATTAAATCGACCGGTCAGATTTTCTGTGGATCCAATATGTCTATGTGACGTATCATCTTGACGACTATTTTTTTGCATATAGCTTTAAGACTGAATAGAAATGATATGTTATCAATGTTAAAACCATAATACAATCCATTTTTATCATAAATTTTGTCGTGAAGAACTTTTAAATTCATATTAAATTATTTAACATATGATATGAATCCTCAAAAAAGATAACTAAATATCAAGTGACCCATTAGAATAGACAAATTGACATAAACGCGTGGCAAATTTAAAGTAAAGAATTAGTTAGCTAATCAAAATTTATGAAAAATAAATAGATGCGAAGATTTAGTGTTGCTTTTTCTATATACGTGCATAAAAAATAATAATAAGAAAGGAATTGAATAAAATCATACATATAGCAAAAGAACATGTATGAGCATATTTTTTGGCAAATAATTATGTTTAATCTACTTTAAAAAGCCTTTATTGACATATAAAATATAAAACAAATAAATTAAAGGATTTAATCTTACGTGCCATATTGTTCACTTTATTTATGGATATACTAATCTGGGTTATAAAATATGACTTAGAAAGTGTAATAGGCTCTTCGAGATACGACATTACACAATAAAGTGTCGATCGGAAATTTCACATTAATAAAAAAATACAACTCTATTTTAAAAGTATAAATAAATAGAAATACAATCTTTTATGTCAATCATGCCCGCTTGATGTAGATACAGCCTCTTGACAGTCTTATCGTGTAAAGTAATGTATATATTTTGCAAATAATAAATCCACTTAGATGAAAGATAGTGTTGTCTATTTATATACGATAAAGTATATTTAACAGTAAGAATTGAACATGTAAAACGTAATTAAATATATATTGATCTATCCTCGATATTCATGAAGCCTATAAACGCATTGCAAAATTTTGTTTATAAAAACTACTTGATGGAATTACTTAGGTATTAAGATATCAAAAGACCAAAAAATATATATTTTATGTGTTATAGAGCTCAGTATCATTTAAAATGTATTTATCATATAATCAACGTGATTTTAAGGCCTTAAATCAAATAAAAAAAGATAAACCGACATTATTTTAATTCATTTACAATAAAAATGTCATCAAGAATTTTTCCAAAATATTGTGATTATTTTAAATACGCTTGCATCTCCATTATAAGGAAACTATTTCATAAAGCATAATTGATTTATATGAACAATTACTGTAAAAAAAGTATAAAAATTATATGCCCTTTTTTAAATATGTTTTAAAATCATAGACAGCACAATGTTATGAGTTCGATACAATAAAATTTGATGTAAATTTGACGCTTAAAAACTAAAATTTTTTACTAGCATCTATAATATGTTAATAAGATAATAGGCAACATGAACTACATGAATTAATATGAGAAGTATAGCATTTAAAGTCTAAGAGTACTATTAAAGATAAGTTCTGGTATCAAAAGATATGTTTAGAAAAACCGTGCAAGTTTTTAGATCAAATGTGTAATTTCATGTTGGAAAAATATAAAAATACGACCTAAATTCTACATTGAATTTAAATATTATATGATTAATGCCCTATTACTGACCAATTTTATAAATACCAGAAAAAACCGAATTATAAGTCTAGTCTGTCTGAGAGAAGGAAAAAAACTTTGCTTTCCAAAAATAAATATGGCTTTAGATGTATCACATTTATCATAAGACTTTTATATTGTCAAATCAAAAATTAGAGTATGTTCTTTATTATGATATAATTGTCATTTTGGATGTATATTTTGCAATTATTATAGATATACAATTAGTTATTTTTTTAGTACCTAGATAGCTTCATTCACGTTATATTATTACCATCAGAAGCGCAAAAAATTAAAATAAATTCACATGGTAAAATAAACAAAAATTGACATATGGATGGATATAATCATATGATATTCATTACATAAAAGCATATCAAATATATGCTTAACCATTTAAAATGGAATTGAAAATCGAAATATAACATACTAAAACATCTATAGTCAAAATGATTTTATAAAGTGTATTTTGTGGATTTTTTTATGTGATGACTAAATTTCTGATATATATAATTTACCTACATGAACATTTGATTTTGTATTTATTTTAACGATAACACATAATAATTTACGATTTATTGTATAATCAAGATTATATATGCCAATTATCTTATCTATATTATATTATTGCTATTTAACTCTAATAGATCTTAATCACACACTGTATAATATTATGAAACATTATCTATCAAACGAAAACAGACTGTACATGCGAAAGTAATATTTTATTGAAAAAAAAATACTACAGACATAATCACGCTAACGTAAATATTATTTTTCAAGTTTAAAAATATAATATGCATTTATAATAATAGCGCATTTATAATTTATATAAGTTGAATTGCCAATTTTTTCGAACAAAAAAGCAAAATCTTTGAATTTCTGGTAGTTGAAATAACTAATATACCCTACGTATATCTATTCGTATGTTTTATTCATAATATGTTTATACATTTTTTTGTTTTTATTTCAAAATTTGTAAATTATTTTTGCATAAATCCGGTCCTGATTGAAGCGTAAATACGATTTTTTTTTACTCACACTAAACCGTTTATATTAAATAGATTAAATTTTTTATAATTTCAAATTTGTAAATATGAAAAAAAAATCTAAATATAACCTATTAGTGTATTTTTTTTATTTATGGAAAGAATATAATAGAGATAAACGTCTTTACCTATAATTAGTTTGACATAATAAAACAAGAACAGAATTTAATTAGCATAAAACATATAAATGAATACAAAAATATTGTTATCTTATTAATATTCAGTTTTATTGCAAAAACTGTTATTTTATAAATTAGAAAAAGAAAATTACATTGAAATTATATGAAAATAAAACCCTCACTACCTTATAATTTTAAAAAATTTGTGATTGCATTACTTTAAACATGAAATTATCATTGCAGGCACTTGAACTCATCTCATTCGAGTTAGAAGAGCAGTTTATGAAGATAGATCAGGGGAAGGTGTCAAAAGATGTATCAAGGAGTTTTGCAAAGAACATAATGGACTGACTACGTCTTATTATTTTTAAATGATAAAAATAAAATTAATCCACAAATACACAATAATTTATTAAGATTTGCCCATAAATAAATAAAATTTAAGTTTTGTGAACTACACACAGAGATTCAGGTATTTAAGAGAGTCTTAAGCACAAAAAATAAAGAATTTGCAAAATATCGAACTTATCGGCTTGCAGGAAAAGAATCCAGAAAATATTCAAAGAGTCTATCAAAAAGAAAATTTATATCCATCTATTTGTCTGATCGCAATAAATTAGATATAATATTGGAAGTCTTTTCATTAAAAAATCGCACACACAAATATTCTAAAAATAGTTTTTCTGATTAAAAGCCCAAAAGATCTAAATATATGACTAAATTAACTTATTGGTAAACTAGTCAAATATTAACATTTATATATATATAATTTTTGACTATAAATTTATTCTAAAATCTCTGTATGTTCTAGTTTTTTTTATTGAGTTCATAATTCACAATAGATATACGTCGAATTATTATTATTTTTATAATATCATGTCATATTATGATCACAAAGTACTACAATCATCATATTATCGCAACCAAAAGGCATTGATATGCAGTCGCATATATATTCCGCTGTTAGAATAAATATAGAAAAATGGCTTTTGTTGAAACAGCTAGATACTGAGAATAATAAAATAAATGATATGTGTCGCTATATGCATAAAAAAATATAATCGTAATTTGATATGTTTATATGTTCTGAAAGTAAAATTTAAGGATTAAAAAAGCCGAATTTAGGATCTATAGATATTCATATAAAAAATATTGTACTTTTTTTTGATTGTATGCAAAAATTATTAAAATAGAAAATATAAATTGATTGTTGATTTGTGTGTAAAGCCTATTAAAGAATTTAGAATGCATTCTTATATATGTTATACGAAGTAAGAAGAACAAGCCTATAAATTATATTTTAGTATACTTATTTGGAGTATTTACGCAAATATAAGTATATACATATTTTTAATAGCTTATTTTACTAGGCTTCAATAGTATGTTTATGATTTACATCCTCTGAAAATTTGTATTAATATAAATTATTAAAATTCCACTTAAATATAAACAAAATATGAAATCACAGTTTACTTCAGAGTAAAATAAAACAATGAATTTAACGTATTTTACGTTATTGAACTAATATCAAAACTAAAAATTTGAAATATTAAATTTAATTTGCCTTAAATTAAAATTTTATAATCATTTCACAACCGTTTTATTGAATTTTACAGTTTAAGGACAATTAAACTGTTAGTTTGCCACAATATGTAAGATATTATAAATTGTACATCATGCCTTAGTATATAAAAATATGAAATTTTAATTCAGTCGTTTTACATATATTTTTAAGTTGCGATATTTTAAAGTTTGTTTAGACTATAAATATGTCTTTCTTATATTTACGAATTTTTTTGTAATAAAAATAATTATATATCTAATATAATTTGTTTTTTATTATTTAAATGCAGAATCATATGCACTGTAATTTTAGAACTGTTTATCATTTCGAAGTCTACCTTTTCGACTTAAATAGTTGTATAGAACAACCAGATACAATCTCATATCCAGTTACGTATCTACAAAGACATGATAAGTTACAGTTATGAATTGTTAACTAAGAATCTTATATCCAACCAAGAGATCTTTTAATAACTTGATATATATATCATAAAATATAAATTCAGAATAAAATCCAAATTGTTATAGATATAAATAGAAGTTCAGGTGGTTGTCATATATATTATGTGTATGAAAATATTTGGCTAGGTTATAAGTAAATTTATAGAAATATTTTTCACTATATATGAAATTTGTAAACAATACAGATTAAAGTAAAGAAAAACATTCATACAATTTTTGGGAATATATTAATAAACCCTTAAAAAGTCACATAAGAAACTAAAACCACGTTGTAAAAAAATACTTTTACCAAGAAAACACCAAAATTATCACCATAAAATATAGATGATTCTCATAAACAGAAATTATAATATCCGAAATTTTCTTGCAGAATTCGTTCTTTACATCATTTTATTTTTATCCATAATTCCAGAAGAATTTATTATAAAATTAAATATTCTGAAATCATACATTTGCTCCAAAAATTTTGAATAAAAACATTGTTTTGTATTAAAATAATCTGATTTATTGCTGTAATATTTATAATTTAAAGTTTTTTAGTTTATATAGCTTCCAAACACTCGTACGAACCGTCTTTGTTTCTTTGCATTGTACATAATTAAGTATTTTATAACTATTAACGATATAATTTACATTTATTATATTCATTGATACTTTTATATAGCTTGAACGATTTATTATCCAAGGATTTCAACAGATGCGATAACTAAAAACATGTGAACACAAAGAAAAAAATGCAAGACTATGCTAACTAGAAAATTAGCTTTATTCTTATATAACCAAATGTTTATGTCAGCACATTAATATAATGATATCTCCAAATTTTTTAAAAAATTATATAAGTACTTTGAGATTTTATGGTATTTATCTATGAGTTTAAACGATTATATTGATTTGATCTTGATTTCTAGGTGTTTTATTGCAATAATTCAGTCACATGATAAGATGAATATGTATTTCGAATATCTTGAAACTTAGTGGATTCTATTATTCTTTTATATTATCTTCAACTTATGATAATTTTTTCTATATATTCGATCATTTTTTTATGTTTGGCAATAATCAAGTATTGCCTATTATAGTCGTTATTTTGTAAATTTTTATAACATTTAACATATAAGCATCGATATATCTTCTATTACAAGCGATTCTTAAATATTTCTTATTTACGTTAATTCATGTTAAAATATTATTATTTTTTTGAGTAATTTGCTATAATTTCATTACTATATATGCAAAACAATTTAATTATTCTAATGCGTAAAAAAACCAATGAAATTTCAAGGCTTTGTAATATTTTCTCTGAATTGAATCACAGAGTATATTTTTAAATGACCATTTTAATACATTTATATTTCTATAGTGCAAGTTTGAAGTATGAGCCATATTAGTTTTTGATCCTTCCAATCAAATCCGAATAACCATAGTATTTATTTAGATATTTCTATGTGGAAATATTTGTGCTTTGGAGTATGTAACTATATTTATTTGTGCTGATAACTATGCACATGATTTCGATATTTTCAGTCGAATATTATAGATAATGAATATATCTAGTCTTGATATTTTGGTGAAAGATTCTTTCTTTAAACTATAAATATATTATCTAGGCCCCCTTTGGCTTTCTAATCTTTTTGTGCTTATCACTCTTTCTATTATATTAATTTGATAATCTTGTGTGGCAATATATTTTGAAATCTTGTGTCAACATTTAATAAAAATAGAATATTTAGATATTTATTGTATTAAGACACGATATATTTAATTTTACGGTGTCATCTTATCGATATTAAAATAAAAGTATCACTATTGCAGTTTACTCAATTTAATCCTTCATGTTATACTTATTGTCATAGATACTTCAAAGAGCAGTTATAGGTATAGTACTTTGTACCTTTTATTATGAATTGATAGCATACCTGGTTATAATGCGATGGCTGAAATTTTCTTTAAAATTGACAACAAGATTGATCTGTAATTTTATGAAATTTCCCAAATGTCATGACATCTCTAAACCATATTCAATCTATATTTATATTGCAGTTTTAAACACGAGAAAAATTTTATTTCTTCAAATTGCATTTTTTATATAAGAATATTTGAATATTATGGATTTTTATATTTGTTTATGTTTAATACATTAATTTATGACACTTGAACTCATCTCATTTGAGAGAAGAAGAGCAGTTGGCGAAGATAGATCAGCGAAGGTGCCAAAAGATACCGTAAGGTGTTGTGAAATATTCCCAATGGGTTGACCACGTCTAAATAGATAAAATTGATAAAAAGTAAATCAACTCATAAATAAATATATGCAAGTGAGTTATTATTGTTTACACTTTAGAAACGAAGAAAAAAAATATGTATCAGAAAAAATAGAGAGAATTCATAGAAGTGATTTATTAAAATAAAACATGTTTATCGGGTGAAAATGTGCATAAAAATGCAGACATGAGTAATTATAAGTAAAAAGTCTATAATTGCACTTTCATATAATTTTCATAAATTCAAAATAAATTAAGAAACGTTTAATACGACATTCTTTAGCATGTGATGGAATAATTTAGTAAATTGCATTTATTTACTATATATCATTTTATTCTGAAGATACAAGTTACTTAATCTATTAAATCGAATTCGACTCAACATATCTTTTTTTATATCTCCTTATATTCCTTAGTTTTGATAAAATTGCCCTTATTACGAATCCCGATACGGTGACATACAAATATTTTTCTTTACACTTATATATGTAAGCATTTACCAGTAAACGTAAAATAAAATGGTTCTTAATATTTCTCTTATATTGATTTGGTTGTGATTTCTCTGTTTCACGTCATATAAATTATAGACTTAGATGTGTTTTAAATGTTTTCGAAATTTTAATCTCATTTGTTCTACTTTTCTTTAAGTAGAACGCATATTTGAGACTGTTTTAGTTATGCATATTTCTTGTGTGTGTTTACACGTTCGTCGTCATCACCAAAGATATAAAATGGGGTTGAGGTAATTGATAATAGGATTAGATAAGAACTGAGCACACGATATTTCTAGAACTAATTTTTTTACGTTTTTTGGTGGTATATTATTTCATATTTGAATTCAATAATTTTATAAAGAGAACGAAGTTTAAGAAGATCAACGAAGGCTGGACTACAAAATAATATTTTATATAATATGCATCTGTATATGGAACATAATTTTCAGTGCATTTCAAGTGTAAAATAATATTAGTACAAGAAATATATTTTTTTAATATTTCCCGAATTCGATGTTCTGATTAAGATGTATATAGAGCTCGAATTAAAATCAATGTATATTTATTAAATAACAGCTTTTATAAATACAATACAAAATAAACCAATTTTTTTATCATAATCTAAATACAAAAACGAGATCAATTTAAAATACGAAATAAGAACTAGATATTTATTACATTTAATTTTTCTAAAAGTAAATTTTTACATGCAGCTAATGGGTGAAGGAATGTATAAAATGTCGTCTAGTATTGTTTGAAAATATTTAACTACCGAAGACTGATGCACAAATTATATGTTAAATAAACTTTCACGGGTTTTGAAAATATTAAAATATAGATCACCTGAATTGCCATCTCTATACAATATACGATGTTAATAATTTTTAAGCTTTTAATTTTTTTTTCGGGAAACAAAATGCGTTTTTAGCTAATTTTTAAGGCTTTTTACATATAACGAACTTTGTTGACGTCGATAGGCTAAAAATCATAACGTTTTTTTTCGGAAAGAGACAGAGAGACTATATTTGTTTATAAATCTGCAATATTATAAATAGATGATCATGATATGTGATTAAAATAATTCCACTTGTTTTTTATCCCAAAAAAAGTACTTTTTTCATTGATACAACAATATTTAAAACCATACACTGATCTTTTTAATATTAAAAAATTCTCGAAATCAACACACGAGAAAATATTCAGGATCTCAGCTGTTCCTGCTAGATTTATTTCTTCTAGGTAAATTTTTTTCTATCTTAAAATTCGTTTCCTTGCTGTCAATTAAAGACACAAGTAGGTACTTTTTTCCAAACAAAATTATTAACAGGTGCTTAATTTCTACACATATAATATATGACAATAATAAAAATTTATTTTGGTCATGTCATAAAGATCAAATATTATATTTCTCTCTATGTAAAGTTCAAGCAATCTAAGCATCACTGGCTTAATTTTATTCATTGTATTGCACTCTTTGTTATGGTTTAATGCGATTACAGGGACATATATCTTACAGGTGCACAGAGAAGAATATATGAAATGCATATGACAGAGTTAAATGACTTATAGATGATGCTTTAATCATCTGTTCTCCCCACTTTATATTAACAACAGCTTTTGCACTTCTTTCCAAAATTAGAGGTTTGTTTCAAAAGAGGGATTCCCAATCAAACTATTATTTAATTTTTATTATAACAATAATATATCGCACATAAATGTGAACTTTAAAATCCAAAAAAATGCTGCTATTATAAATAATAACCATGATTTACGATAATAAACGCACCTAACGCACGCTTAATTTGATCGAATCAATCATTTACATTAAATCTATATTTTTTTAGCGCTTACGCTTAGGCACAGAATATCTCAGATTAGAAATACAAGTTTAAAAGTATAGGCAATATAAGCTATGAATAAATAAAAAAAAGACTACATAGATTAAATTATAAATTTTAGAACTGAATGGTAATCTAAAATCGGAAGAAATTATTAAAAAATATTTAAAAATGACTTTTAACGTATAAACACTTTTTTAGATTCAAAGAAATAACTTTAGAAACAAAATTATTTTATTAACAGAATCTAATAAAAATAAACCATGGGAAAATCCAATTAGATAACGATGAAATTATTTATTTTGAATTTAATTAAAAGAGAAATTGAATATGAAAGTTCAGTGCACTTCAGAAGTAGTATAATTCTTTAAAATTTCATATTCCACTTTTATGAATAAACGTAAAATTAGATAATGCATATATGGAAGCTAAAATTACATTCTATAGATTTTCATAATTTTCTTTCTTTTAAATTTGACTGTTTGAGATAATATAACTGTTAGCGTGCAACAAAAAGTTGAATTTATAGATAAAATAGGATACATTAGTATAAAAATATTCCAAATGGTGTCTTTATGCATAAAAAGATTATTGGAAATGTGAAATTGCATTAGTTTAGTTTCCATATTTACAAATTTTCTTGGTTTATATTTCAAAGATGCGCTTAAAAAAAATAGAAAAATGCTAGATCTAAAGCAATTTTTTTTGATAGATCAATAGTTGCATATAAATACAAGCTTTTAGTTAAAGAACTATGTTTATTGAATGGAATATTATTCAAATGGGTGGTTGGTAATAGGAATTTATATGAATCTCGCTTTAAGTTGCAAGCAAAAGGTATGAACGTATTTATATCATAATATAAGTATAAATCTTATTTAAAACGAGTAGATCTTACAATTTAATCTGATATATATAAAAAATATAAATTACGCATAAAACCGTATTGCTTTTGATATTTAATAATCAATAGTTATTTTCAAATAAGGGAAGGCAGTCTAATATATTCTATGCATGCAAAGTATTTTTCTAGCTTATAAGTAAACTTCCAAACAGATTTATGATATCATATACGGTTTTTTAACCATACAGATTCAAGTATAAGAAAGGATTTACAATTTTGTTGGGTATTTATGAATTTATAGCCCAAAAAGTCTTAAAAAAACTAAAAACACAGTGTAAAAAATTACATTTACTTATAAAATAATAATATTTTTACAAAAAATACAGACTGATTAACAACAAAATTAATAAATATAGAATTTTCTTTCCTAATTTTGTTCTGAACATAATTTCAGTCTATCAAGTCATAATTCCCATAAGAATTCAATATAAAATTTTATCAAATAAAATTTACACATTTGCTTCAATTCTTTTTGTATAAAATTACGTTCAAATTGCATCTTTGTTTACGAATTCATAGTTTTGTCGCTTATATATTTTCTAAACACACCTTAAAACTGTATTTATAGCAATCCATTACAATAAGGGTTATTAAAACTTTTATAAAATTATTATTGCCATTTATAAAATTCGTTGATACTTGTAGATAGCTTGAATGATTAAATTTATATGGGACTACAGATGCTGTTCCTAGAATTAAGTGAATATATATACCAAATCCATGACGATATAAATTATATAATTTGCAATATTTATATATTATTATCTTTTTCATATTTACAAAAACTAAAATGTGATCATCAACATTTGTTCGAATTTTATCCCTGCTTTGAGGTCATCTCGTATTTATATATATAATTAAGACGATAATTAAAGTTTGATATTAATTTATGGTATTTGAAAGTAAGCATTCTGCAACATTATAAAATAAAGATGTATTTTTAGGCCTCTCGAAACTAAGAGGATTTTATTAGCTTGATATACTATGTTCACCTGTTATATATTTTTTTTACATATTAGGAGATTTGTTTGGGCTATGTTCCATGAAAATATGTACCTTAATTATTTGCGATGTTTTAAATATATTTTATTGTATACAACATATTATCATCGTAATATCTTCTATGATTAGGGATTTTTAAAAATTTCTTAATATCCTTAATTCATGCCAGAATCTTTTTATATTTTGAATTTTCGTTATAGTTATTAATATATTTTTAAAAAACAAAATTATTACTTAAAATGCGTAAATTAATACTATGTAAGTGTTCTTGAAAATACTACTCTGTGATTTATATCACAGAGTTAATTTTTAAATGAGCATTGCAATAAATTTATAGTTTCATAATACACAATTTAAATTTGAGCCTAATTCATTTTGAAGCTTACAAATAAACATATAACCGTAGTATTATATTTTGATATTTGCATGTGAAAATATTTGTATTATGGTTTGAAGTAACCATATTGCTTTGAGCTGATAACTAAGCACATGATTCCAACATTTTCAGTTGAGTAAGTATAGATATTTGTATAAATTTAGTCTTTAAATTATTTGCGGGAAAATTCTTTATTTAAATCATAAAATATATAATCTGGGCCTTCTTTGGCTTTCTATACTTTTTATGCCCAAAATGCTTTCTACGGTATAATAGATTGCTAAGCTTGGTCGAAGTAATATTATTGCATTAAAACAATATATATTTTATTCTACGGTTATATTTTATTGATATTAAAATAAAAACATCACAGTTGCTGTTTACTGATTTTATACTTCAATTTGTTTATCTTGCCATCATTACTTCAAAGAGCAGTCATAATGTAGTATTACATACATTTATATAGAAAATAAGATAACCGGTTGTAATCAGATAGCACAAAGTCGTCTTTAAAATAGAAAACAAGATGATCCGTTATTTGGTAATTTCAATAAGCTACGATAATTATAATATATTCCCAAGATAAATTTTTAGATCGATATTTACAAGACTTTAAATATTATTCCTCTAAATTGCATTTTTGATATAAAAATAGCTATATATCATGGATTATATGTGTGTTTATGTTGATAGATTTAATTTATTCTGTAAAATAAAAAAAGTTAATCTAATGCTACGCTAATTTTTTTTTTGAATTTTGCTGTCTTCGATATTAAGAAACTGCGAAATAAAATTAAATTAGGCTTAAAGCTGTGTCAAAATATGAATACACTTCATGCTTTTGATACAAAAATCTATATTTGCAAATTCATATACATTTAAACTTTTTGACGATGTTCTAATAAGCAGAAAAATGTACAATATTTATGTGTAGGCACCTGCATCAATAAAAATAACACAATAAATATATATAATTTTATTGCAAAGATTTTTCAATATAGGGGTACTTTTTTATTTTGAACTAATAATAGTTTAACTAATAAATAAAATTTTTATGTTTTTGCATGCCCTTTTCTTACGATACTTTTGTTCATAATCAATAAATAACATCCCATTGAAACAAGATCTATAGAAGCAAAAAAACTTATCTTTCATTCTTTTGTCTTTGATTTTTAATTTCTCTGTATTTTTTTAACAAGTAAAAAACCCAAAGATTTTAAAATTTAGTAATGAATGTTCATTTTTTCATTAAAATTCCTTCCAATTTTATTTGTGTATAGGTTATGATAATTTAACAATATTAGAAAAATTAAATTTATATTATATTATTATTTTTTGATATAATATATGTATTCTATTTTGCAAAAAAAATACAAACAATCTTTATTTACACATTTAACTAGAAATCAGGAACACAATTACTTTACTTTTGTCCAACAAATCTTACATTCAATAAAGTATACAATTATATAAGTTCATTTTTGCGCATTGGATATGCCTTTTAATCATAAAAATCTTGTTTTGCATCATTGCTGTATTATAATAGTCTAAATACAATTAATAATTAAATTTGTGAAGTTTTTAGAATTTATAATTTTTATATGTTTTATTTTGCTTATTCTAGTACTACCGATATTAATTTCATGTATAAGAAAGTCTCTATGAAAAAAATACAACGTGAAGCTTTTGTTACGTTTAAATATTGTCTTAAGCGTAAAAATAGAAAATATAAAATCTGGAAATGCGAAACTGCATCGATTTGATGTTACAGTAAAATTATATAGCAAGTAATGTTAATGTTTTTTTTATTGTTTACAGCTATACTTAATACTAAAATATCACGAAAATGTTATATATATAGTTTGATTTAAATCGTCAACAGATGATTCATATAAATCATGTCAAAGATTAATATTAGTATTTTTTTTAACTTTTACTTCGAATCATATGTGTTGAAACAATACTAGATTTTATATAAATCTTTGTAAATATACAAATTTTTTTTTTCGATGACTGTGTCAGTATAAAACAGTAATTTTTGTATAAAGGACTTTTTTGGGGCCTTGAAAAAAATATAAAGACCATTTTTCAACAAGAAATTTATATAACAAATATATTTTTATATTTAAGTTATTTAGATGAAAACCACAAAAATGCATTTTATAAATAAAAAAGATTCTTAAAGCTTTGTAAAAAGTAAAAAAATATTACTATTCTTCAATTATTTATATGCTTTTTTGCTGCATAAATATTGTCTTGAGATGAAAATGTATTGTTTTGTTTGACTTACACATCTCGTAAAAAAGTAAAAATATAAAACATATTTTATAAATATAAAATTAGGAAAATAAACTAAATATTATAAATTTTTATTTGCATTCAGACAAATTCTCCAAATCACCGTAAAAAAAGGAAAAAATATAGTTTAATATACGTTAACAAACCTTATTTTTATTGAAGAAAGTTAAAATCATATGTATATTAGTAATATTATAAAGTTTTAATTGCATATTTTGATTGTGCTCTTCTTTTAAAAAAATACCATGAAAAACACAGTGTATATATTTAAATGATGTCATATTATCTAAGATATACATTTATATACGATATTTTATGAGGTTGAATCTTTCTATAATATGTTTCTAATTTAAAAATTTGATTAAAGAATTCGATCGAACTTAATGCACAAAAAAAACATGTATTTGTCACAGTTATAGTTAAAAAAGCACGGCATGGTATTTCAATTAGCATTTTGTAACATTTAAAATGCTATCAGTAAGCATTATATCATTATGTTCTAATACTAAATATTTTAACATATTTATAGTATATATTCCACTATGATAAGCAGATTATATCGAATACATCTTTTTGATAACAATAATTATTAAAAATTCTTATATTAATAAAAATATTATTTTTATTTTTTTGAATGCATTAATTATCATTCTTTATTTCCATTTTTTTACCATAAGAGAAGAAACATATATAATACATACCATAGTCGATTCCGTTGTTTATAGGCGAATCAGAGCGCATATTAAGATAAAAACTATACATAAAACTGGTAATTGATGTTATAATAAACTGTTTAAATTCAATAAATCGGATGTATAAATGTTGCAAACATAAAAAATATAAATATCGTGTGAAATTTCAATTTTGATCTAAATAAAATTTTGAAAATCAAATCTGAAATTTTAATTGTATTTAACGGCTTTTACATACATAAATAGGGCCATTGAAATAGGCATAAATATAAACTATTGTTGAAGAATGCCAATTTAGATAAGCTATTTTGGCACATAAATACATTTGAAAAGCATATAAAAATTAAAAATGTAGTTTTTTGGTGCACAAAAATACAATGCCAAAATATTTCGATGTGATCATATTATTAGATCTGAAACTTGTATTTTTTCAATTTTTTAGGCATTATTTTGTGATATTCTCTTTAATCTGTTTTGTGTGATGTATTTTATGCTGTTATTTTAATAGAAGGTGCTAGAAAATGAACTACTTGGCTTCATATATTATTTCTGAAGAATCATAAGTAATAAATTTTTGTAACCGTTAATTATATAAGATATTCACATGTTTTGTATGATATTGGCAATTACTGCCAAATAATATATATAATTATTTGGCAGTAATTATATTTTTTGTTATATAATGTGTAGTCAGAAATGCAATTAAAATAAACATATTGCTTTCTGCATTGAATTCAGATCTTTAGCAAATAAGATATTAATAAGTCTCATTTTTTGATCATTAAATTTTAATAGAAGGTACGAATTGTTCTGAAAAATAAAATGAGGGTGCCAAAATAATGCTTTATTTTGAATAACACAAAATTAAACCAGAAATAAACAATGAACTGTTGTTTTATTTACGTTCAGATTGCAAGTTTATTATAACCAAATGTCCAAAATATTTATTTCACATTAAATCGTTGTCAACTTACAACTTGTTTAATATGAAAGAAAAAATAGAGCTTTTGCCAAATTTAAGAATTTATGATACTCTAATAGATTTCAGATATTCGAAATGAACTAATTTTATTTATAATTTATAAAAGGATTTATTTTTTAGTATAATATATATCATGTCTAGATAACAAATGACTCTAAAAAAGATAAAGTTAATGTACCATATGCAATCGAAGGGCTTTGACAGCGTTATTTCTATTTAATATGTGCTATATAACAATCTTGAACAGACTTATAATCACCAATACATTTTCTAATGATGTATACATATTTTGATGTTATCGAATATGATTATATTTTTATTATTTTATTTATAAGTTTTTTTATAAGAATCGATTTGATATTTCTTATATTGAAATTTTACCGCTGTCATAATGATGCAACAAATGTGAAAATATTGCACATTGAGTATTTTATTTGTATATTAATCTGTGGTTTCCTTATTTTTAGTGCTTTTGAATAAATTTTATATTTTTCATATAACATTTTAGTTTTTTATTCTTTTTTTACATAATATGTTTCGTGTTAATTTATATGCTAAATGTAAACTAAAACAATTTTTTATTTAAATATACGAAATTTTTATAGTTAACAATTCTTTTTATTAATAAATCAAATTTGAAACAAGATTAAAGAAAAAGACTTTTTTTACACGTACCTGCAATCTTAACGCTTCAAAATTATTTAAAGATTGGTTATATTATTATAGTTAAAATAAATTTACAAATCGTGGGACATAGCTCGATTTTTATGAAATTCTGAAATTATAAAACCGGCTTGGAACAGGTACACATGCATTTTACAGATAATAAATGTCAAAATATAAGGCTTTTTTAAAATCCAACAAGAGCTACAAGATTTGCGGCTTATATATAATATTAATGTCTATTTCTTGTTATATCCTTCGAAAATATCTTGCATGTGACCTTAGTTTATGCGTATATAAAACACAAAATTTACCACATGCTCATGATATAAATCTAAAATTAATAAAATGTATATTATGACAATGATAGGGACATACTAACGCCACATTTTATGATTTGAAAAGTATGATAATGAATTTTTTTCGAAATTTTGTTTTATTTATTTTCGGAAATTTTTAGAAGAATATTTCTTCGTTCATAAGAAAATCTTACTATTTACTTTTTCCATAATGCACCATTTGCGGCAACTCTTCTCATGTTAAAATACTTTGCTTCAAAGCCTTTTCCGCGTCCGCCGGTTATAAATATCATAATGATAATTATATAGATTTTCGAAGTGTAGATGTCATGCAGAGACATATAATATATTCTATATTTTAAAGATGAAATATTCCCCTATAATACACAAATTTTATTTTTTTCTTTGATTTTATATTAGTTTGCGTGAAATCCGAGAGATTGGAATTCTTTCAACAAATTATAGGAAAAATGATCTGTTCATTTTCAGGAAAAACATAAATAGGATAAAATTTTATGGTTGAATGCTAAAAAAAATAATAAATATATCTTATCACAATATCAACATATTAGATTTATTCTTGATGCAAGATAATTCTACTTTCTTTTGTTTTTTCTTGTCAAATTCCTATATTCGAAATTCTAGAACAACATTATATTTGCTAGATGTAGCATACTTGCATAAATTCAAATGTTTCAAAACTTTTTTCTAAGATAACTAATTAAAAAATTGTATTTTTATACTTGTAGCTACATAAATGCAAAAATAAAATATTTTGAAACAAATACAAAATTAAAACTTTAATATGTTTTAAAAAAATGATACGATTATATTTAAAACAATCTTTTTAAGATTTCTAATCTTTGAATGATTTTAAAAAATTTGGACCTATAAGTTTCATTAAATATGAACAAATTTCAATAGAAAATAATAAATAGAAAACTATACTAAGCACAGAAGATTGTCAATAAAAAAATATATTGGGATATTGAATAACATTCGACATTCAGAAGATATTTTTGTAGTTATAATATTCGAGAATGTGTATATTTATATTATAAAATATGTATTTAAAACTTCATTTGTCAAAGTTATCTCATAAACTCATTTTTTTTTACATTCTGTATATATTTATTTGATTATCTATTGCAAAAAAAATATTCATATAATCACTTACATATAATATCGGTATAAGTTATAATTCAAAGCTGTATGATAAACATGTAAATTATATATCGATAAACGGCTAAAAATAAACGTTCCATTAACTTGCTATCTATATAAAGTGTAAAATAACGTTAAAAATATAACATACATCGTATCCTGTGCTATTAGAATTATAATTCAACCGTATTTCAATCGAATTGTTTTATTATATTTAAATTTTATAACTAATATTTTTTCGCCATAATTTCAGTTTGATGATTCTAAAAAGCTATAGTATAATTGAAAATATTATATTATATGTAAGTGGCTTTCTATATATCAATTTAGGCGAAAAAAAATGCAATGCATTATACGAAAAATAAAAAGAAATAAATTTCAAAGCTTAATTACATAAAAATAGCAAAATATAACATTCTATGTTGAGAAAACTTCTAAACTATCCAAATATCTCAGGTTTACTTATTTAGAAATTGCATTTTATCATAATTACAGAAATCATGATAAAAATCTTGATTTTATTTATATAAACTATATTATAATAATACAATAGCCTCTTTTTTGCCAAATAATTATAGATTGATCTTTTAAAATGAGTTCAAGGGTGTTATATTCTGTAGTTTACTTTTATAAAAATATTTGAAGGTTTCATACAAAACAATATTTTTTGAATTTAAATTATAAAAAACTAAGCCTTGGGTGCAAAATTATTATTCCAATTGGATGACTGTAAAAATTAATAGGATATAAGAAATATTGAAAATTTGAGTTAAGTATATTGTATTAAGAAGTTTATTACATCATCTTGACCTTTAAGACTTAATCTATCATTAATAGATAGTTAATTATGAGTTCTTGATTTAAAAACACGATTTAATGGTAGAAGCATGAAGAATTTAGTTTTATCATTATATTAATTTCAAAATCTAATGTGAAGCATATGAAACATTAATAGGCCGAATTAACGTATATCTATATGGTTTTTTATATGTAAGATATGCAAAAATTATTTTCAAACAATCTATTCAAATAGCAGATTTACAAACCACATGTTGCAACTTTTAGCTACATAAATAAAAATTTTAAATATGATAAAGCTATAAAACAAGTTCTAAAGTGCCAACTACATTAGTTTCTGACATTATATTTGCTATAAAATCTTAGCAAATGAGATATAAAAAGCACTTTAAAAAATAAGATATCATATAAAAAGTTTTAATGATATAAAAATATATTTAGATTGTATAGTAAATCACGCAAAAAAGTAAGGTAAGAAATATTATGATTACAAGAAAATGCAGCATGTAAATAAACTATCTTTTATATTAGTTATTATAGTGCCATCTGGAGCATCCTTTGTATAATGCTGTATCCTATACTAGAAGTTAAATACTATTTTTTGTTTTCTAGAATTTATGAGAGATATTACCAAGATATTGACTAAATAATCGATTGAGATATATATAAAGGCAATGGTAATTATCATTAGAAAAATTTATTTATTGTAAGTTTAAAACGTATAAAAAAACCTTTCTATTTACATTTCTTGTAATCTTATGTAAAAAGGGCCATATAACTTAAAAGTTAAAAGGTATCGAATTTTTTTTGTTTGGTACTAAGATAATTTGTTAGTGGCAATATTAATGTCCACCAGCATAAAATAAATATCAAAAACCTATTTGAGTAAATTCAAAAATATAGATTTGCATGTATGATAGGCAGTCAAATGTACAATTTTTTTTTATAGGCATAATTTGCTTCTATATTCTATTTTTTATTTTAAAGAATTCTACTGTAAATACATTAGTAGTTCATTTATTGAGTTTTGTACCATCCATATTAACATAAAAAGAATAAAACTGCAAAATAAAATATAAATATATACAAGTCAGGCAAGATTCGTCGTAATATCACAGAAAAAAATACTTTAAAATCAACTTAATTTATTAAAAATAAAATTTCCAAAAGACGTAAATTACAACTAAAAATGAAATTTTTTGATTTTTTTTTGGGTGGATTAAAAAATATGAAAAAAAAACACATAAATAGCATATACTTCTCATCTAATTTTATAAAAAAAATATAAGTATATTTTTTCAAGAATATTGTAATGTTGGTGTATAGATTGACAGCAAAATGTATTTCTATCTGATATTGCGAATTTTCAAAAATTTTAAATTATAATGAAATATAATTAAACATGTTTAGCTATACAAAATACTTCATTCTAGTAATTTTCTATATACTAGGAATAAAATATAAAGAAAAAACATGTAAAATATGTTTTTGTGCGTGTAGACACAGAATATATTAGATTTTGCTTAGATTTAGAAGTTAAAATTTATAATTTGAAAAAAATTCAAAATTACGATTATCAGTAAGAAAAAATCCAAAAAATTTTCTATTTAAAAATTTACAAATAGTTTTAATATCCATAGATCGGCTATTAATGTGTGTGCGTAATTAAACTTCTCTATAGTTTTATGTAGCCTATTACAAGTTTAATGGTATTTTTTGGTAACATATATAATATTTATTGGAATAAGTTATCATCTAAGAGTAAAATATTTGTAAAATACTTTGCATATATAATAATTTTATATAAATTTAAGTGCAAAACATTTTTTTGTCATATAAGTCTAAATTTTTGTCTAATACATGTCAATATCAGCACAAAAACCGTGTATTTAAACAATAATATTATCAATTATTATAAAGAATAGCAAAATAAACATTTTAAGAAATCTTAAGACAATAAGTAGAATCGAAGAAATTTGAGATTTCTTGTTGCATCCAAAATTAATAGAGTTTGTGCTTCAAAAATTATTTACACCTTTTATTTGTTTATAAGTATGAATCCTATGTCTAGAGATAGGTTTATAGATCTTTTTTGATAGAAAAATGGCACAAAAGTTTGCAGAGAATATAAACATTCTATTTTTTTTGTATTCATAAGGCAATGGCTTCATATCATAAAATATGCACAAACTTTATTTTACCATTCCAATTAACTATAATAACAATTAATGTCAGAACTGTTGGCGGTACTAGTAGTGACAGCATCAAAATAAAAAATGCCCTGAATATTTTTAGTAACTTAGCTGAAAAAAGATACAAATATATGAAATGAATACAGCATGAAATATCTAAATTTTTATATTAAAAAGCTTGCCAGCGCAAAATAAAGCTTGTTCTGAACTATTTTTTGTTATAGTGATATAAAAAAGCACAAAATAATCCACATGTGCATTTCAGTTGCAATAAATAGGCTCTTTTTCAATAAGAATAAATTTAATAGAATAATGTTAGATTTTAATATAAGATTATATAGTCACACTATAAATATATATTTGTATTCACACAACAATGATATATGAAAATGTACATTAAAATATAGTAAACAAATTTTGATGTAGTTTTATGTCCGATTATCGTAAGATTGCAATCTTTGTGATAATATTATTACGAAATAATATATGGTCTTGAATTCAGACTATAAATTCATATTAGATATAAATAGCATATAATTCTAAATTGAAAAGGTTTTCGCTATCGAAATAATAAAAATCAGCTATTATAAAGTATAAATACCAGCTTAAGAAGGAGCAAGAATTAAAAAAAATGGATTAGTACAATACATAGCTCCAAATCTATAAATTAGAAAATTTTTCGTACAAGATTTACGAGAAGTGGAGAAACTGAGAAACAAAAACAAAGTTTCAAAGACAAACATATGGTTTTTAGCAATAAACTTTATTATAAGTAAATTTTCTATATATAAAAGTATAGTATGCAAAATGTAAAATTTTTTTTGTACATTTTTTATTAGCTTTACTATTGTAAACCAGTATTACGGATTTATTTGGATCTTATATCCATCAAAACATTAAATATTCAGCATCATAATTAAAATGCAAAAAATTGATCAGAAAAATGAAACGCAGTCAAAGAAGTTGTACCTGTAAGTGTAAATACGCATGAAAAATATGTTTTCTCAATTGTTTTATTTCTTTAAATTTGAGCATTTTAGTGCAGTATTAGAACATAGTGCAGTTAAAAAAATCTCAGACAATAATTTTTTATATATACGATTTATTTATGTTTTTAGTACCTTTTGAATACCTTTTAAAATATAAAACCTCTAAAAATCATCACTGTCAAAAAAAACGAGTTTTATGTTGTAGAAAAGAGAATTTTATTGGTGTAAAATCAATTTTTTAGTTCTAAATTCATGATAATTATTACGCTTGATTAGATTGCGATTTTTCGCACTAAAAATATGACGGTCAGAAAACAAAGCAAGAAGAGGCTTTTACGTATTGATTTAATATGTATAATTCATATAGTTTATACTAATAATGCAAAAAAATATAATTATATAAAAGCATATTTTAAGATAAGATTAAATTGGATTTTTTGACATTTTGTGAGAATATTTTACATATTTACCTCTTTTACCATTTTGTTATTTTTTCTCATATACCAAAATATATACAATTTAACAAACGTAAATTAACACATTATTGGGCAAAACTAAAAAGTTATCTTTATATGTGATATTTTTTTGGGGTGATTTGAATTACCTTAATTTTTTAACATGATATATTTAAATCTAGATTATCACAACATCCGTAAAATTGATTTTTCATACCAGTAACTTGTGGTATTGTTTGAATGTGTTTTTGCATGAACAGTGTGCAAAACACTAGAAAAAAAATGCATTTTTATGATCAAACTAACAATATAACGCATGATTGATATTGTTTTGCATCAAAATACGTAAATAGTAGGAAATATATGCAATTAAAAACAATTTAGACATGGTGTATAACTGGGAATGACCACATAAAATCCGATAAGAATTAATTATTTACGTAAGTTACATATATAATCTTATATTATACATTTTTTACCATCATCTTACATAAATTTGTGATAATATAGACAGCATACACTATGATTAATGCGACTCTACGCTAAAAATAAATAAATTAGATGTATATATTATTTATAAATAGATTGTCTCTCTCTTAATGCTGTAAATATAAAAATTTTAGTTCAAAAAAGTAATGTTTTCAAAATATAGAAATTTATATGACTCAAATGTCAAATATATCGCGATTTTGCTCTTTTTTATAATAGTAATTGTGCCTTATTAGTATAATTTATATGCTATTATATTAACTAATGCATGTAAATTATATAAAAATGGTTTTTACGGCAGGTTTTATATGAAAATGAGACATCATTTTATCAAAATATGAAATTTAAATCTTTAAACTTGTAATCTCAAAACATAGCCTATTCTCATTATAACAATCTCAAATACACTGATTTCGAAGGAAAATAAACAAATTATGGAATTATCTTAACCAAAAAAAAAATTTATATTTTTGCAATTTAGAAGCTTTTAATTATTTCTTTTGGGTAATTTATGTATTATTTGCATGATTAATGTGTTAAATTTAATACTTTGTGATTCTTTCAATATTACAAATGGAGAAATATTTTACATTAACTTCAAATCTAGCAGGAAAATTTTTTATATTGTGTTTAAGAATTAAAGATGTAATATATCAATATGAATCTAATACATCTAAGATAATGTATGTTTTCTACGTTGTTTATAATATCATATGGCATAAAATATTTTTCGCTGCTACGAAATATCATATGCTATATATAATGGAATTTATGGTGGCAACATAAGCAGTAGCGCATTCAAACTTTTTATCTAGAAAACCACTTGAATGTGATGTCTCATGCGTTTAAGACGTATATTGAAAGGTTTTGAGGCGTGATTTTTTGCTTGAGATACATGATACTTTGATTAAAAATTGTGCATCGATAAATATTCAAAATTATTTTTTTATGCAATTATGTTTATTTAACTGCATTTCTTTATTTTTCCTCTATTTTTACTTAATAATTTCAAATAATATAAATTGGTGGATGTTTGTCTCTTAGATACCTGTATTTTTTTAAATTTCAGCTATAAAAAAACATGATATAATATTAAGAAAATATTCAAATATAATATTAATTAAAAAATTAAAAAGAATACAGCTAGTATATTTGTATATATGAATATTTTTTAAACATTGATGTAAATATGTCACTCTATCATAATAAGAGTATAGTAGATAATTATTTATATATTATAACGCTGAATATAATATGCGTTCAGGAATATTTTATGAAAAAAGGTCCAGATAAACGTAAAAATTCAACAACATTATAATTTAAAGATATACTTGTCAAAAAGTGGCATAAAATTCTTTTATCTTATAGATTGCAATTTCAAATTCTAGAAATCCAAATTGATCATTTGCAAATTTCACCATCATTAATTCGATATATTCTATATTTTTCTTGCATAACAATTTCAGTCAAAAATTTTGTTTAAGACAAGTATTAAATGATTTATTTTGCTTATTTTTTTAGTATAAAAATAATATGTGATATATTTTCTATTTGGAATAGTAAATTTTTGCCTCGATTCTTAAACTAAATGCAAAGTCTGGTAAAATCTTCGATTCAATAATTTTAACAAAATATTTTTATTAGTTTAAAAATGAAATACGTTTCTGTAAATATTCGTAGTTATTTGCAAATGTATATTCGCTTGACGGCGCTACAAAAACTGTGTTTTGAAGAAAAGCTAAATTTATTTTTAAATCTAGTCTTCTATTTTCAATCCAAAAAAGCAGTAAAAGCATATAAAAATGCGCAAAATATATCTAAAATGCTCAAAGTTGTATTTTCTCGCATTCCAAGTTTTTTGTACCCATAAAATAAACAAATCTAGTTGAAGACTGAAATGCTTCTTATCTTCCTAATTTATTGGATAACTTATTCCGGTTGATCATTACTGAAAATGTGCCGTTGAAAGGTATATAAATATTTATTATGTGTCAATTATACAAAGTAAATTTTCTTTTAGAACATAAAGCTATCGGATTAGAAAAATATTTTGGATATTTAATGTCTGACGAAATTCTTTCTTTTTGTTCAGTTATAAACAAGTCTCATGATAGTGAGTATTTAATTGGTTATCTGCTACAAGGAAACACCGTTATTATTATAATGTTTGCTTGCATACCTTCCCTTGCTTACTGAAAATGTGTAAAGTTGTTTAAGAGCCATTATAAATAAAATGATTAATGCTAAAATCTCTTTTTCTAATCTTATACCATATTTTTTTTTTCTGTTTACTTGTAGTCACAACTATAAGACGAATTCGAAATTTAATAATGTTTTGCGTGTGATAATTTCTAGCCCTTTTCTATTTCTGCTAAAATATTGTTCATATATTTTGAATTATAAACTGATATGAAAACAAAGAAAACGGATAAAAAATTATATATAAAAGTTTATATCCTACACATAGAAAAGAAAACATTTTTAATTCACGATATAAAGATGCGATAAAATATATAAGTAATTATAATTTAAATATAGGGATATTTTATAATCTTACAGCTACTATATAAAATAAGAAATATAAATTTTTTCATTTTATCAATCATATATAGAAATAATACTAAAAAACCTATTGTTTTTATAATATACAAAACATTCTTAGTCCTTTGGCAAGAATATCAATCCAGTTATTATTAATATTTGCATATGCATGTATTTTTAAAGAAATCTTTATAAAAGTATTTTAGAACATATATAATATCCTTATAAAATAATTCAGAATGCCCATTTTAGCATTGTGCTAACATTATCGGCTATTAAAATATTAAATTGGTTCGAATATGTTATAGCTTATAAATATTTAATTATAAGATTCATAGAATAAATTTATGTTAAGAATAAACTTGTTATGTGTTTCTATTATGAAAAGAATATTTTATCGGAAGATCAATTGAGTGATTTTTTTTAGTTCGATCCAGATATGTCTATATAAAAAAATAATTGAAACATAATTTTTTTATTTTTGCACTTTGGCCGAATTTTGTCTTGGAATTATTGTAAATAGATAATTTCATAATTTACATACAAATAAAATAAGATTATTAAAAGGCGAATTATAGTGCTTACATTAAAGTTAAAAAAGAAAACACCGATATAATTCAAGATAATTAAAAGATTTATCAAAAAATTAAATAATTTTTCTAGTGATATAGCATTATATACATCTTCTAATGGGTTCGTTTTTTTCACATCGGTGAATCGTTGAATAAAAATTTAAATATTATAACATCTTATATCCTTGTTATTTGTTTCGTATCTATAAAATATACCACGAATATTTTATTTGCCACATTACATTAATTATATTTATTGTGGTATGTTTATGAGTTGTATATTTTATCATGATTTCGCTATAAATGATATTGCATATTTTTGTAAATATATATTTTATTTAATTTTAATAATCTTTGTAGACAATGTTAAATTTGATAGATGTACTTTGTAAAAATATTATTATATAAGCCAATATCGTCAACAAGATTACATTATATAATAAATATTGAATTTTACTGCTGTTTTCATTAATATAATAAAATTATGTAATTTTGATCTTGAACTAAATATAAAAAGTGCGAATTTGGTATCAAGATTTTATTTTTATTTTTTATATCATATAATTAAATTTTTCTCTCCCGCATATTTGTAGTTATAGAGTCAGAATCTTTTGCTCTATGCGATTTATATTGGTACATAGGTTTGTATGCATACATATTACATCAAATCCTACAATTTATAGATATAATAAACACAAAGCAGCATATTTTGGAGGCAAAATAGATAATTTTTCGTAATACGGTAGTTTCTTTACATTATGAGCAGTAAAATTTCATTTAATACGATAAAATTTTTACATTTGTTTAGTATTGAGTGATTTAAATTGTAATTTTGTGGTATAATATCCTATTATTTAAAGCTATCTTATAAAATATTCCGCTCGTGACAATATGCATTTAGTCTATTGTAGGTAAGAATCCTATTGTTTTTACAATTATTCTTATATTATAAGCCCTTCTTTTTTTTACGTTTAGTTAGCAACACCTTATTGATACTAATTATAAAAATGACCATCAATGTGCAAAAAAATCATATTACTTAAAATCATAGTAATTCGATGTCCATATTACACCGCCAAATTACGATTATCATATGACACTGTACGATTCTTTCAGTTTCAATATGACTCCTGAATGAAATTTGAAAAACTATTACAATGTTTGTGATTTTGACGTTTATAATAGAACAACAGCCCACCCTTAAAACAAAGATTTATACTGTTTTTGTAATCAATGATGTAGATAAATCATAACTTTTATTATTTCTTTCTGCTTTTTTCATTTTCTAAAATATTTTTACGTTCATTATGAGCCATTTTTGCTATAGCAATATTGTAAAAGATCATTATACACAGAAAAAAAAAGAACACATTAATGGATAATATGTATGTATGATTGTAGGGGTTAGCATTATTTAATTTAAATTAAATACTTATTATTTTCCCGTTTTCTTGAGAAAAAGGAGGTTGCTGTGTAAGCCGTTGAACTGTGCCTTCAGTATTGAAAAAGATCCCACACCGTTCAGCAAGGATAACGGTAAGCGTAAAGTGTGGTTGTAGCTTGTAACTTGTAGCGATGAACAGTAGACAGAATCTCATTCCCTCCACATAATGACTGCCGCCTATGAGAAAGGGCCCAATCCACGGTGATTACGGGTGAGAAGAGGTGCTGGTGGAGTCCCACAGAGAAACGCAGCAGTTAAGCAATATATCCTATGTATATAGAGCGAACTTCCTAAAAAGCAATAGAAGTAAAAAATAAATAAATAAATAAATAAAGTAAGTAAGTAAGGTCGATTAAAATTTTCCCGTTTTCTTTATTATGGATTTTTGCTCTATATCCACTTTTTATCTTGATTTGTAATTTGCTATTAACATTTTGTTTATCTATATTATTGTAAATTACAATTTTAAGATACTATTTTGACCTAGAAAACGGCAGATCTAGCACAATCTATATAAATTTTTAATGGTTTTTATTAGTAAAAATATTGAAATTTTGCTTTAAAATTAGTTGTTGAAATGACATATTAAACCACAAACATTTTCCAATGAATAGATAAGAATTTACGGATCGATTTTTTGTTATATTGTGCATTTAAATGTATGGTAATTCATTCTATTAATTATCTTCGATTTCTAGATTTGGCTTCAGTTTGTTCTTACTTAATAATTTTTTAACATATGACCATTGAATTTATTATAATTAATACGATAATACTGTCTATATTGTATTTTTTATTATAAAAACAATAAATAGGTCAAAATAAGCACTATAAATTTATTTTTTAACGATTGCATCTGTAATTTCTTTCTTTTGTCGAAAATACATCTATTCGTACGTTTAGAACATATAAATGTTTTATCTCTTGGATAACAATTTAAAAACCAACATAAATATGAAACTAAATTTTGAAATATGTCGAATAATTATCTATAATAGTATTTTATATTTATCATATAAATGAGAAATTTTATTTGATTTTCAAAGATGAATATCACAATAGCATTCATTTTCTACCATTAACAAAAGTAGAAAAGTGTTATCAGTCCGAAATCTCATTTTTTATGTGTTAAAAATATCCATGTTGATTAATCTGCATATAAATAGAAAAGGTAATATTAAAAGATTCATTATTGTGATTTGTATTAGTATGAGTTAAAAATTCCGTACGAAGTAGACGCATACAGGCAAGCTCTCATACAACACAAGACACTTGAACTCATCTCATTCATGAGAAGAAGAGCATCTGATTAAGATAGATCGGCGTAAGGTGTCAAAAGATGTATCAAGGAATTGTGCAATATTTCCAATGGGCTGACCACGTCTAAATAGATAAAATCGATAAAAAGAAAATATTAACCCCAGTAAAAATTCCTAAAGTGGCGCTGAGTTTGACAGAGAGATCGAAAATAGAAACAGAATAATCTTTTCGATATGAATTGACTCATTTAATATTATACTCTATAATTTATTATGAATACATTGAATTAATTAATTAATTAAATAAATAAAAAAAAATCATCAAAAAAATGCAAAACCAGGAGAAATAAAAAATTTTCTGAAATTTATTTTGCGGGGTTAAAATAATCTATCCATGTCTTAAAAAATATACAGCATTATCAGGATCGTATACTTTAAAAGGATTAAATAATGGTGAAAACTTGAATAATACATTGAAGAATTTTGTAAAATTCAAAACATATTACATTTAATGATATATAATATATATTGTATTATAGAAGCTCTATGGTTCTCATCATTCCACTTAATCTAAAAATAATTTGTTTCAACTCTAATTGTAACCGATTATATTTATAATATGCAAAAAAACCACAAGTATTCATTTATCTAGCTAAGTAATGTAAATTTTAATTTAAAAATGATGCTATCTTCTTTAAAAAAGGTTTAATATATTTAAAGTTTAAATTAAGGTTTTTTGGTACAGTATACGTTTAGGTTCGTACTTAAAACCATAATATTATACTTAATACTAATTATTAAAATTTTATTTTTGACAAATCAATTATCTTTGCGAGGGTTCGTAATCATTAAATATAAAATAATGATGAAAGTTCTAATACAATTGCTACTTTATGGGTATTATATGCCTAAATCTAACTTTTAAATATGGTAACATTACTAAATATACCATGTATTAGTTCTCTAGTTACAGACAATATTTATATATAAAAACCGTAATTTGACAAAGCATTATACAAATCGTTCATCCACATTTCTTTCTTATCCCATAATGACTATGTAATATTTTAAAATATAATTTTTGGGACTTTATATTTACAAAAGCTCTCGTATATTATATATCCTGTTATTCATGGGTTTATTACTATGTATGTATGATTTTTTACGTCAAAAACCATCCTTTTAATTTAGAATATATGTATAATAACATTTATGTACCTAAGATGATTTATACAATATAAATGATTCAGATACGTAACAAATACTATCTGTTTCTGGAGTTTCGCTGTCGTTTACATATTTCAGTTTATACAAATTACCAAGCAATTTTAAGATAACGATCAAAAGTTATTTGGTCATTTCCTATATGTTAAAAAAGCGCAATGAAATTTTTTCGCATCTTTCTCGAAGGCGAAATTATTATAATATATAATTCCATAAAGAACACACAAAATCTATAATAAACTTGATTTTTATTATCATAAAAATAAATTTCTAAAAAACTACAAAGACTTAAAAAAGGCACCGTTTAAAAGTCGTTCATACATTTTTTTTTATAGATTTTGTCGATTACCGACCAATAAAAGAGGGTAATTACATTATCGACTTAATTTTTATTCACACGCATTATTCGCTGTTGTGATTGAATATATAACATAGTAATGTGGACAAATAGAATTTATTTACAACCTACTACAAATGTCATTAAATTACAACAATTAAATCTGTTCAATCTCTACGGATACGTATAGTTTAAAATGTCGTCTTGTTGAAACATTGTAATGGAACATATGATTTTTATTTTATTATCGCAAATGAATTTATAAATATCGCAAATACAATGAGACATTGTTATAAATAATCCAATACATTATATTCAAAACTTCTAAACACTTAAAATCAGCAAAAAACAGCATATCTACATAAAATTTTATTTAGAGCATAAATTTGATTAATTACAAATAAATTTCCTAACAAAATATGATAAGTTTTTATAAACAAGAAACATATCTAATTATAAAATGAACTATTTGTTCCATTATGCATATTAAGGCAATCAACTTCGTTTCAGATATAGATGTATAATATTCAAAGTCTAGCTACTAAAAAACCGATCTAATTTCTGTTTTAAATTAACGTGTGCAAAAAAGATAATTCTTCCTTAATTTTATGTGATTTTTTTATTAAAAAACAATTTTAATGTTTTTCATTGCTAAAATTCACCGTGCATTAGCAAAAAAAATTATCAAATTTTATATATTACGAAAAAAAATTCATTTTAAACATATAGACTAATTTAATCGCAAAACAGACTAAACAGATCATTGCCTCAAATAATGTATAAAATCTGTTATAATCTTAATTTGAAAGCAAAAAATGATAAAAATTTCAAATTTTTGTATATTAAATTCTATTTATAACACATATAACAATTTCCAATTTTTTACTTTTCCCATAATAGAATTGGTTGAATCTAATAAATATTTTTTACAGATTTAATCTTACAAGAATTGTTCTACGGCTATTTTTATAAATAGAAAGCATTTTATTTCAACCTATAATATGCGAGAAAAAACAAAATTTGAATTCTAATTAGATCCAGGTGTATATTGAATTTTAAAATTAAACAGTTTTCTTGAGCCCATTTATCGAACGTCAAAAGATATCCAATAAATTTAGGTAAAATATTAATAGAAATTCACAAACTAAAATTTTATTACCTTTTTTTGTACCTATATATTATAATGAGCTAAAAGCAATCTTTTGATTTCAATAAAATGCAGATACACGTCAAATAAGATTTCAGATATGTGTTTGGTAAATTTACAGTATAAATAAACTATCAATATGATTTATATGAAAGAAAAATATAAACCAATATTATAAAAAATATTTGATTATAGAGATATATAGTGACGCGTTGATTGAAATCAGCATTTAGTAAAAAGTCTAATTAATTATTAAATTATGCATTTAATCAAAATATTACATAATATTTGGAATTGAAAGATACAGAAACACCCTCAGTGAAATAGGCCGTATATCAAATAAAAATTTATTTATGGTTCATAAGCAATAAGAATAACCAAGCCTTAACAAGAATAATCAATTAGAGCCAAAACATATATTAAATAGCAACAGAATCATTTACTATTGGATTTATTAGATGTATTCAGTAAATCATTAATATGAGAAGAGAAAAGCAAGTTTTGATAACAACTCTAATTCGTAATCAAATATTAAAAAAATCATTAATTTATGCTTAAATTGTTAAGATGTTGTGTTTAAATTATGTTCAATATATTTTAATTTGATTGAATTAAAGAAAGATAATACAAATAAAAAAGATAAAGGAAATGTGTTTATGAAAAAATAATAGGATAATTTCACAAGTAAAGAACACAATAATAAATTTTTGCGATGAATTCCATAAAAACAAACCAGCCCTTTAACCTTTATTTAATTATACAGAGCTTAATTCTTATTAAATATTAATTTACCATAGCATAAGTGATACTCTCTATATGCTTCGTAATAAACAATTGTATATAATAGTAAAAAAATATTTTAATATTTTCGATGTGTAAAAAGCTCGTTTTGAATGCC
Source organism: Rhyacophila brunnea (assembly GCF_057557595.1). NCBI lineage: Eukaryota > Metazoa > Arthropoda > Insecta > Trichoptera > Rhyacophilidae > Rhyacophila > Rhyacophila brunnea. Next base: position 3,881,791 of record NW_028233017.1, read on the forward strand.
CAACATATATATTTGACCTGAAAAAATTAATTATATATAACATTTTTGTATAAAGCATAAACTATAATATATTACACAGTCAAAAATGGTATAAAGAAAACAATAGTTTGTACTATAATGTTTTTTCCTTGTACAAATAAAAATTAAAAAACATAGCAAATTTAAATATCTAATTATATTTATTAATAAAACCATCGCATTAAATTACCAATGGTTTTGCAATAAACTTCATTTTTCGCGAAATAGTAAATCCAATAAATTATATTGGTTCAAAATGGTAAGATTACACACGTACAAAATATAAATTGTAGGTATGCATATTTAATCACCTGTTATATTCATTTTGATTGATAGGTGCTTACTTATTCATTATATCTGTTATATCCAATGATTAACGCAGATTGTACAAACCTTTTATCATATTTTTCTATACTATATTAATCTTCGCATTTATACGTTTAGAAACTGAAAAAAGGTAAAAATTATTTACATAGTTTACTGTTTTTTGCTGCCTCTTTATATTATAAATTCGGTTTTTATTTAATTTCTATATTTTTTATTTAAATAATTAAGAATGATATTATCGTAAAATAATACATTGCGCCATTATTTTCTTGAATTTTTAAAATATCTTTGTCTAAGTATCTACGTAATCATTATTTTTTTGTTTCAATAAATCACATTTTAAAAAAAAATAAAGTGAAAAGTACTCAGAGAGCGTTTAATCATTTTAGAAACGGAAAAATAATAATGAAATAAATAAGATTACAGATCAAAATTTATACCACATACGAAATCTAGAATCTTATAAAGATTTATACATTTCTTAATACACTTTAATAATTCCTATACATAATATTTGCACAATTCGATGTCTTTTAGGGCTACTTCTGGTTTCACGAGGTTATAAACACTATACAAGCATAGCTTATTATGTTAATACCAAAAATTTTTGGCACAACTTTCTATATGCAAGGTGTGGTAAATATTTTGACTGTGATTAGTTGATGAAATATCAATATGAATAAATGCAATATTTTAAAAAATTTTCTTAGACATTGCCTAGTTCTGCTCCCATAATAAAAATAAACTATAAAGTTTCTATTGTATAGCAATTATTTACGGGAAGTCAAATTTTATATAAAATTTTTTAAATTCTAACTGTTACTTTATGCTCATAATATTCGGTATCCTACAAACGATAAACTAACTTTGAATATTATAAACAAACTCGAAATCGACAAAGGATTTTAAAAGTTTTAAAAAGCTACATATTCTACAATTTACACATTGTAGATAATATATTATGGCACATAAACAAACTATCAAGGCACTAAATTTGCAATATTTTAACTGATTTTTCAAGTATCTAAATACGAAAAATATATAAATTTATAACCCGGAATCCTTTCAGATGGATTTGTTTTCATAATAGTGAACCATAATTTCTATCAAGATTTTTTAGATACACGTATAATTTTGGACATTAAATGTGTAAAATTCTTCACAAGAATAAAAAAAAATATCTATTTAAAGTTTGTTTATAACAAGATTTCTTTACTCAAAGGCATAAAGTTGACCAAACAAGTTTTAAATACCAAGGTCTGCATATGCACAAAAAGGTGCAATTTGAACAATTATAACTATGAACACAAGGAAGAAGCATACGGATGGATGTAAAAATAAGATTAGCTATATATAATAGAAAATCCAAGAATTTACACGACGTAATATATTTTTTTCTTTAAGAAAGGACAGTATATAAATTTTATTTAAAATTCCATCCTATTGATATATTGAATTTGTATTTAGAGTTTTCGTGTGGAATAAAAAAACAAATATAAGTATAAATACAAAAAAATGTAAAAATGTAGTGCTTGGTCTTTTTAAATATAAGCTTTTGTATAAGACAGGCATTAATTTAGCACTGAAGCTCCTTGTTTAATCGATTACAATATTTTGTTTCTATTCCCTAAATTTGACAATATTGTAATATAATATCGTTTTACTATATTTTTAACATTATCGTATTAACAGTTTACGTTATATATGATCAGGCTTGAAATAAAGCTACATCACTATATGGTAGATATTATTTCCTTTTACAGAAGAAAAACATAAAATTTATAAACTGAATGATCAACAATTTTTTTCAATTGTTAATGAAAATCGAAAAAAACACTAGAGGTTACAAATGATAAAAAAACATGTATTGCAGAATCAGAAATATTGAAGGCAGTAATATATGATTTTAGACGCTAAAAAAAATTTAAACTACAATCGAAAAAATCAAATAGGTTATATTTTATAAATTTTGTTTCAAGACAAAATTTCGATTTTGCATGATCATACTATATGATTTTAGGAAAAAACGAACAATTATGAAAGGCAAGAACTAACAATTTTAAAAAATAAATATGACAACTTTTTGAATAAAGAAGAAAAAAAACTAGCAAAATTATCTAAGGTTTAAAAAAAATAATATTTTGAATTTTATTTTTAGCAAGACACTTGAACTTATCTCATTCGAGAGAATAAGTGCAGTTGATTTGGATATATCGGGAGAATGTGTCGTAAGATGTATCAAGGATTTATTATATTCTCTCGATAACTAGCTTTGTCTAAAAGATCGAATAAATAAAAAGAGATTAAACTTGAAATTAAAATAATTTGATATCTTATTTTATTATACATCATACTGACAAAAAATGTACCGTTTGACGATTAAATATAGATGAGTGAATAATAAATTTAACGCAATATCATATTGATGATATTATAAATGTTCTTATATTTTAAGTCAATAACTTGTATATAAAATGCCCATCTTTTTAATTTATGATTGCCTAATCATGCATAGTTATTGTTTTTTGAAGTTTGATATTTTTTAAAAAATAGAAAGCTTTATTTAAAATTATTTAAAATCAACATCCAAAATTAAAAACCAAGAGTATATGTTTATTTACAAAGATTTGAAGCTAATATATTATCAAAATAAAAATTATTTTGGTTTTTTTGATATCAGTGTAAGTTGCATGTAAAATTTTTAAATTTTTTAGGAAGCAACACCTGTTCCAATTAAGCTGTCCCAATAGATAAAAAAATTACTATATTATTTTTAGATGTTAATTCAAATCGAATATATCCCAAACTATTATTGAATAAGAACAGTATTTATACACAAAAAAATTTCTAAATCTAAGAGGTATTAGTGGAATTCTTGAATTTATAAAGATTATGCATTTACTATACCCAAACTTATTTTTTGTTAGAAGATTCCATCTTAACGTGTATTTTGGTTCTGAATCATAAAAAAGCTTATGAAATCTAAGCGATGGCATTTTTATAAATCAAGTAAAGAAAAGATTTTATCTAGAATTATACATATAAAAATATAATAGCAATACTAATTCTTGATTCAAAGCATATATATTATGTTTATCATATTACAGAATAGAGGAACTAGTCTGTTCAATATTAAAACTTCCTAATAAGTGATTTTCGAGTGATTTAATGCCTTCTTCTATTGACTTTATTTTGATGAGCTTGACGCAGATAAGTTTTATATTTGCACAATTTAAATTTTAAAAAAAAATTAAATCGCTTATATTTTATAACATTAGGGCTGGTATCTAATTTTTTTATGTTTTTTTAATGCTAATAATAGCAAAACTATAAATTATAAGCTCCAGTTTTTATTATAATCTTCTTAGAAATAAAGGGGGAAAAAAATACCATCTAGGGTAGGCCTAGGGCTTAGGGTTTAGAAGGGACACTTTTCAAGGGACACTTTTTTTATTAGTACAATTTCAAGGGACACTTTTTTTATTAGCGTCAATTTCAAGGGACACTTTTTTTATTAGCGTCAATTTCAAGGGACACTTTTTTTATTAGCGTCAATTTCAAGGGACACTTTTTTTATTAGCGTCAATTTCAAGGGACACTTTTTTTATTAGGGACACTAATAGTCGCGTGCACAATTGTATCCCTTGTACCATGCTATATATTCTTGAAATTATCATTTTACCTGGTATTTCTATAATAAGAAATATTTTATACTAATATCAGGTATATATTACCATCTGACTAAAATATTTTCATTTCCCAGTAATTATATACAAAATATATTTTTTCTAGATTTTTTTATGAGTACCAGTATACATTTTTTATTTTTTTTTTTATTTTTTTATATTTCTATTTTCCTAAAAGGGAAAAATAAAGGGGAAAAAAAAAATCTGAACGGGTAAGGGAAGGGAACGGGTAAGGGTTTAAAAAATAAAGGGCCAAAAAAATACCAATGCGGGTTGGGACTAGGGGCTTAGGGTTCGTTAACCATATTCGTTGATTAAACTACGGGAATACTCATATATAATTGGCCTACTAGGGGTAAAAAGAAAACTACGGGAATACTCGAATCTGATTGATCTACTATGGCCAGGCAAAGGAAAACTACGGGAATACTCGAATCTGATTGATCTACTATGGCCAGGCAAAGGAAAACTACGGGAATACTCGAATCTGATTGATCTACTAAGGCCAGGCTGCAAAAACTAGTTAATTCAGTTATTCTATTGGCTTACTAGAGGTATACTTGGGTTTTTTGACCTACTTGGGATAGGCTGGATAAACTATACTTTGTTTATTCTAATCCTATAGTTATATGCCATATATAGTATATTATATGTGCATTGGCTACCTTAGATTTGAAGCTTTTTAAGGTATTATGTAGACCTTAAATTCAAGTTCCTGGTTAATGTAGCAAGTTTCGCTGACGCTTTAAAAACCTTAAAAACGATTTTTTAAGTTTGATAAAATGTTTTTGATTGCTCGTATAAATAAATTGCACCTAATTATAATTTTAAGGAAAATTCTAGCAAAAATCTTAAATTTCAGGTTTTAAGCATTGTAATATAAACTAGCATGTATATATTTTCTAAATATAGATATAGATTGTATAAATCTGTTATTACTTTATTTACCAGTATATAAATCAGCTGGCGTATTTCTAAAACCTTAAAATACATAAAAATTATACTCTATCTCCCATATAAACCTTTACTTGCATTAAACTGCGCTAGCACTTTTTGTAGACCTTAAAATACAGATAAATTATACTCTATCTCTTAAAAAACCTTTACTTGCATTAAACTGCGCTAGCACCTTTTGTAGACCTTAAAATACAGATAAATTATACTCTATCTCTTAAAAAAACCCTTACTTGATCTAAACTGTGCTAGCACCTTTTGTAGACCTTAAAATACATAAAAATTATACTCTATCTCTCATATAAACCTTTACTTGTATTACACTGTGCTAGCGTATTCTACAAACCTTAAAGTACATGAAAATGCTACTCTATCTCTTAAAAAAACCCTTACTTGTATTTAACTGCGCTAGTGTATTTTACAAACCTTAAAGTACGTATAATTTATACTCTATCTCTTAAAAAAAACCCTTACTTGTATACAAATGTGCTAGCGTATTTTACAAACCTTAAAGTACGTATAATTTATACTCTATCTCTTAAAAAAAACCCTTACTTGTATACAAATGTGCTAGCGTATTTTGTAAACCTATAAATATGTAGAAATTATACTCTATCTTTCCAAAAAACTTTTACTAGGATATAAATGTGCTAGCGTATTTAGTAAACCTAAAAATACAGTAAAATTATACGCTATCTCTATAAAAAACCCTTACTTGTATTAAACTGCGCTAGCACTTTTTGTAGACCTTAAAATACATAAAAATTATACTCTATCTCTTAAAAAAACCCTTACTTGTATTTAACTGCGCTAGCGTATTTTACAAACCTTAAAGTACGTATAATTTATACTCTATCTCTTAAAAAAAACCCTTACTTGTATTAAACTGCGCTAGCGTATTTTTTAAACCTAAAAATACATGGAAATTATACTCTATCTTTCAATATAAAACCTTACTTGTATTAAACTATACTAGCACTTTTTCAAACCTATAAATACAGTAAAATTATACGCTATCTCTATAAAAAACCCTTACTTGTATTAAACTGCGCTAGCACTTTTTGTAGACCTAAAAATACATAGAAATTGCACTCTATCTCTTAAAAAAACCCTTACTTGTATTTAAATGCGCTAGCGTATTTTGTAAACCTATAAATACATAGAAATTATACTCTATCTTTCAATATATAACCTTACTTGTATTAAACTGCGCTAGCGTTATTTTCAAACCTAAAAATACATACTATTTTACTCTATCTTTCAATATATAACCTTACTTGTATTAAACTGCGCTAGCGTATTTTGTAAACCTAAAAAAATACATAGAAATTTTACTCTATCTCTTAAAAAACCCTTATTTGTATTAAAATGAGCTAGCGTATTTTAAAAATAATAAACACATGTAATTTAACTTTATTTCAGAAATTTTCTTCTCTATTTTATCTATTTTTAATTAATTGACACGATATATGCGAAATTTTTATCTTTATTTATGATTACATTTTTCACATATAAACAAGGTAATTTATAAATACAATATATACGTTAAAGACCTATTAAATATAATCTAGTAATTTCCAGTGTTTAAAATTATCAACTTAATCTCAATTTATGGCGGTTTTATGGATTTATCTGGATTTATATTTATGTATTTATCAGTAAATTAAAGTTATCATATAAAATATAACTAATCTATATAACGTATTTGAAGTTTTTTATGGTAATTGGGAAATGAAATAAAAAAATATGACTATAAAATCGTTAAGTTATGATCATTAGGCTAATATTGATACTTTATCATAATTGTGTGGTTCAAAAAACCTTTAATAATCTTTGAATATCTTTTATTTTGCACTAGTCTCTAAATTATTAAAATAGTTCTAAAAATAAACTTAATTGTTGTAATATTTATTTTTTCGATCCATAAAAAACCTTTAAATTAGTAGATCCGATCTTTTTACCATAAAAACTGTTCTATAATGTGCTATTTATTATTTTAAATGCAAAATTATTGTATTTAACACCATTCTATTTTAGTATTTTTTTTTATTTATAATTACAGTTTATTAATTATTTTTTATTAAGAATATGAATTTATATCTAAAAACCTATATTTTTCGCCGTTTTTTTATAATCACGAAATATTTTTCTGTGACCTTTTAATTTATATAAATATTTTTGTGTGCAAGTATTGAAGCGGTTTAATCTTTTATAGGTTGTTAAAATGAATAAAGAATGAAAATATTTTATTTTCTTGAAATTACATCAGTAATAAATTATTTTCTTGATGTTGGAAAGTAATTGATCATTTCAAACTTATCTTTTTAAAAAAAGAATAATATTTTTCAAAGCAATAGGTTGTACTTGGCAGTGTTTATGTTTAGTTCATGACATAAAATATAATTTTTTTTTAAAAATATCTATGTTTTTATCGAATAACACAAAGTTAAAAATATTATGATTTATAATTATTCAAATTATTAAAATTATTTTTCTAAAAAATTTAGCTTTTGCAAATTTATCATAAAATAATCAAAAAAAATTGGTTTTCTTATCTTTTTATGAAAATAAACTCAGTTGAAACATAATATTGTTAAAAATAAAGATATTAAATATTATAAAACTGTTCGGAAAAGTAAACTGCTGAAAGTATTGTTGTTTTATTTATTATAATTGATTAGTTTTAAAAAACATATTATAGAATAATGGATAGTTATTTATAATAAATACGAGATAGAAGTATATAATTAAATTAGAGTTTATGTCAGCATTATATAGGAGGTAATTTTTGAAATAAAAATCTCTAGAGATAGAGGTGATGGCAACTTTAAAATATGAAAATATTGTGAATAAATTTCGCGTTATATAATTTCCGAAAAAATGGTAAAATTTTGGCATAGCCTTCGGCACATTTACTACCAAATCAAAAATTACTTTTCGATTTCCAATCACCTGCACGCCTCTTATCTTCCACCAAAGCTACATCCATTATATTATTTCTTATCAATTATCCTGGCGAGAGGACTTTAATTTCTCTCCAATGCCATCTTCAGAGCAGCAGAAATATAAGTTTATGGGATTTCTCCCCTATCGTATTACCTCGACAGGATTTATTTTCTTTTTTTTGACGAGAGTCTTTCCCACTCTCGTCGATATATCATGTCAAGATAGGAATTAAAAAGATTCTAATAAACATTAAAGAACTTTAATCGCATAAAAATAGACTAATTACCGCAATATTAAAAACAGATAAATATAGAATTCTAATTGTATAAAGCTTATAGTGATAGAAAAAATTATATAAGATTTTGGCGTTAAATTATATATAAAGTATCATCAGCTAATTGTAATATTAAAATAAAAAGCTGCAGCAATTATAAACAAAAATTTACTGACTTATTATTCTAAAAATTATATTTAAAGAAACTAAACATATAATAATCTTTTTTATATATTTAGAGGAAAAAGAATCAAAAATATTATAAAAATAATATCAATGTATAATTTCAAAGATATTTTCGACTTTTTAATATATTTCTATAATTTTAAATCTAAAAATATATGTTTCAATGGCTTATATTATAAAATACTAAAATCTGAATCGGTATTAGCAATATTTTGAGATTAACATGTGTAAAACTGTTAATAATTATAGATTGACTTATAAGAACTTTGTATCACATAAAATGGAAATTAAGTAAAGTAAATATTAATATTATCTTGGTATTCACGTATTAAAAGAAATAGAGTATGTAAAAGTTTTCTGAATCCTGTTTTATGCATACGAAAAACATTATAAGCATATATAAGCACCCTAAAATGCTATATATAATTTAATTGGTAACATAAACTTAGTTTTCTATTGATATTAATTTTTATTTTGTTTTGTAGTCGCATCTAAAAAAACTTCAACATACCATATTGGCTATATATCAATGACTATTATGTCATTTTATCTTTAATGACTTCAAAGCTCATCAAGGTGCAATTTTCACACATAATAAAAATGATTTTCAAAAAATAAGATCAATGAAATTATTTTACGGCTGATAATGCAAAAAAAGCCTATTATAAGCTATATATGCTCACAATATGTGATTGAGCAAATAATTTTATATAGTTTATGTGATTTCATATATTAGAATCATAATATCAATATACAATTGCCAATCCATGTTTAATAAAAAAACAAAAAAAAATTCTGGAAATCTGGAAATTTTCGATCTTAACGATATTTTGATAATAAAATATCTTATAGATATCATTTCTTCTTTAAGAAAAAATTTATCTTCTTTTATATATTGTAAATTAGTTTTAAATATATTTATTGAATTTTTTAGCGGATTTAAACATGCTTATTCTATAAATAACTTATAGTTCATTGTTGAATTTTATATGAAGAATAATGTGGTTTTTTTATGGAAAAATATCATAATAACTAATTTATTTCAGTTTCTAACTCATCTTATTAAAACAAAAAGAGTTATAAATGTTAAAATTATTATAAGAGTTATAAACTGAATAAAAACAAATAGTACAAAAAATACAAAAAAAAACCAGAAAAAAAATAATGATAAGTCGAAACCATGTTTTAATAATTTCTTATATTCATTCTCTTCAAATGTTTTTCTATATTGATTCATTTTAAATATCTAAAAATAACATGACTATCTGTAAATATTTTATAAGTACCGAAATTTGAAGGTCAAATATGTTAGTTATATGTTTATTACATCTTCAAAACTCTTTTCGAGCCAAAAATTTATGTTTTACATGAAAAATACAAACACTCATGACTCTATAAAAAAATTATTTGCCGTAGGAACCTTGTTAGTTAATTATTATGTTAAATAAATTGTCGTTGACGAAAATCATAAATTTACTGGCTTAGATCATTACAAAATTAAATCTAAAAATAAAATAAATTTTACTTACTCGATAAATATTATCTAAAAAAACATCAATATAAATTTATTTTTGCCACATTCTATCGATTTTTAGTTGTTTAATATGCAAATACAGAATTTTCACATGATTTATTAAAGTGAAAACAAAATATTTGTGTAAAAACGTAGTAAATCTAGCATCTTGAGAATTTAAAAATAAAAAAATGACACGAGAAGAAGGAGGCAAATAAAGTCGAAAAAAAAGTATACAAAACTTCTAAAATTGAAAGTTAAACTTACTAAATCAAATAATGCAATAGAAAATTTAATTTGGATATTAACGTAAGGAAAAAAATAAATATTGGCTATGATTTGAAGAAAAAACAGTCCATTTAATAAGTCCAATATTTTGCATATACAAAAATGTCATTTTAGTTAACTACAATAAGCAAACTTATGTTATTTAATATAATGATATAAAAAAATTTAGTCTAATTACAGAATAGATGGGAAAGACTTATTTCATAATATTAATAAGTTTGCATATAAATGTTAAGGATAAAAGTTATAATATTTGGTAGCTCAAAAATTTAATGGGGCAAAAAAGAAAAAAATATATAGTTATATGGCGAAATAAAAATACATAAACTAAAAAAAAGCTGACTTATAAATAAAGAAAAATATATGGCTCAGAAATGGAATAAACTCATATTAGTAATACTAAAAAGTGTAATCTATATATTTTACTCAACCTCATCTTTTATATGAATCTATAAGTTTTCAATCTATTCCAAATTCTTTTTAGGTGTTAATAATGCCTGGTTTCTTTTTAATTTAGTTCGATTGTTCACGAAAATTTTTAAATAGTTGAGTTAAAATACTGTAAAATTGGCATTTTTACTATAAATATAAAACCAAAATCCCATTTATATATTATTTATAGAAAAATCGGACTTATTCAATATAAAACAGATATAATATTATTTGTGGGTTTTAAAACAATATTTTCCTCAAATATGGATAATCCAATCTAAAAACTCGGCACTATTCATATAAAAAATGTTTGATTTGATCATTAAATCAAGAAATATTACTAAAATTAGGCATTTTATATGATAAGACACATTAATTAGTTTGAGAAAATCAAATTATTTAACGAAAATCATAATCCCAAGTTTAATAATTATCGAATAGTAAAATTATTATCTTGATTTTATATTTTTATAAGGTTTTTCTTGTTGGAAATGTCAATATAGAAAACTAGGATGATATTTCAATATTAGATTTAAAAAAAGAACGGCTTCTAAATAAAAATAAAACTTTATACATTACCAAAATAATTAGATTCTATGATTTTAATCATTTGACAACGCTTAATTAACATTTCTTTATTATACAGATTCTATAGTACAATAAATTACCTTTTTTTCTGTAAAATAAAATATATAATGTGATAAATACACAAAAAATAAAATACTTAGTCACATATATTGTCATAGATTTATTGTGTTAATTGGCCTTATAGATTAATAAAAGATAAAAATCAAATTTATTTTTCTAAATACATGGAATATTTACAAACCTGCATATAAATAAAGCATTTCTTAATTTAGACAAATATAATAAAAATAAAACCTTGTAATTATATTTTCTAATAATTATAGGATAAATGTTATAGAATTGTATTATTATACAAAGAAAGGACCATGATATTGTTTTTTACTTACGTTATTTTAATTGTTTTTCGTTGGCATTCAAAATTAAAGTATGCTAAAAAAAATAAAATAGATTAAAAAAAAGACTGTGCTTGGTAAATCTTGCTACAAGGAATATATAATATATTTTATCAACTAAAACTCTGTCGAAAAACGGCGATTTATTTATAATGTGATTCTAAATGTAGATTATATTTTCTTAATACGACTATTTATTATACAGTTTAAACACAAAAAATTATAAAGTTATTTTAAAAGTCGTTTTAACAACATGGAATAATTATATCTGGCTCTTTAGAATTATAATACAAAATATATGGTCTAAAGATTGATTTTGATGTCAATAATCTCGAAATTTTAGTTATCAACATTTTCTAAGGAAGATTTGACAAAAAACGATTTAAAATTTGCTATATGATAAATAAAGTCACAAAACATAAAAAAATAGGCACTTAAATACACAAAAGCAAAGGCATTACGAAATAGAGTTCTAAAAATACATAATTTATTGTAATATTTTTAAAATAGCATCACATGATGAGTATTATAATTATTATAGAAACATTAAAAAATGTTAACTAATTTCTAGGTTTTATTTATTTTCAAAATAACAATTAAAATATAATAAATAATCATGTATTTTAAATTCAAAGACGAAATTTATTCTTATTCACGAAAAAAATGATTGTGATTTAAACAAGTTTAATCACGTTAATAAGATATGTTAAATTATCCTATATACAGCTAACTTTATAAATTACGTAAATTCAAGGTATTTCTAAATCGAAAATACATATGTGAAATGTATCTAAAAGATTCCAGATATATAATTATTGTGGATTAAAACTTTATATTGAATTATCTTATTATTTGATCTTAATATTCTTTCTCACATTGATAACTTTTATAGATTTGAAATAGATACTTATCCAATAAATCGTTTGATATGTCACTAATAACAATTAAAAAACATAAATTTGAAACAATATATAATTTTATTTATTTTTCTATGAAGTTAATCGTAAATTCGTAATTTTTCTTACTATTTTTTAGATTAATATAGTAAATAACCAAATATTTTGTCTCGAAATTCATTTCACCATATTTTTTTAGCAAAAACGAAAACAATGTTTGAATAATATTTTGCGACATAGATCTAACATCGATAAGTTTATATAAAAACCCCTCAATTTACTTTTTTATAAAAAAATATACAAAATAAGTTATTGTTATATCTTATAATTAAGCGAATAAAAATAGATGCAAAAAAAAATTTTATTTGTATATTTATAAACGGATAGAACAAAATATAATTTATTTTCAATTTTTCTTAGTCTTTTAGGATATTTATGGTATTCCACTTAGAAAAAAATTCAATAATTGGTTTTTTTAAACCAAAAATAATTTATTGTATATATATTCAAACGAATTGCACATAAATTTTTTTTACTCTTATTAATTTAAAAGAATAATTAAAAGTATTTAACAATATTTATCATTATTCGAAGCAGAAAATTCGAATTTAAACCACAAAAACAAAAAATGTATATAATGTTTGAAACTTAACTTTGAAGCTCACAAATCATCAAAAAATGTTATATTTTCTAAACTGAGGCCATTTAATATTGGATGAATCCTTTAAGATTATATGCAGTTATAATTAGAATCTTGGTTTTTTGAGACTCATATTCATAAGAATATTTTATAGCTGTGCAAATCAAAATATTAGACTGGATTTCTTGCTAATATCCATATTAAAATTCAATTTTATTTTCATATGCAGTTACAGAAAAACCAAGCTTTATTGAGTTATATTAGCATATGAAAACATGTCAAATTAGACTTAAATGATTTCATTTGCTTTAAGTTGACATTTTTTATAAATAAAAGTTCAATTATATAAACACAGTAAATTTAATTCGTATTATTACTGTGGCTTATATAGGCATAAAATGCCAACGAAAATTCAAGATTCATCTGAAAAGATTCACAAAAACAAATTCAGAAGATAAAAAAGAAAATTCAAATTCCGTGAAAATTGAAAGTGAGCAGAACCTAAATTTTTAAGAATCGTAGAAGATGTAAAAATTTTTGATGCACGAACCGAAAATATAAAACAGAATAGTAAGTAAAGAAAATTACAAATATAGAAGTAATTATTGATCTAAAAAGGGAAACTACAGGTGAATATTGCAAAAGTTTTAGAAAAAAACATAGCTTCTCAATGGTGCGAGATTTCGAAGAATCGCAAAGACAAATGAAAACACGTTATTTGATGTCGAAATAAAATCTTTAGAACAAAAACTCAGAGCAGAGCATACAAATGCATTTCCTAATGAAAATTATAATATGCTTATGAATGAATTTTTTGATGTATATCTTGATGAAGAACAACGGAAATGAAATCATTCTAAGCAAACGATTCTAGGAGGAAATAAAAAACCCACTAACAAAAACATATGATTAAAACAGCAAAAAAGATATTTTACAATTACAACATATCGAAGGTGGCTTTAAATTAGAAGAGGTGTCATATAGGCAAAAGATGTTAATCTTATAGTAAAAAACTAGAAAATCCGAAGAATCCTTGCATAATGAGGCGAAATTTCTAGAAAGTGTAATCATGCCAAAATAATAAGATTCGATAGTATCAGTAGGTTTTTTTGTCGAGATTCCAGAACAAAGTAAATAAAAGAAATTCTTTTTACTATAAATATATATAATAAGATTCAAATATAAACATGAAAAAAAATTTCACTGAATATCTTGTTTTAAGAGATTTCTAATATCTAAATATGTCACTTTAAAAGTATCTTTTACACTATAAATCAATAGATATATGCATTGAAAAGTTTAAATATGAAATGCGTAATATATTTTATATTTTGGCTGTCGATATTTCTGTAAATGAATCTATTATATTTTTTTTATGCAAAATTATATAATATTATTAAATTTTTCTATTAAAATTGGAGTGTTATGACAAAATATATATTAATAGGTAAATTATTGATAAAGTACGTGAAATTTCTTTCTAACAATATAGAATAGTAAAGAAACGGGAAAATTTTGTAAGAACCAGATTATATATATATAAAATGCTGTTTTTCGCTTCTTGATTTACGTTTTAGATTGTCAAGGATGATATAATCAACAATTATTTTTTAATCAGAGAATTCCAAAATGTGTGAGTTTCTTAGATAGTGGAGCAAAAAATCTTTAAGATAGACGAAATATATGTTACCATATTTTTTTTACATGATTCATACCATTCTATAACATTTTGAAATTCGATTTTTTATATTATTATGACAAGTACTTAATCTACCGAATATCATTGCCACTGACACATTAATATGTTTACTATTACAGGAAAGAAAATTTATAACGTAAATACTTAGACCTGTACAGATATATGCTAATAAATCTCAACAAAATCCTGTACATTTTTGTAATGTATTTGAATTTATGAGCTACGAAAATTTAATTAAAAATAAATTCATAAATTACAAGGTTACTTATATAAAAACGGCGAAAACGGAAAAAAATTGAGATTGACAATGAAAAATATAAAATATTTGTAATTTTAATGACTCTATTTATAT
Organism: Rhyacophila brunnea; assembly: GCF_057557595.1. Taxonomy (NCBI): domain Eukaryota; kingdom Metazoa; phylum Arthropoda; class Insecta; order Trichoptera; family Rhyacophilidae; genus Rhyacophila; species Rhyacophila brunnea. Next base: position 3,896,982 of record NW_028233017.1, read on the forward strand.
AACTATATGTGAATAAATGTGCAAAATATAATATCATAATTTAAGATATTTAACAATATATTATTTAAATCGGAACCAAAAAAATGCTAAAAGAAAATTATTTAAAAAGCAAAATAAACGATAAATAAGATTCAAAACAAGATTAGTGCACCAAGATAGCTCTATCAATGGATCATTCTAGACTCTTTTTACTTTTATTAAGTTTTCAAAATATAAAATAGTATATATAATTTAACAATATAAAAAATATTTTAATATAAATGAACTACAGATATAATTATAATATTGTGATATATATGAAGAATCTAGAGAACTAGTTTTACCATTATAATTTTTTATACAATCTAATGTTTGTAAAATAAAATATACTTTAATATATTCCATAAAAAATTATAATTACTAGCGTCTAAAAAACCTTTTATCAGTGATCAAATAACTAAAATATATGCAAACAAACACTATGCCGCTAGAAACTACATTATCTATATTTTTAGTACATTTTGAAATCGATATTTGTAAAACTCAACAAAAAAAGAAATTACACAATCACAAACGATGATAAGTGCAGAAAAATCATAATTTATTGTAAATAATATTGCGTTTTAAGATGAAAAAAGACAAAAAAACATATAAAGAAACGTGTGTTGAAATATCAAAGTGAGCAAAAAATGTATAATTGATGCATAAAAAATCAAAATGTTTAGGAAACCTTTATGTTTTAGAAAATATTTGAAACAAAATTTTAAAGTTATAAAACTATAGATAATCAGTAAAAAATTTTAATGATATTTTCTTTGATTATATATATGAATTTTTATAACAATATAAAGAATCTTAATATACGATTTATAAAAAGTTATACAAAAATCACACAACCTCATATATCGATAAAATAAACAGTTGTGTTTTTGTAATTATGAAATATTTTTCTATTTATGATATAAGGCTTCACATAATGTTTTAAGAAGAAAAAATTAAATGAACTTTAGAAATTTTCTAATCTAATAGAATGTAAGTAACTTTTTAAATAATCTAAAATTATAATAATACGAAGTTCACAATCCAATGTACTATTAACGTAAAATTTCCTAATACGTACGTTTCCGCATATCTAAAGTAGGATACTATAGGGCATTATAACCGATTCCATGTTGTTCGTGATGTTTAAACATATTGTATTCTTAGAACTAAATATTGGATTTGATTTAATATTTTGCCAAAAGTTTGTATGATATAAAATAATAATAATATATTCGGTATATGATCAATTCAGAATAAATTATGCATTAACCTAGAGTAAACTCTAGAATGATCTCTTCTCTAATAAAAAAAAATGGCAATTTAAATACTTGAAATCTTACTTGTGCCTCCATTTATATATCGGAATTAATTACAATAAAATGTGGTATATATATAAATTTTAAAACTAGGCAAGCGATAAAAATAACTTATATATATAAAAAAACATTTTGAAGCTTAGATGAGATGATCAACGGTTTTTTTATAATTATTTTAAAACGGTTTTGTACCATTTAGAATAACGCAATTTTTAAAACTTAAAGTATTTCTGATACATTATAATCGATCATAAAATTTTAGCTACAAGACTTTGATGAACATAGCAATAAAACCTTTTTTTATTTTTATTTTTAGAGCCAAAAAAATTATGATATACTGTATAAAGACGTTATTCTTGCTATTATATCTAAATTAATCATGTATATCGTATATTTCTCTATTTTATGATTCTAAATACTCACTGGGTAATGTAATAAGCAAAATTCGCTTTACTTTTGATGATTATATATAAAATTCACAATGATAGAACGCATGCATATAAATTAAAATTTATTCTGAGATTACCTATCCGTATTTAACACACTTTCAAACATAAGAAAAACTAATTATAAAATATTGGAATTATACGAACTAATCAAAACCTAAAATAAATACAATAGCAAAGATATTTAGGTATTTCTATGGAAGAAAAACAACCGTCTAGATCATAAAAATTTGGAATTAGACGAATAAAATAATAAATATTAAAAGTTGCATTACGATAGAATTTTGTGTTGATATAATAGAATATATGGTATAAGACAAAATTGAAATCAGTTGTGCAATCTAAAACATTTTTTTCTCGCATATCTTTTATTTTCGAGTAAATTATTATTGAAGTTTTTAGAAGGTATAACGAGATCATGTCCATGTAAAAATCATGTGAATTATATTGAAATAATTATTAGAAAATACCATAAAACAGTCTATTACTCTATAGTTTGTACAATAGAGCGACAATTAGAAAATCAATTCATAGTAAAACCAGAATAAATTTCTTGTTTAAAAGAGATCTAATTATTTAAATATCAGTTTTAAATACAAAGGATGTATAAAAAGGCTTAATGTATATATGTTGGGATAAAATACCAACAAAATATTCTAATATCTGATTTACTTATTATTTTTTCCTTATACTTTAGAATTTCAAATTTTAAAATAGCAATATTACGAACCTAATTCTTTTATAAATGAATAGTTTTAAATCAAACTTTGTAAATTATTTTTTTGACAGAGAAAATTTTTAATGAATCTTTAAATATAAAAACACCGCGCATCTTTGAATTTGTCCGGTTTTTTTATTTTTATTTACATGTCAAAGAAATTTTAAATGTAATTATATTTTTTTATACTTTTTTTCACCAAAATTATAATATTTCTAGAAGTACATATAATATAAAAGAATATGATGCAGGAATCAAAAAAATTGGTCTTTTATAAAAATTTTTGTACAAAAAACACATTTTGTCCTAGAATATCTGCCACAACTTGTTATATTTAAGAATATTAGTCCATAATTTACAAAATTTTTTAGGATTAAATATTTAGAAAATAATATAAAGAAAGACCACATGTTTATAAATTTGCTACAAAATATCATAAAATTACGAGAAAAATATCATACACGAAATACACGCAGTTTTTTTGAATAAATATTTTAATTTATCCATAGTCTTTGCTAAAAAAATTGTATTATTTATACATTTTATAATTTGAGTTTTGTATCTAAATCGATAAAAAAATATGCTAATTTCATAGCTATGCTATAATTGGGAAAAAAATTAAGTAAATTTTTTATACATATTTATTCGCAGTTGTAGTAATATATTTTTGCAGAAAGAGGGGATAATTTTATTTTTTATTTGATACATCAAACTAGTAACAGTAAAACATAAATTCTATAAACCATTTTTGACTTAATTCTTCGATATAAATGTAATAAATAGTAATTGGGCTCTATTGATCAATTTTATAGTCACAATGTTCTAATTAAACAGTTCAAAACTCATTTTGTATTATTACATTGGGATTTTTCTATTTAATAATTTTTGAACTATAAATAGCAAATATTCTTAGATTGCAGATTGTTTATAAGCTTATAAAATAAAATTAGTATTGATACAAAAAAATATTTTTAAAATTCTATTTTTAAGATAATAAATCTAAATAATATTTAATTATTACTTATAGCTTTAATATAGGTTTATTGGCATGATAATAATATCTATGCGCCTGTTTATTTAGTAGATAGGTTTTATAATAATTAATATACTAAATTAGCTTTTTTTTAAATATTAAAGAAAATAGTCATTGCAGACTAGTTTATTATTCTGTTTAAATGTATAGTTTACAAAATATGTGAACAGAAAGAAATCATAAAAAATAAGCATCGATTAAAATATACGAGCAAAGGAACTTTGTAAATCTAAAATCCCATAGATTATATAATTATAATAAGAAATATCGAAAAAATTATAAAATAAACACTGACTTAATATTAGAAAATTCAAAATTTTAAGTATAAAATCATATGAATTGATCATGGAAAATAATTAATTTAAGATTAATTTTTATACAAGAAAATTAAAAAAAATAATAGAAATTGGATTCTATACAAAACGAGAACATAAAACTGCTTAAATTATAAAAAAATAGTTGTCATAAAACTAAAAAAATGCTTGAAATCAAAAATTTAATATCATATCCGAATATGTGTCCACGTCTCCTCAGAGAAAAATTGGACATGGCCTTCGGCGCAACTTTATAAAAACCAAATTCTATATCTTTATCTTCGGCACAGCTTGACTCTATTTCCTCCACCAGCCACAAAAAACCATATTATTACTTCTATTTTCCTGGCGAGAGGACACAAATCTCTCGCCAATGCCATCTTCAAAGCCCTATGATCATTGTTTATTACCCAAATCATTTACAATCAGACGGAATGATTTTTTGATTTCTTCATGGGATTTACACATCTCGTTGAACATTCATGCTTGGGCAGGATTTAAATTCACATATAATAAATCATAAAAAGCAAGAAGCAAGAAAAATACACTTATTGTGTTGAAAAGCTAACATAATCATATATTATTTGGATAAAATATATATAAAGCATAATTACCTTTTATTTAGTATAATTAATGCCTAATGTATAAGCTTATCAATATATTTAATTCAACAATGGAAATCCATTATATATGTTGGTATCTTCTATAATCTATAAAAGAATCAAAATATTCATTTTAATGTGCATATAAAAAGGTTAAAAACCGTCAAAAACAAAAAACCTATCCATATAACTTATCTAACACAAATAAATATATTTTTCATGTTCGTAGTTTATAGGAATTCTAAATAAGCAAAATGTATAGATACGATGCATTATGTTACAATACTAATTAAAAGGCTAATTAGGCATGTATATGAATAAAAAAAAGAAAAAAAATATCTTAAAAATGAGATTAATGATCTAAGCTAAATATTCGAGCAACAGTAAACAATTCTTATTGACTTATTATAGTTCAAATATGACATAATTGTTTGCCGACATAAAATAAAAACACTCATAATATTCCTATAATCTTTCTTTTTCGAAAAAAACAAATAATGAAGTAACTGGCATTCTAGAATAAACTTTATTGACATAATCAACCAAAGCAAGTTATCTACAAATCCAAGCACAGAAAGATGAGTGATGAAATATAGGAAGAAAATCTTAGGTTCTTATTATTAAAATTCGAAATCTTGATACACACATTTCTAAGAATACAAGACAAAACATGCTTCATCGGGTGAAAATCACATTTAATTAAATATTTGAAAATCTTCAATTACCTATTTTCACCATCTGGCCGACTATAATTCATATCGATAGTGTAAATAAAACAAGCGAAGTGAATGCATTTTTACGATCCAATATATAAGAGTTCAGCGGAAAAATTAGACACTGTATAAAATATATTGAATAATTTAAAGAAAAAAGCAAACCTATGAGTTTACACCGTCTGAGTATTTTAAAATAGACACGATTGCAAATTTTCACTTTAAAACTATTAAAACAAGTTTATCTCGGGAATTTTGTCGTTGTAAGATTCATGTGTTTCTTTTTTATATTTTATATCCATAAAACACTACAATTATTTATATTTACACAAACATGACTTTCTTTTTATAAAAAATCATAAAATTGAAATAATATTCTATGGATAAGATAGAGCTCGAGATATTTAATACAATATAAAAAATGCTCTAAGTGTGTTTTTTAATTTTATTATGAAGAAAGGGAGTGAATTTATGATATTAAAAATAATAACAATAGAAATAAATAAGATTTCAGCCTTAAACACTTAGTAAAATATAAAGCACATCAAAGTTCAAATCGGGTTATAATAGTTCGCATGATCACATTATTTAAAAATATAGTCTTAAAAATTATTTACAATTATATAGCAAAGTGATAATTTATAGGGGCTTATGAATTAATATATTATTTAGTCAACTTTTTTTTTGTTTATTTTATATCACCGAAAAAGTAATTGTTAACGCAATTTCCAATGATTTTACGATTCTATAGTTTTGTTGGGTAATCAATCACATATCATTATTATATTTAAAAAGAATTTATTCCAAACTCGCATATTTTTTTATGTTTATCTAAAAATAAAAATGCTTGAGGCATCAAAAAAATTCATTACCTTCTGAACCTTGTAAGCACATTTTGATATGAATATATCTTCGTTCATTAAAAGAATAAAAAAATATAAAACAGTAGAAAATACGTTTTAAAAAGGTAGTTTTTGAATATATATTACTTTTTATAGAAATTTACATAACGATGTGTTTTAATATTATAAACATCTAAAAATAAGCAATGTAATGCTGTAGAGTAAATATAAATTCGTAAATTTTTTATTATTATCAATTGTATCTGATTTATAAGAAATACAGCGAAGAATATATAAAATTCATAATATCAACTAAACCACAGAAAAAAAAGAACCAGTTTGCAGTAATTAGTTAATATCTAGAAACACAGAAAAATAATATCGAAAAAAGCATAAAATTTATGAAATACGATGATGAAACTTACTCTGGTAATAAACAAATTACATATAAATAAAAAACCTTATTATAAACAATGCAGATTGTTTTGATGTTAAGCATAGAATTTAAGACTTTTACAATAATTTTCGGTGCATTAAATGTCCAAATTTAGGATTACAACCTAAGAATCTAAAAATATAGCAAATTAAATTTACATTGAATATGAAGCAACAAATGGAAACTGCAAATCCATGATTCATGGGCTAAATTAGATTGTTAATTATGTAACAAAAAAAATAAAATTTTCCAATTAATTGAATATAACCGAATGAAATAGCTTGGTCTCATAGTACTATTCAACAATATTATAATTTTTAACGGCATAAATTTACATAAAGAATCATTTGCAAAATATTATCATTTGGAGGCTCAAAAAATTGATCGGATATAAGCTAAGATAAATATAAGTTAAAATATACGTTAAAATGCCAATAAAAAAGAATATAAATAAATCTAGATACAAGTATGGAATTATTCACACCAAAAAAAAAACAGAAAATAGAATAAGATGATCATACATCGACTCAAAATTATATATAATGATAAAAATCTATAATAAGAAAACAATTCTTTTTATATATTGAAAAATTGAATTGTAAAAAAAAACGCAGGATTTACTCAAATGAGCATGTGTACATGATTTTCGAGTTAATTCAAGATCTAAAATAAAATTTTTATGTAAAATCCGATCAAAATTATTATTGTGACGTATACAATCTTTTGTGTCGAAAATTAATAGAGATAACTTTTGACTATTTGTCATTATGTTCTAATGATGCATTATATGATTATCACAATCTTCTGGTCGTAATTTATTAGTTATCTGGTTTGATATACTCATATATAGATCGTAAAAAAAATTTCCTAATGCGTGGAGAAAATCCCTTCTAATTGGTGTTAAATAAACAAATGAAATGCGAAATAACAGGTGATTTATATTTTACTTGAATAAAATGTGCATTTATAACCAAACTAGGATGATATTTAAAGATAAATTAAAGCAAAAAAAATTTAGATTCATATTGCATATATACTAGATGCTTAGGGTCTACGTTTTACATAGATACTCACTAAAATGTTTTTTTAAATAGGAGGCCGATAGCAAAAACTGCTCTTTTCGTGGATAATATATATTTTCATTCCAGTGTGCATAAAAAAATAAAAAAATTAGCCCTAGGTCACCTTAAATCCATACTATAATATTCAAAATAAATTTTATGGGTAAAGTAAAAATTATACAATAAATTGCTATAAAAAATAGAATTGATATAATAAATTAATGTTCATAAGAACAAGAATCGTGTAAACAACATCACCATCAGTAAAGTCTTTTATTGCCGATTTTTCGAAATTTTACGAAATTAAGCTTCAGTAACTATACTTATATGAAAATATGGAGGAACACATTGTTCACTTATGGAATGACGCCGTTTTAAAGATTTTATAGGATTTTGGTTATATTATAAAATCATAATAAAAAAAAACAAGATATATAAAAATTTAACCAGTTGGTGTTGCTAGATATAAGTTGTTCTTATACGATATTAAATGAATTATATTTTTGAATCCAGCCACAAAAGATTAATTATAGATAGGATTATGCTATTTTATGTAGATTATGTCTATGTTTTAGTGAATATATAAAAATAGTGCATAATAGTAAAATTTAAGAGTAATTCTAAGTATACTCAACGTGCTATAAAAACTTAAAATATGCATATCTTATTTTTTTACTATTATAATATAAGCTGCTTAATCAAGGTGGATGCTAATATTTGCTTATAATTTCATATATGACCTATAGAACATGTTTAAAAGTACAATGAAATTATAAGTTTCAGTTTTTTTTGTATTTAAAAACAAAAAAAAATCCATAGAACAAATAAAAATCGTGGAAGAGAAAATTTCAAACGTATTACGATAAAGATTTTAAATACTGATAAAAAAAAGGTGTCTTTCAAATACAATTACATGGATAACACTCAGATAAGCATATTGACTTTTTAACGTGTTAAAAATTTGATTCGTTCTATTTTATCTATAACTCACGTAAAAAGAATCCCATTTATCAAATATAAATATAAATAAACAAATAATATATATCTGATACAATAGGCACGAAAAATGAAAAAAAAATATAAATGCAAATAAAGATACATATCAAATTTTGCATGCTCCCGTAAGTATCATATTTGAAAAGTATTTTATTGCTTTAAAATACTTCTAGATACATTAATTGACAAAAAAATTGAACCTTTTAAAAAAAATTGAAATGTGTTTTTCTTAGGCAAGATAAATATGAGACTAACAAATAGATCATTATCTGATAAATCGTTTCATCTGCTACAAATAATATTTTTTTATGTAAATATGTTGTTTATTCTATACTTTCATTTTTCTTTTACTTTCTTAGCGGTTAAAAGCAAATTAATAATGTTGTTTTGCTATGTTTTTGACGAAGAAATATATTAAACATTTTAGTAAAGATTATTTTATTATAAAATGTCAACAAATAAATGAAAAATATACACCTTATTTGCATTTTTTACGATCAATTTCTATTTGGCATGAATTAGTCAGTTTTATCCAGTTAAAATCTGGAAATATATAAGTGAATATGGTTTTTTCCGTTTTTTTATTATCTTAAACATTGGATAAAGGAAATCGATAATTACAATATATGGAATAGATATCAAAAAAAATGATTATAAAGTCACTAATTAATATTTATTGTTAGTTCGTTAGATATAATAAATATTTTAGAAAAAAAATGCGAATTTTTATGAGAATGTTAAAAAAACACTTAAAGATATAAGCTAAATTTGTTAATAAACTACTTTTATTTTATATTTCCTAATTATGATGAATAGATAGAAAAAATTTATAAAGTTATTTGTTTTATACCTATAATACAAAGAAACTGTGAAATTTAATTATTTATATTGTATCATTTTTTGTTAAAATGTTTATCCTTGCCATTTAGTAAAATCATATGATATACTAATAATTGATAAATATAAAAAAAGTTTATAACTTGAATATCGCATAAAGATATTGGTTTTTACACATATATAATTCAGATATATCAATTTGTTTTTTATGAATATGGATTATGAATTCTGTATAACAAAAAAAAACACTTATCTGAATTTAAAACAACAAAATACAAATCATATGACTTTGAGACATAAAATATCAGTTTATTCTAAATATATATAAAAACAAAATATAATATACACTTTGATCATATGAATATTTAATTAGGTGAAACTAGCAGTTTATTCTTTTGTAAAATTTTCTTTTTTAAATATATGTAATCATAATTCACTTCTTATTTATAATATGAATTAAATAACTGTTCTTTTTTTCGTCATACAACACAGGTAAAAAAATTATAGCTTCATGTCTAAAATTTAACATGTTTTTATTTGACATTATCATAAACCTTCTCTTTAAGCATTTTTAAAATTAGTTACATTTTTCAGATTCAAGGATATAGATCGTAAATATTTTATTTCTTAGATAGAATATATTTTGTATATATATTGGATTACTAGTCTAGTGCACGTAGGATCAAAATTGTGGCATTTCAAATAAAAATTACTATATAACAGCGATTTTCAAATAAGTTTCTTATTAAAATATTACTGAACACTTGAAATTCAGTTTTTTTATTACATTGTTAGAAATTTTATCCCCAAGAAGTATCATATTTGGGGTTTTTATATACAATATTCTCGCTGAAATATTAGCGTAGACTGAAAACGGTAACTCAATGTTAATTTTTATGTAAAATATGATGTAGAATGACCTTCCGAATTTTATGAAATCATATAAAGTGTTAAATATTTATGATATCCTATAAATGAGTAAAAATACACATGCATGGAAGGTACTTACAAATAAATTAATTTTATAAATATTTTTTTTGACTATATATAAAAGACACAAAAATTCCTGGTATTTGGATCAATATTTTTATGATTTCAAATATACGATATTTTTTTATGAAAAAAGATAAAAAAAATGCCTATTCTATAAATACCTCATATGCAGAGAATTATTTGCAATATCTAATAAAAATCATTTGGTATGCTTATCTAAATGCAGTAAGTGGCTACTATGAATAAATCAGCTTTCTTATAATGAATTACATGCATATTTTGCACGATAGGATGTAGCCCAGCTGATGTATTATAAGCGTGAAGATAATAATAAAAAAATACAAGAATATATATGTAGTCATTATTTTCTTATAAAGTAAGTGTTGATGTATTTATGCAAGCAATTTATGTGTAGATCTCATGATGAAAATATAGTTTAAAAATATTATTTAAACTGATTAAATATATATTTTTAATTCCTAATTATCTTAAGTTTAAAAAAGTCAATTTACAAATCATGAAGAAAGTGGTATATTATAAATTTACATATGTTTGATTTTTGCAATTTGAAGTCTTTCGAAGTCAATAGTGGCATTATATATCAAAAATACCGATAATTTATCAACGGATATGTTAGCATATAAAAGAATCATATTTTTAGTAAATTACTAAACCTTATAAAATTTCTCTGGTATGAAACATAATCTTGCCGAAGCGAATCTCGAGCTTGAAATTATTTATCTTTTTATTCTATTCAAATAAGAAACGTACGAAGATTCCTTTCTAAACTCTTAAGCATATGATATTCCATTTATTATACTTTATATTTTTTTAAAAGGTAGACATTTATATACATATAGCATGCATAATCCAAAAAAATATCTATAAGATGGTGTATAAAAGGCATATAATTGCTATAACTGTTAAAATTTATTTACCAAATTACGAAAACCAGTTATATCGCAAAAAAATGGTTAATACATAGTTAAAACATTAAAATATAAAATTTTTGGTGATAAAAGATTGCTAGATAAATAGGAAAAGTCTATTTGATTAAAAAAATATAACAAACTTTTTTCTAATGTTCTTGTTTATACATAATTTACTTCTATCGTTTTTTTAAAGGTTTCTACGACAAAATTATATTACTGTGAAAGTATATCATCTTTTAAATTGTTTTTATACTTAGATTTAAGATTTAAAAAAAACCTATATTATTTCTGTAAAAAAAGAAAGATATTTTTTAATCCAATTATGTGAAATTATAAAAAAAATGATTTGATGGTTTATTGTATACTTTTAGGTTACTCACTTCGCATTATGCATACAATGAAGTTATGAAACGAAAATATTTTTACGTGTGAATGTACAAATTTACGTGTAATTTACACTATATTATTTGGCTTTACAGTGAGTACTTATAAAAATTATGGTTTCTGTAATTTGCTGTTAAAGTAAAAGTAAATATTCAAATTATTTATTATTAATATATTGATAGAAATCGCTAAAAATACAAAGCGTTGGTTTGCCGATAAAAAATTCCATAAAATTAAAAGACTAAGACTCCAAAAAAAAAATAGCAAAAAAAATAATAAAAAATCGTGAATCCTGCATAAAAAATAGAAAAGATCTTATATTCTAGTAAAATACAAATTTTATAAACAGGAATAGCATTTAGTATCAGAAATAAAAAATACTTTAGCATGAGAGCATATACTGATAAAAGGATTTTTTTGTGTTATATTGTAATATTATTTGTAATTAAGAAGTTAAAATACTATATGTGGCAAAGTTAACGGAATATCCTATAAAAATTACTTTTTTGGTCTCAGAAAAAGCTAAACCAAATTTATTATCTATAAGAGTATAAAAGTTCAAAGTATGCAAATTAGCGATTATGATAATTTTTTTATCTTTTAGAATATCTGTGATATTTTATCGTTTCAATTGTATACCGACACAGCTGTATTTTTACAAACAAGCTTACGAAAGTTTATTTGCAAAAGACAACTATATTTTGGTTTTAATGATTTCTATGCAATTACGAAAATAATAGCAAAAAAATCATATTAGGGTTTAGTTTCGTTATAAACGAATCATTTATCCTTTTTCTTGCTGATGAAACATATATATCTTACTATCTCTCACATTTTAATGGTGGCTTAGTCTTGAAGAAAGTATATTATAGGTATAAAGCATAAAAAATGACGAATAAGAGTATTTAATCATAGAATATTTGACCTAATTATATTTAATTCAACGGGGTTAATCATACATGAAGCATTTTAAAACGTGGTTACCGATCTTTGAAACATTTGCAATAGGTCTGAATATTGAAATTTATAAGTAATAATTTTCTTTTACAAAAATAATGTATTTTTAGATTTGAATATAATATATTTATATGATGCTTTATAAAATATAATGTATTCAGAAAAAACAGTCAAGATACAAACATAAGCGTCTTGTTCCATGTTTAATTTATATGTTGTTATATTTAATGAATTAGACACTGGACAAATTCAATCTCTGGCCTCAATACCAAAATTTAAGTGATTTTTGATTAATTATGTTAAATATAAATTAAAAATATATTTTTTATGTATAAAACAATTAAAAGATATAGAAAATCGAACATAGATTACAACAGAATGAAACACGAAATAATACAAAAACAAAAAAAAAATTCTTTATACATACTAAATATCGTTACTGAAACTAAATGTGCAAAAAATATTTTTTCCAATAATTTATATTGTATCGGATTTCTACTTCTTTCACAAAACAAAATATTTAGACGAGTGTCCAGCTATATTTCAATACATAAATGTTTAGTCTTAATGTTTTTCAAGTAATTTATAATATATGATGCAAATAGAATAATGCCATTATAGGCAGAAATGTTGTATTATGATGGCATAAAAAAATTTTATGCGTAATCATTATTAATAAAGGATAAGATAAGAAACCTATTTTTTATGATTCAAATATATTATAAGAAAAATACATAAGCATTTGCGTTTTAAAACCGAATAGAAAAAATTATACAAATTTTATATATAAGAATTACAGTTCAAGTTGCACTGTTTATTTTTTTTTAATTCCTGCCACTATTCTTGTAACATTTACATTTTCTTTATGTATTTATTCCCTTGTATTCTCAATACATGTGTTTAAGAATTATAAAATATATCTTATATATTTTTTTTATGACATACAATATGTTTTGGCGTAATTAATTATATTGATGATTATATCTTGGTTTTTCATGCACGAACAGCATATTGATTTTATTTATAGTGCATGATAGAACATACCTTTGTTTTTACACATAAAAATGCATTTGAAATGTTGTTGACAGACGCATAAAATTTAAAAGCTTTACTGTGTCTCAATTAAAAACAGTATCATAAAGTATTTTTTATGCATGTTTATATTTAAAAACACATTTTATCTATATTTGAGCCATACATTATCATTTTCAATGCATATCTTTGTAATTTTAAACACGTAAAAAAATAAGAAATGTCATCATATTGTTTGTAAAGCAAATCTTTTTGGTGAAAAATAACATTTAATACTTGAGTACGTACTTTTAGGTTTTATAGCAGTATTTTTTCAAAAGAAAAAAACAAGGCAAAAAAAAAAGATGAAGTTTTTGTTTTGATTTTATTTGTATGGTGAAGAAATGATAAAATCTATTTTCTATATTATATAAATCCTTAATCGGATCTTTTCATATATTCATAGTAATTGATCAACTCTACAAATTAAATCGTAGATATTAAACTTATAGCTATTCAAATAGATTTACATTTAACATTATTTATAGAACGATCTCAAATAAATAAAGAGCGATTTAAAGTGAAAGTATTTCAGTACAGTTTCTAAGAATATAAAAAACATGAATGAATACACTATAAAACAATATATTTAGTGATTTATTTATGCTTTTCAGTTTATAGATATTTTTTATGTTGAAACAGCCTCACTATTTTGAATAAAGCCATAGATCTTGGGCTTTTTCTCTATATTTATGTGTTAGATGTGATTTTTTTATGCCTAGCCATCAATCCATAGATAAAATTTATATAATACAGTTGATGCTTATCATAAAAAAATGCGAAATAGCGAAGCATTTATACCAAGTTTTCACTTTGATATTAGTAAATTTATTTTTTATTGTCATTAAAAATACAGATCAAGAATAATTATTGCGACAATAATTCGGATTCTTTTTATTTAAAAATATTTTTTTATCACAAATTTAGAATATACTAAAATCATTATAATTCTTTTTGCTTTTGAACATAATTTGTTTCTATTATTCAATTAAAATAAGCTTATTTTTGTAAAAATTTATTTTATTTTTAGTCTATGCACATTATATTCCAAGGCTTATCTTAAATCATCTATTTATATTTGAAATGCTTTTTAAAATCATTTGTCAAAAAACATACATATTAAGAAATTTTTAAAAATCTATTTGAACAGTATTGATTTGTAATAAGTTTCAAGATGATTTCTTGATCCTAAAACGATTTATAAATTATATTGAACTAAATCACATAAAAAATATTTCCTTCTAGTGCTCTTTTATGCGAATACAAAATCTACAAACGAATTGAATCCTTAAAACCAATACTATCTACAAATTACATAATCATGTTTGTTTTTTATATTTATATTTATGGAATATACACCAGAAATTTTTTACTCAAAAATTGCACTGTGTTTAAATAATTGGATTTATAAGCGATCTTAAATATAAATTTAAATAAATATAAATGTTTGAAATCAAAAAAGAGTATTAAAATTGTAGCAGCATGCCAAATCAAAATAAAATGGGGTTTTCATTACAATAGCATAAAAAAGTACGCAAAAATATCATAAGTATTTTGAAATTATAAAATCATTTATTTATGCCATTACCTATGAACTATATTTATAAAAACGTCATTAAAGATTAATAAATTTATAATTCTTAAGATTGTGATTTTATTTAAACAAAACTGAGCACTCTATGCACAGTACTTCCGATAATCCACACCTATAATGCTATTGTCATATACTATATAGCCTTTTTCATTCAATTCATACAAAACTAGTATCCAATTTATACGTGAAATACTATTTGAGATAGTTACAGCTCTACCTCTAAACTTGAAAATAGAGTTGTATATTACCGATTCTTTTACAGTATCTTTATTGTTTTTAAGACAAAATTTTGCTATTTTTGAAAGACATAAAGAGCTTAAATGCGATAAGTTTTGAAATAAACAAAATTTCTTGACGTAGGGACATTTCATATGCTCAATAACCTGTAAATCGAAATTATGCAGTGCTAAGTATGCTGTGTCAATATTCGTTGTTGTAGTTGAATCGGGCTGCATCTCTTTTAAACCGTTTTCAATCTTTAATTTATCGTTTAAAATTTCCGATGGATTATTCATATTGATTATTGCCAATTTGTTAATATCTTTACAAATATTATTTTTTTCTGGTCTTAAGTCTGCAATAATTTCTGTTTTTTCTTTTTTTCCGTGGACATATATATTACAATCTTTATCCAAATGTGATTTTACTTTTGAATTTAGACCATCCGAATTTGAACCGCTGATAGTTTTTTCGGTATTCTCTTGAATAGTTTTGTTTAAATCTTTCAACTTTTCTTGGCATAGTTTATTATTCGCCTTCATATCTATAAACAGACATTCGCTACTTTCTTCCTTTACTTGTTCGTTTTCTGTTTTTGTTGTTGTATTTTTGCTGCATGATTTCAATATTTTAATGCATTTGTCGATTTGTTTTAATTCATCATGAAATAACAATTCTACTAATGGTGTTTCGGTATTCTTTTCAACATCATAATTTGTAATATATTTTAGTAGTTTTCTGTTTTTTGATTTAATTTTTGCTTTTAATTTCTGTAGATGACTTATAACATCTGTGTTCAATTCAAACTCTGAATTGTCTTTCATTTCTTTATATGATGGGTCCATCTTAGTTTTTATACGAAAACTCTCACACTGATTTTTATCATCATTACTCTCATATACAGCCTCGGCTTCAAATGTATGTTGACTCAAAGGCCCTTTTAACATTATAGAATGATCACTCACATTCGCTGCACGCTTAAATACATTATTCCCGTTCAAGTTAGATATTTCTTGGGCTCTAAGATTAGTTGTAGAATCTGCCGCATCTACTCTCGTGTCATCTATAGAAGTAAAAGATTTATACGGTCTTTTAGTTTCTTGTACTTGACAAATCAGTGGAACTTCCTTTATAGTCTCCATATTTTGAGTATCGTCTACTATATTATTTTCGAAATGTTGTGTAAAGTCGTTATCATATATATCGTCATGATATATGTTTTCATTTACAGAATCATCCACTGCAGCATTATATATTTGATTATTATTTTCGGTTTCCTCCAGATATGAAATTTTTGGCACTATATGTTCCTTTACAGAATTAAACCTTTGATAATATGAACCTTTCCTTTGTAGCTGCTCTTTCTCGTCAAAATCATATATATATGTGTTTTCGCCTTCTCGACGTGTATTAAATGCTATCTGATCACTAAGATCTTCCAAATAGACATTTTTTAAGTTATTTTCTTCTACTACCTCAATGTCTAAATCTTTTAATTGAAATCTATACCAAAAGAGGTCTCTTGGCACAAAATCACGCTGTGATGCTTTACAAATCAAT
This sequence comes from Rhyacophila brunnea, assembly GCF_057557595.1. Taxonomy (NCBI): domain Eukaryota; kingdom Metazoa; phylum Arthropoda; class Insecta; order Trichoptera; family Rhyacophilidae; genus Rhyacophila; species Rhyacophila brunnea. Next base: position 3,914,027 of record NW_028233017.1, read on the forward strand.
GCATCTACAGATAAAGCCAAGTCAAGACTCATTTTTATATTTTTTTTCAAGTATGGCTGATATTTTGACATGACTTCACGAAAGCCTATTGAATTAATATCGACTAGAGCAACTTGTTTACGCAAACGATTAATCTTTGTGTTAGATGTAGTATTATCTCCTCTCAATGGACGAACAATATTCCGAATTTGAATTGTACCCATTAAGCCACACAGTCCTAATCTAATATCATTTACAATTGGTAGGTAAGATATTCGCTTTCTTTCTACAACTACAGTCTCAAGATCACAGACGTATAAATTATAACCTATCCATGTATTACTATGCATAGAGATCGGGTAAAATGGACCCATTGTAATTTCTGGATTTTTATTCTGCTTAATCCAGTCTTTGAATTTATCAATGCCTTTCTTTACATTTAATGTGACATCAACGCTCGATAGTTTAAAAAGCATTGAGTTCACCACTTTTCCTTCTGTAAATTTCTTAAAACCAAAAAAATGACCTCTTTTTGTGATTGCACCTTTTAAACCCATTACAATATCTGAATTGCTCATGTTGTATTCGTTGTTTAAGAGGTTAATATGCTGATAAAGCATCGAATACGATTTTTTTTTTGATTCTGTGATCATTTCCATAAAATATTCATAAATGCTAATAACCTTGTTAAAATCCATGTAATTGTTAATATAGTTGATGTCAACAGATGATATCTTTTCATAATCCAAGTCATACTTTGTTATTGAATCTATCACAATTTTTCGATATAATACATCATATATCTCAACTGAATCCTTTGCGAATAAATCCAAAAGATCAACCGCACATTTTCTTACTTTTATATCCGTGCCTATAGAATGCTCTATCACATCTTTTACCATCCTATATTTGTTTTTCTCGACATACTGATTGTCACAAATCACCTTTATCTCTTCAAGAATTAGTTTATCCAACTTGAAAACATTGTTCTTAATATTATCCTTTTTAAACAGTGGTAGAAAAATATTGTCAAGATATTTTGGATTTTGCCCATCTTTAAAATATTTTTCATTAAAGAAATTTTCTAAAACGATTAAATATAGACATTTTGATATATTTAAACGATTTTCAGTCATCTCTGCGGCAACCAACTCAAAACTTTTGGAGATGCTATCGATAAGAATTTTTTGATCGATGACATTTATTATAACATTCGTGTGTAAATAATCAAAAATAGCTATTGCATCAATAGAAGCAGCACTGTCGATGCTTGCTTCTAAACGCAGTTCATTCTGTGTCTTCCCTGCCACTTCAATGCAACTCCTCATATTGTCCAGAATATTGACGCAGTTGTACTTAGGATTACTTAAAACGTATCCCAGTACTTTATTAAAACTATTTTTCTTCACATAGGACTCTCTATATGTTCTCGGGCAAATATATGATCCTATAGATTGATATAAATTAAGTTTTATGAATCCTAAACCATATATTGTACACGTATAAGAAAACGCATCTGATTTATCATCATCCTCAATTGGTAACATACTATTTCTTGTAAGAGCTATAAATTTTTTATTCAAATTTGTTATTAACTCCGAGGCAAAAATATGTCTGTATTCGATTTAAAGTCTACATCGAAATTCTCTGCAGCTAGCCCCAAAACAACTTTTCTTTCCTTTTTTTTTATCTGTCTTTGCTCAACACTCATGGAAAAGTCTAAATAGAATACTTCCTTTAAGCTCAAATTAAATGAACTCTTTACAGCATATATTAATTCGGGAAATGTGTTCTTTCTTATATTCTGTTTTGAACCATAAGATTCAACAAAAAAAAATGCTTTTTCCTTGGAAATAGTTACTAAATCATTCTTTTCAAAATAAAAACGTATAAGCTGCTCGAACTCAATACCATTTAGATTTCCAGTTATCCTGATGCTAGTTTTCATGGATGATAACTGTGTTTTCTCTATTTGTATGCTGTCCACAATGTTTCTGGAATTTTTATGTAGTGTTCGTTCGCACTCATCTCGAAAGGCCATCACTCTATGTGCGAAATCCGTGTACAAAGTATCTAGATCTTCTTTTGTACTACAAGAAGGAAAAAAAAGCCAGATTTTATATTCCGTGGATAAAAAAGTGCATGAACCTACGTAAAAATGACCCAGATCTGCAATACTAATACATCCTCTTTTATCAAATGCAATAAAATTCTTCGTTATAATTTTTCTTTTATATAGGACCAACGTGTTTGCGCAAATACTAATATTTATAACAGGATTATTAAAAATAGAAGTGAATGAACCTATTTTAAATGCTCCGCTTAATCCATCCAAGTCTACTGAAGTTGTAGTCATATGAGCAATTTCAGAGTATTCTACTTTCTTCTTTACGCAAATACCAGCATTTTTTGCTGAAAACAAGTCCTTATTATTTCTGTCATTTAAAATCATGTCACGCTCATTTTTATCCATCTTTCTATATATTTTTCTGCCCGTTCTAAATTTTACAATGTCATATAAATCCTTAAGTTCTATTTCATCATTAACGCAAAAGAACAGAGCTAATTTTTTATCATGATACAAATTTTGAAACAAACTGTAGATTTCCTCCACATTAATATCATTTCTTACGGAATATTTGATTTTTTTATCTTTAAAATAGTTTATTCTTGGATATTTTAACGCCAAATTTTCTTCAAAAAAAGTTATTAATATCTTATCATTGTATTTTTCAGTTGTAGTTAAACAATTATAATGCTCGAATGGGTGCTCCATTATAATTCTAGTCTGTATATACATACTTAAAATAACAATATCAATGATAGACGCAGAATTATCTTGAAATCCTGGGAATTTATGTTGCAGGAAAGGTAACAATATATTATTACTTTCTAACATCTTCTGCCGCATATTAATTATAAATTGAAATGTGCCGATCATATTTGTATCATTTTCAATCTTCTCTAAAATAAATTTTATATCCATTTTTAACACTATCGATTGCTAATTTAAGTAATAATATGAAACACAAGTAATTTAAATTTTTGTAAAAAGTGCCAAAACTTTAACCAAAAAACGTATATTTTTATAGATAGAAAGCATATTTGTCAATGAATAGATTATATTTTATGAATTAGTTTCATTTTGTTTTAGAAATAGAAAGCAATAAAAACCGTATAAAGTGTTTCATAATATGTTTTCATAAAAGTAAACATATAATATTTTACATAAATATATCTTTAAAACTGTTTTGAATAGAATTTGTGGCTTTATATATGTTTTTTATGTTAATATTATAAATCTTGAAATTTGAAACACATAAACAAAAAATTTAGTGGTTTAAAATAAAATAATATTGTATCTTTATGTTTTTATATATTTTTAAAACACTTATTTTATATTTTCATTGGTTATATATATAACATGGTCAAATTTTTTGGCTTGTTTTAGATTTTAAATTAATATTTTTATATTTGTGAGGATATTTTTCTTAGATCCACAATATATATATTATTTTTTTAAGTCAAATACAAGAAAAAAGAAAAAAAAAGTATATAATTCGACTTTCTGCCACTCGTGATATAAATTTCTAATTATTGTTTTATTTATACTAAAATTTTTGATAAAAGACTTAATATCGTATATTTAGCATCAAATATAAATAAAACGATGATCCAATATAGTTTATAGATTCTTTTACATCCTTGTAGATATTAAAAGTATACATATACGTAATATGATATGTTTTTATCATACTTAATTTTATCTGGAACTTTATTTATATATGCTATAAGAAAGTTCATTGTTCGAATATTTATTAAAAATAAAAATTCGTTTTGAATTTATAATCTTTTGAAAAATGCGTATTTTTATCCATTGAATATAACCCAATGAGTAGTAAATCAAGAAATTTCTACTTTTTAATAACATAAATAATATATTTATTTTCAGTTGATACTTAATAAACAATATCATAATAATTTACTACTTTAAGAATTTTGTTACCCAATACGCGGTTTGATGCATACAAATCTAACTCAACCTATTGTATTATATTAAAATGTTTATAAAAACTTTAGTTTACTATCATTTTCAGCATTATAATAATAAATTACATATCTATAATTTTAATTAATATTTTTAGGCGCAAAAAATATACAAACAAATATTTTTCACTGATAAGGATAACAAACAAAACAAGAAACATAAACAATAATCAGCTAGTTATGACAAAAGTGGCACATGAGGTTTCAAATGCTATCACAAGAATTTAAATACTTAGATATACGTATCGATTAGGTCGACAGAATAAAATGACTAATTCAAAAATAAACCTATTTCTGATTTTAGCAGAAATATGACCAAATTATATTCTTTCCTCGTATAAATATTTATTTTTACGGTAAAAACACTTTAAAGTATATGATTTGCAAATTTTCCAAAAATTTTATAAAAATATATATTATTAGTTCTATCTTTTTTTTGCGATAGTATTTTTTTTTACTGTTAATAAGATAAATTTCTAAAGTCTAAAAGACGGTGAAAAAGGTATTCCTATGCCAACAATAAACTCAATTTTTGTGAAGAATTCATAAACATTTTTCATCAAATTATAACATTATACTTGGCTTTCGTAGATCGTAAAAATCATATTAAAAGAAGGCATCTACAAGCGCAAAGAAAACTTATATTTATTTAATTTGATAAAAAGTAAAAGTTGGTTACTAGAAAATTTGTGCACAGCACGCGCAATTTTTATAGCTCGATTTCTTATGTTCAATACATTATTGGTTTTAACTGTATTTATTAGAGCACTTTTTTAATTTTAATTTTATCTCTAATATTATATATAAAAGGTAAAGTTAATGAACCTTTAAGAATTTAGAAGATCAGAATAGTTTATATATAGGCTTATTTTATTCGAAAAGACAGTTTTTTAATTTAAAAAAATATCAAAACTAAACTTTATACAAAATCTTATGTATTATATTTTCTTTTTATAAAGTTAAAATAAGTATAAACTTATTTTGAACGAATATTGAACGGATCTTCCAAAATAAGAAAATTTATCATTTAGAATAAATATAAATCTTTTAAAAGCTTATAACTTAAAAATGATCAAATGGCCCTTTTGAAATTAAAATTGTTATTAATTGAAAATAAAATGATTTTTTATCAGCAAACTTTATTTAAATTCGTAAATGATGAATAAATAAAGAAAATTAAAAATAAACAAACATTTTACTATAATTTGCATATGAAATTCTAAAGACGAAATGTTATTTTCATTAAACACATATACAAAAATTAATGTATAAAAACATAAACTCTTCGTTTAAAAATGCTATGATGGCCCGTAATATTACAGAAAAACTTTTTTGCATTATAAAAAGCATTAATAAATGACAAATTTACAAAAATTGAAGCACTAAAGATTAGATAAATACTTTTAATATAAATGCTTATCAAAGCATTATGTTTTTGTTAGATAAAGCTGATATATATATGAATATATTTAAACGCGTAATCAAAGTATTTAGTCTAACTTTTGCCGATTGCCATATAAAAACTCTTTTTTTCTTCTTTTGCTGTACATATAAGACCAAGCTTATTTTGTTAATATTAGCATTTGATAACATGTTAAATTAGACTAAAACAACTTCATTTGCTATAATATGTTTTTTTAATAAATAAATATTTAATTACTTAAACACAGTAAATTTGTTATGTATAAATAATGTAGTTCATAATGGCACTAAAGATGCAAACAAAAATAGAAGATTCATCAGAATCGATTCACAAGAAAAAAACCCGGAGAATAAAAGAGGAAACATCACCATTGGAAATTATAAGTGAGCAATCCACAAGCGATTTTGTTAGTTGTGATGAGGAAATAAAAGATATAGACACACGAACCGAAGATTCAACATCACAGATGTCATACAAAAGGGATGTAGATGAAAATGAAGAGTATATGTATTTTTTTGACAAAAGTGAAAAAAAATATAGAGGAATATTAAAAAAGTTCTGGTTACAGCATAGCTTTATAATAGTGCCTGGTTTAGAGGAAACAAAAATGGAGAAAGCAAAAGAAAACTCGTTAATTGATTGTGAAAATAGTCCTTTAGAACAAAAAACTGCAAAGCCGAAAAAAGAAAATTTGATCCCTAATGATGATTATGATGCGCTTATAAATGAATTTTTAGATTCATATGTTGATATATTAGAGAAAAATATAAAAAATTATGAAAAGGCAATCGATTCTGGGAGGGAAATGAAAAACACACAAGAAACTCACGACACAAAAACACTTGATGAAAACTGCAAAAAAAGTATCTTGAAGCGCAAAAAATATCGAATATTGGCTGAGAAATTAGAAGAGTTGTCTAATAGACAAAAATATGTTTATCTTTTGCATTTGAATAAGAATAAGGGAAATCCATTTAATCCGTACACAACAAGATGTTCATTATTTAAGAGAGGTATTACGCCAAACAGACCAGATTCGAAACCATCAGTAGAATTTTTTGTCGAATTCTACAAAACGATACTAAAGAAAGGCCACGCTGAAATCTTTAAATATGATGGAGAATTTCTAATGAAATTTACATATAAATATGAAGAATAGGATATTAAAGAATTAATTATAAACTTACTCATATTTCTTATTTTCAAAGTATTTTTAATACGATAAAAATTATTTGCCTTTTTTGAGTAAAATATGCGATAATACCAGATAAAATTTAATACGTAGATTATAAATATAAAGGAAAAATGATTGATTTATTTCATTGTTAAATAGATCCTGCTAAGGAATGTATAAATTTTTACAATAAATTATTTTTTCTAATGAAAAACTATTTTAATACAAACTATTGACAATAATTATCATCTAAAAATAGGGAAAAGTTTGCTTCTAAAAATAGATTATAAAGAAGAACAAGAAAAATGTGATAAGAACTACTTGATTATAGATTATATATACAATGAAATGGTTTCTAAAAAAATTATATCATATTATTAAAATATTCAATTATATAATGGAAAGCTTGTAGGGATTTTTTTAATGTGATTGTGGACAAAAATAGATTTAAGAGTGTAAATTTCTGATGATAAGATGACGATAAGAATTAAAAATCCATAATATCGATTTTATATCATTATTTAGCTATGAGGCGACTGAAATTTACTTTTTTATAATTGAAGCTTATTTTATCGAGTGGCGATATAAGAAAAACATATTGTGATATTTCGTGGCTAAGTATTCTTTGATCTGTCTGTCGTGTAAAAAACTGTTTACTATAGTTAGCTTTGTGAAAGAATTATAGGTTGAGAGTCTATTTTTATGGAAGAAAACATAAAAGTTTAAACTTTTATTGGTCGTATTATGTTTCAAAACAAAGATTGTAACTTTTGTGTATAATGTGTGTCTATAAGTAAGATTTTTGATGGATGAACTATGACAAGAAAATAATTGTTATTTTAATGATTTCGTGTTAAAGTGAATTATTGAATATTGAATGATGTTAATAAGAAAAAAGTTATATAAAATCGTGGATAAAAAAATGAATTGATAGTATTATTTAAATGATAATATCCGTATATTATTAAGAAATCGTTAAAATCGACAGATTAGTCATATATAAAGAATCTGTAGATACTTGGAAATTTCATCGTTTGAATGTATAAAGTAATTCCAATCCATATTAGATGTAGATATAATATGATTGAAAACTTAAATTGTATGTTTAATAAATCATATTTCACGCAACAAGTATACTATAATAAGTATATATGGTTTTCGATCTAGTAAACCAGTTTTTATTCATACCAAAACTTTTCGGTGAACTGTCTTCGTTTTTGCCTTAATATATGTATTCTTGATATATTGATGTGCAATCTACACATAAAATTGATGCTAAATGCGATATTTGTTATATTTTATAGAAACAGCTTTATAAAAATAACAATTATCAGAATGTTATAAAATTCACTAGAAAATATACCATTTTACGATTTTTTTTTATATTTAAGGTTTGTTGTTTTTGATTTTCATAAGATTTAAGATTTAAGATCGTGATTTTATTTTTATCTGGATAAAATTCCCATAAAAACATTTACTAAATTTATGTGAGTATATTTCGTGTCTGTCGAGGCTTTATTTTATGTTCGTGATATGACAAATACAATATTTCATATTTCCTTTTTCTCGAAAATTATATACAATCCTATGATATTTTCAACCCCAAGAATATTATAAAAATATGAAAATATTTGGTCATCTTACCAATAAGAAACATTTTCTATAGTATCAATGAAAGTATGATTAGAATGATTTAGTATCAATTTGAAATAAGAATGACATATTTTCACCCTTTAAACGATTAAACATATTGCTCTGCTCTGTAATATTCTGTGAATGGTATATTTCATGTTTGTATTTCCCTGCTTGTTTTTGAAAAATGATACATTTTTGTAATTATGATACTTATAAGAGTAAATAGCAAGACGAAACAGATGTGATAAGTAAATACAGTGAGATGTCGTAATGTAAGGTGAATAATGCATAGAAATGATGGTGTGGCGATCATATCGATGACTTGCAAACTTGTGTTGTTAGAATTGAACTTAACAAGAAAATGAAGTAATTTTAGTTTTCTAAATGGATATAATAGGGTTGGGAGATCGAATATTTTAAATGTAAGCAATCTTTAAAAAATATTGTTATTCGTGTGGCATGTTTTTTGTGAGGTTTAGATGCTATAAGTGGTATAAATACCACTTTTAAGATGTTATTTTTATTGGCCGGATTAATTAATTTGTTTAGATTTTTATCAATGTGGGATATGTTATGAATGTAGGTGATGTCGGTCAAATGAAGTTATAAAGGTTAGATTAAATAAGATTCGATATCTGGATGAAACTAAGTCTGCGATCAATAGATGAAATGCCAAAAACAAATCTTTAAATATAGTTTATGCAAGGCTATATTACTAAATTCCAATATTTAAAGTTTAAACTGGCAGAATTTGTAATTAATGTTATTTCAAACTTATCTACCCCATTGTTAAAAATGATATAAGATAACTTAAAAATAAAATAATATAGATGTGCCTGTTATATAGATACATATAGAATGGGTTGCAATTTTAAATTTAGTGCGATATTTATGCTAATATATTGTGTATTTAAGTTTAGATTTATGCAAGCAATGTGTAGAACTAAGGTTTGTTTCGATATATGATGGCATGGTATTGACTGTTTGATGAATAAAGAAATAAATATTAATTTTGGTGAAGAATAGTTAGGCCTATCCGTGTATGTTTGAAGCTGGTATTTATAAAGAAAGAATGTTTATAAAGTATTCAATTTACGGTGATCAGTGTGTAGGGCACAAATGAATGTGATCGTGGATAAAAAAATGATATAAGAGTGTAAATTTTTGATGATAAGATGTCGATGAGTGATGTAAAGTCGTAACGAATAAACCCAAGAATTAATTGGGAAAGTTTGGAATTTAAAATGAACGTGTTATATATTAAAACCGGTATATTGAGTGGCGACATAAGAACATGCGTTGTAATCTTTCGTTTCTAAATATTTTTTTATCTCTATGTTTTGATCTTTGGTCGTGTTTATGAGTCCTTATTAGAGTTCGTTATGTGACAGAATTATGGTTAAGAGTCCTTTTTTATGTATTGAAAACCTCGGAGTTTAAAGTAATATAAGCCGAAATAATTTATGAAAGTAAAGTTGCAATTTTTGTGTATAATATGTGTTTTAAGTGTGTATTTTTGATGCATCAACTATGACACAAAAATATAATTGCTATTGTAATGATTTTTTGTTAATGAGAATCTATGAATATTGATTCTTTATAAAAGAGGTAACTGAATATAAATCGTGGATAAATAAATGATTTTATAAGTATATTTGAAATTCAAAATTTCAATAAATTTTAAGAGTTTAAAAGATCTGAAGATAAGTCATAAGTAAACGATAATTGCAGTCGCATCGTTTGCTCATATATAAGAATATAATACAACTTAGATAAAGATGAGATATCATTGAAAAGGCCTGAATGTGTATTTTTTTAATAATTCTTCGCTAGTAATTATACTAGAATGAGTATAAATTGTTCTCGATTTAATAAAAGTAACTTTTTATCTCATTTATATGTTTCTAATGGAATTCTCTTGTTATTTTGGTGTTTAGAACACAAGTTATCATAATATTCATTTTCTTTAGCACGTAATCATATTTTATCCTTCGGCCTCTTTTTTTTTCCACATTAATATTATAAAAAAATAGTGTGATATTAGAAAATATGCCAAATGGCTGCCTACAATAAATACCTTTAATTTTGTTATTATGCTTTAGCCAATAACTGGTAAAAAATTTTTATTCTCTGATATCTTATAGATAAACCCCAAAGTAATATAGTTCTGTATACGAAATCGAAAAAAAAACAAGAGAGAAGATAGTAAATTTAGGAAATGAATTGAAGAAAGATGCATATGGCACAAAAAAATTTCAGAAATCAAAAAGGTGAATAGAAAATGAATAAAGGAAATAAAAAAAGGTGATCAAACGACGAATATAAACTAAATAACCTAGAAAAAAACATATGAAGGTATTATGTAATAAAACGAGAAAAATAATAAAACTCAAAAAGTATTAAGGAAAGCTAATATATTTTCTTTGACTATTAAAGAGTAATTGGAAATTACTTTATGCTTTTCTCTATATATAAGGCGTATTAAATAGTTATTTATTGTAGTATGGCATAAGCGTAACATAGATATCTTTAAAATAACTTATTTTTTATGATTGTTAAAATTTAGGCTATTGACAATATTTATTTTAAGGTCTCTCTATTTAATATTCTGCATATATTCAATTTAAACTCATATGAAAGAAAATAGTAACAGATAAAGAACATCTATAATAATTTATATAGAAAGAAATATAAATTGCCCTAAATAAAATACGAGAATACTGGTATAAACGCATCCAAAATTACCAACAATCAGTATAATATTTTTTTTATTATCTTATAAGATATCATGAATAAAAGAGCGTTTTTTCTCATTCAATGTTAAATTATAGCAGTGATATTTTTCTTGATATTTATACGATGAAATACGTAATTACAGATTCTAAACACACATAATATAGTAAGAAGATATATTCTTAAGTCAAATTTTACCGTCATACATAGAACACATAAAATGAAAATATTTCCATAGGAACAGTCGATCATAAATATTTATTAGCTCCTTTCTATAGCTACGGGTCACAAAATTTATATTTATTTTATAAAAGAATGTATGAAATTTTAAATAAATAATTTTTATATATTAGGCACTGAAACTCATTAAAAGCTTTCTGAATAAGAATTTCTATCTTTTTTTGAAAAAAAAAAATGTTTATAGAATCTGATTGTTTATAATATTTTCACACCAAAACATTATAATATATTCTTATGACCATATAATTGTACGTAAAAACTATATAAAATTGTTTATTCAACTAAAAATGCGTTTTATAAGTATTAGTAAACGGATGGTCTATTAATATGTTTTTTTTGCAGTTTGGAGTATAAATTTTCGATGATAAAACACAACAAACATTAATACTATCGATTAAATCTTTAAAAGAATTTGGTTTTGTTATGATAGTCAACAAGGAAATAAATGAAATATTCAAGTAAAAGATACCTTAAAATATATTAAGAAATTGGAATAGAAAATTTAAATACATCATTTTATTAGAAATCCAGAATCAACTAACTCGTCCTTTGGTTAAAACTACGGCAGTGAATTCGGTCATTTCTCACTCTCTACACATATATCTCGGCTTCGATTGCTGTCATACCACACCTAACGTCCACATTATGTTCTTTTTTATTCTTTCATGGCTCGGTGACTTTAAATTAGTGCTGACATCACACTCAACTTAACACTTTTCCAGTTGATGTAGAGCTATTCTGTAATCCTAAAAATACTTTTCTGATCCAAATTTAAGATCTTAGATTTTTGGTTGAGTTTCTTGCATTACTCTCTTGTAGATTTTTATTGAAAGGGGCATGAAATTCTATTATAATACGATATTGTAAACTAAAAATTAAGAATATTGAATTATAAATAAGGAAAAATAATAGCACAATAAAACTTAAATTTACTACATAGAAACTTAATTATATAATTAAAACACCAGTATATTATTTTGCATTGTACAAATAAATTTCTCAATAACAATGGATAAAAATTGAATCGAGATAAAAAAACAAAGATCACAAAAAAATCTTGTCTTGGCATCCAGATAAAATATGGGAAAGCAGAAATACACCAAAAAACCGAATTCGGTATATCAGAATTAATAAAAATGAATTTTATCATAAATATATTTACGATGGTTTTACTATATGCTTATATCAGAAATATATCATTTATTTCATGCTAGAAAGATGCGATAAATATATTTTTACGAATTCATAATGCATGAAAGAAATGCAAAGAATGGATAACATATTATGGATATTATTAAATTTTACATTTAGATTGCTATGGAAGACACCATTAAAAAAACCATACAACTTTGGTAATTCAAAATAAAATAGATCTAAAAACAAGAAAATTTTTATTCATGCAAGAATTTATATGAATAATTTTGTTCTAAAATATGCATGAATTAAAATTTAATAAAATATCTTCTTTATATAGTCAAAGCAATTCTTTTACTTAGTAAACTATAACTTATGCTTTGGAATTAAAAAAAAAACAATTATGTTGTGTTCTATTCATGCAAAATTTTATACAAAAAAATACACACTATTTCTTTGGAATGTATTTTTTACTTATACAAAAAACCAAGAAAACATCAAATAACCGAAAATTATCCAAAAATAGTTGATTTTGGGATTCGACAGCCGTCAAATAGATTCTCTCTAGATATTTATGATCAATAAAATTTTATTGAAACCATTGCTACTTTTAATTATGGCATAATTTCTGTTGAAATTCACCAAAAAATACCATTAGTATATAAAAACATTCACTGATATATAAAGCTTAAACATGAAATCGAAATAACTATATATATATATAAAAATATAGTTTTATTTTCTTAACCAGACGCCCTAAAAAGGTTTTAATCAGAATATATTTTTTTAAATAAATGTATAAATCATGGAAATACATTTATTATAGAGCAAAAATATATAATATCAACAAGACAAACGAGATAACATAGATTAAATATGCGAGTATGAATTTTGAAGATGCGAAAAATTGTTTTTTCTTGGACATAATAGTATGTAATGACATTAAATTTGTTATTAATAAAACTACAGAAAAAATATATATCATATATGAATATATTTACAATTGATCGAATCCCAAAAGTTTGTGCCCCAAAAAAGTTATACTTATGATGTGATATGCAATTTAGTTCAATTAAATATTTATAACATAAAACATATTACACCTATAGTTGAATTTAGACAAACGAATTCAGCCAGAATTTTTTTTATAAGTTGTAAACTATGAAGAGAATTCATTTTTACACCTTTGTCTTATATTGCTTGATTTATCGTGTTCAAAGCGTATTTCTATGAGCTATACTACACTCTGCGAACAGTTGTTCAATATAACACCTTCTTTGAGAAGCAAAAATTGTTATAATTTCAAATTTCTAAGAACGGATACGTGCCTATATATTTTTTTGGTTTTAGAGTTTCTTCTTATATTTTTTAATGTAATATGCCACCATCTATCTTATGTTATAACTCATGAAATAATATAGGGCCGATATTGCATATTATTCACGACTCGAATTTAAACAGAATAATATATAACATTTTTTCCGTCGTTATCGGTGCAGAAAAAGCAATTTAAATGTAGAAAATAAAACATTACAAAAAAAACCACAAAAAGCCCTTATTTTGCTCGATTTTTATATTTATTATGCAAAAAATTATAGATTTTATTTGTTTTTTTTACTCTACTTAATATCATTTAAGAGTACATTTCATCATTTCAAATAAAGAAAAAATCTATAAATCATTCATGTTATTTAATACAATCATAAAAAAATTTTATATTAAACATATAGTAATATTATATTTCTTGTTTTTACAGGATAAAGCTATATTTACTTCGTCAAAAAAACATAAACGAAACATTCGTTTTTAAAAATCTATTTGATCTCCAAAAAATCGCTTAAAAATATTTCAAAAGAGAAATTCAGCAAATATAGCCGATTTTTGTCCATAAATTATATTTTAAACCATTTCAAAAAAAAATACAACATCCCCAATTTTAATATCGCATTAAGTAAAAAAAAATCATAATCCTTACACCATAAACAAAAAGAATTTGTGCAAAATACTATCTGGTGCATAAATATGCTGTAAAACTGCAAGTATAACATAAAACATGATAAGATATAATAAAATTATAGACAAACTTTGCTAAAAATATTTTCTTTATAATCAACATATATATTTTATTCGATCGTACATTGAATTTCTTTTTGAATGATATATAATCAACAAAATAAATTTTCATCTTTTTATTGCTGTTAAAAAACTCGTGTTTCTAAAAATTTTAATTTTATTTATAAATAGTTTGAATTGTTATAAATAATACATGATTTCTATGTATCACCATTTCAACCTAAATATATCATTCAAAACAATATATTACAAAAATATAATTTCAATTTTATAGCAAAATCTAATATTCGAATTATAAAATTCATCAATTCTGGATTCAATTATACCTTTTGAATATTATTGACATTGCAGTTGTATTTATATTACAAAGGGTATTGTATTTGTAATGGGTTATTGCCGAACTCTAGCATTTAAAAAAAGTCTAATAATATAGCATGTATATTACAAAAAAAAAACTTTTTTTTACAAAATAGGATGCAAGTCTTTTAAAGCTAACGGAACTATAACTTTATATATTTAAATTAACTGTAATCGATTTAGACTTAGATATTTTGTATAGTTCTTAAATGTTTCTGATATTACTAGGATTCATGTAAATTACATTATTGAATTAATTCGCAATATGCAACACCTTTTTAGTTACACGATTTTTATTATCTCACATCTGTATGAATTGCTATTAAAAATTTCATATTTATCAATATTCTCTTGTTTCTTTTTCGTGTTTCGTTTTCTCCAGTATTGTTGGGTTTTTTTGTATTTGTTGATGTAAAATGATATCATTTTTATAATTTTTAAATTCCCTTAGTCTAAATTCAATTTTATGTGACTCTAATCTGTATATTGTCATTGAATAGTGCATTATTGTAGAGAATTTCTATGCTTGAGTTTATGTAAATTTCCGACATATGTACATATTATACTTTCTGCGACTTCATTCTAAATTTATATCGTAAATTTAAAACGTTGAGCTGTAATACTGCTTTTTTTAGTCAGATTGGCATTTATGTATCGATTCAAATCCACCAAAATAAACCTAAAAAAATTCATCATCGCATTATGAATTTTCGAAATAATTTGATGATTTATGTGGTTTTTTTACTTTAGTTTCAAATAAATGAAATTTAAATTTTGACTATAAAATGCTTTTTCTTTTTGGTAGAAATTTGAATTCATATTTGCTATACTTATGGTCACATTTTCTGTATAATGTTATGTTTTTATATATTTTTTCTTTTTAAAGATACATTTACGGCCTATGCAAGAATCAACAGTATTATGTGTTAAATGTAGTTCTAATTCGTTCTTTATCCAAAATGATAAATTCTTCTTTTAACACAAAGAGACATTTTTATTTTTGTATTTAAATTTCGACAATCAAGTTACCGCCACTTTCAGACTGTACCATAAATTTCTTGGCTAATAATCTTCTCTCTATAATATTTATGTGCTGTTTTTTGTTTTTGTAATATTCTTTACATTAAAAGAAATCTTTACTCATTGTCTATTACTCTTTAAAGAAATTATATGATATGATACTATTTTATCCATTTTTAAGAATGTTATCAAAATATTCTCATTACACACTGTAGAAAAAATATTTTTGTGTAAATTATACATTTAAAATGTGTACAGTCAATAAATTATCTGATTCTGTACCATTAAAAAATCTTTGACCATGATTTATATCCTTATTTATAGTATATGGGTCTTGTTATATAGTATGTGCATGTTGTAAGCCATGACAAATAAAATCGAATCTTGATATCTGCACTTGTATAGATGTTTATTGGTGCATTATGTAACCAATGCTGATCCCTACAAATTTAATTTTATAATGTATATTCTCATTTACTATATCTCTGTGTCTACTTTCTCATGGTTATCCAAATTTCTATTTATTAATCTTAATATGGCCAATTTTATAGACGTTTATCTAAATCATATTTTCTCTGTATTTAGTATCAAATATTTCTCTAACCTAGATTTTCTTCACATTCTTTAAGCCATAAGCGGAATCTGAATTTGTATTGTAAGGTTTTTGCTCTGATTTACTGATAGCTGACTGTTTCTGCATTCAAGATTAAAAAATTACGAAATATACGTTTCATTTAGAATTTAATGTTTTAAATCAGTGCATAAATCATGCAATTGTCGTCTAATCTATACTGTGTTTTTTGATTCAAGACATTTTTGATATAATTTGCATATATATATGCATTTTGAATTATGAATGGCTGAGTATATATCAGATAATAAACATATTTTTACATATAGTTCAGTATTTTATTACAATAATATCGAAAAGTGATGCTTTTATCTTCCATCTTTTTGATTAGTTCATAGAAAAAAACGTAAGTTATTATTATACCATTGTAAATAGATTTCTTTTACATTATTTCTAAGGTTTCACTTCACACTCGATAATGTAGAGATAAAAGGCTTTTCCATATAACTTGATTCTATTGAATATAATATTTTAATAAGTTTATGCTTTTTATGATTCAACCCTTTGCTATATTGTTGGATTGTCTATTTCAAAAATATTTGCATTCAAATAGATAATTAAAAGAAAATAAATTTATTATTTTGATTCTTTTAAATAGCTTTATATCTAAACAATTTCTTTCTGCTTATTTAAGGCTATCCTGCAAAACAGCTAAAACTTGTATTATTTATATAATAAAGGTTGTTATTTTGCATTTTTTAGATTTTATTCCATGAAATAACTAGATAAACAGAAAGTATATTTTATCTAAAAAAATATAGAAAATCCCCAATAAGTTTAAAACTTTAGTTTTAATCAATAAAAAATAATATTAAAACATCCATATTGGTTGTATACAGGTCAGATCATATATTTCAACTGAAAAAATTCTGTTTTATCACTGTTTCAATAGCCCAGTTTTCTTATTCAGAACGCTTTTATCATAAGCAACATAATTTTTATTTTCATCACATGTCTAGTTTTAAACAGAATTTTTTGATCATAGATTCTTTTTTTCATGTTTAAGTTCATCTATAATTTATAATGATGTTATTAGTATTTTTTTATAAAAAAACACACAAAAATATAATCATATTTTGAATTCACAAAATATAAAATAGATTCTAAAATGAAAAGGTTTACTAAATCAATACAATACTGCAAACAGTCAATGGAAAAAAATCGTGATATTATGCATAAATCTAGTTTAAAAACCTTTTTCTTGCTTTTTAACAATATTTCATACATTTTCATAGTCAACAGTTAAACTACCGCAATTATCCACTTCATAAGATTTAACCTCTAAAACGATAATTAATCAAAGCAGACAATCTTTTAAGAGCGTTCAAGTTTTTCTGGCTATTTCTATGTGTTTTTTTATAATCAGAGACTTCATAAAATACTTTTTAAAAATGCTTATAACATAAGTCAGACATGTGTTTATTCCATTATTTTTGTAAATTCTGTCTGTATGTTATATGCAAATAAATTATCATGTAAAAAAATGGGATTCAACTGTTCTAAAACCTATTTTATTGGGTGATAGATTTAGTTTTTGTAATAATAAACATCATTACTTCTTATTATTACCTTTTTATTCTTCTTATTTACTTTCGAAATCTGTTTACAAGCAAAAAACGATGTTAATTTTTTTTGAATCTTCATATGATTTTAGAGTCACTTAAACCTAGTATGTAAATTGTAATTTGTGTCTTTTCCTCGCATTTTAATGTTTAAAGAAATAAATAAATATAATATGTACGTTTGTATTAAAATATAGAGCTTTTTGTGATTTTTATTCTATTATACAACCTACCGAACCATAAAATTATCTTTAAACCATACAATTCAATAAAAAAAGCATTCTTTTTCGAAATCTAAGAATAATTTTATGTCATATATCAACAAAAAAGCAGTTACTTCGAATCACTAATTATTGCGTTTATTCCCATTATTTTTTCAATTTTAAATGCTTTTTTATATGTACTTACTAATAATATCAACTATATTTCGTTTATTTTTCTGATTCTAGTGTACGCAGAAATACTTAGTTGCATACTGTTTATAGCGATTCGGTATATTTTGATTCTAAAAAGACTTTTTATATAAAAAATTATAGTTTAAAAAGCAAATTTGATATATAGAAAAAAAAACGTAAGAAACTAGATTGAAGTTGCCTATTTTATATATATAAAGATACGTTGGAACTCCAAAAAATATTTTCGATGACCAAAAATATTATGTTTTATTTATTTTACGAATTAAATATACATTTAGGATATCGTTGGATTTGAATATATCTTGTTAAATATTAAGTTTAAGAATTATAACTGAGATACACTCCTCTTCGCAAGTTGCAAAATATTGCCCTTTTTACCTCTATTGCAAAGAATTTTCAGCTTTTTTTGTTATAAATATTCAATTTTTGAGACACTTTAAAAATATACATGTTTATTCTTTTTTTAAATTTATTGCATATATATAGGTATTTCAGAATAATATTGTTTCATAAAAATCTCTAATATCTATCATATCGTCAAATAAAACAAAAGCTTATTTAATTCACACACAAAAGGTTTCATTCCTATGATATTGCATTTTTATTTGTTCCAAAAGCAAGTTTTCTATTCACAAGCTCTTTGTGAAAAATATAATTTTCTGTTTGTAAGTACAGAACCGTTCTAAGAACGAAAATAAAACAATTTAAAATAATTTTCTTATATAATATATGGTAAATACATTTTTCAAGTTGTTTTTACTAAAATATCGCTAAAAATCTTATTAAATGAAAAAACTAGATCAACTAATGAATAAGATCCGATTTCAGCAATTATGCAGCACAAATGAACTAATATGTACCTCTTTATAGTATATTTTTGGCAAAATTCAATTACTACATTCCACGAGTCTGTTTATATTCATTCTTTTACGATTTGATATAAAATGAAACATACTCTTCTCTAGAAATACGTATAATAAAGATATTAAATATAAAAAATCATAAATAAAAAACAATAATGTCATTATTTTTTGGACGAACAAGTTGGATTGAAAAATACAATAAAGGTGCGATAGTCACGTATATATTAAATTACAGGAAGAAAAAATAATTTTATGTTGGTTCTTTATTGAAATATTTGGGAAAATACGTTTTTAGCATATATAATAATAATAATAATAAAATAAAAGACGATAATTAAACCATGAATTATAAGAATTCGTAAATATAACACACAGCATAATATTATTATTAAGAACTGGTTACAGTTCTTCTATTATGATTTAAAACATGAGTATATAAATTATAAAATTTTATTTTAAATAAAATGTTTTTTCTTCGTATAAATAAAACAATATAAGGATTTTTAGATTCTATTCCTACGATTATGTTTTTAGACTTATCAAAGCGCTCACATAAATATAGAAAGAAACCTCTAAGATTCACTTTTGCATAAATATGCAATTATAAGGTTACAATCAATTCATAATTATATATATGTGTAAATTTGATGTAATAAAAGATAAAATTTCTATAAAAAATATATTTACAAACAGAATCTTTTTAAATTTTTTATATCATTTAGATGATTAAAACTTGTTCTATTTGTTTATAGACGAAAAATTAACATAGATTTCTTTTCTGAGATAATCTGTGGATTCATTTTTTAAATAAGATTAAGAGATGTAATTTTATGGATAAAATTGGTTGTGAAATAAGCTTTTTTTGTTGCTTTATATTATGATATCTATAAGTATGTAAAAAACGATTTCAACTTGTACACTCTAATAGTAATAATTTATCACAAATAAAGTAATAGAAAATTGATTTGCAATTATTTGAATTAACTATATTAATTTATTTTTTTAAAAGTTATAATATAGAATTATTCTTTTTTTCTAAAATTATCTTCAAAAAAGCTAATTCATAAATAATAGTATTTTATTTTCTCGATAAAAAAATTTTTATTGTTATTTAATATGAATTTTAATCAAAGTATCTGCATATTTCAACTAAATCCTAAAATCATATTGTATGTAGTAAAAAAAAATATAATTTTTATACCAAAATGTCCTATTCATGCTCTAAGAATATCAAATTAAACATTCCATTGATTCAATTTAATATAGAGTCTATCTTTATTTATTAAATAAAAAACTGAAAATTTTTTGTCATTACATCCATTTAAACGCAGTCTTAAAAGAAATATAAACAAAATATTTTAAAGAACAAAATATTACATATACAAAAATCAATCATTATACCATAAATAGCTCAACTATCTTATAAATATTTTTTATTTATATTGGCGTCATTAGATATGTACGTATTTATTTTTTCTCTGGATAAATATAATATAGAGCGGAAATGTTAAGTATAATATTGAATTACAATATTAAAAAAAATTTAGTTAATCCCACTTTCAAAAATGACATTTTAATGATTGATTGACTTCCTTTTATTTTATTAAAAAATAATATGATATGCCTCTATAGATTTTCTATGAATATAATAAATCTTATAGAATCTTTTAACTTCATATTATACATTTAACGTATGAAATACTTGTGTCGGTAATATATATTTTATATGCATATATCACAATATAACATTCCTTTAAAGAGGTTATAATCGTTTGAAATTTCTTATATAAGCAGTTTATTGTATATAGTTGCTATTTTATATTTCTATTGCATTCAATCAGAAAATTCTATTAAATCATGTAAAACAAACACGAAAAATAAATTTATTCAAGTCTTTGTAGATATTTAGAATATAAATTATGTTTTTTTTATTAAATGTATATTAGGTTATAATTGGTTTTACTTAACGTATAAAATTAAAATATATCTAAAAACAGAAAAATCTGAGCAAAAAAAAATAGTGTAAACAGACGTTATCAAACAAAAAAATAGAAAATATCGGATCTATGGCAAAATTTTCCGAGTCTTACTCGAAAGAAACTCATTTATTTAAAATACATATTAAAAAATGCAACTTACTTAAAGATATATAATAAAAATATGATTGTAACAGTATTAATTTTACTGATTTCTATTCTCATCAGAATCATCATTTCTTATTCAATTATGCAAGTTACCATATACAGTACATTACAATTGGATTTTTTAAATCAAATAAAATCAAAGTTGACTGAATATCGACAACCTTGCACGTTAATATGCTATTCATACATATGTGTTATGTTTTTTTATAAATCTTTTATATTCATATAAAATTGGACTGTTCTATCCATAAAACGTTAATATGAATCGCCAGATTATACACAATTTTTTAGCATGTAAAAAATTCAAGGAAAAAATTACGTTATTGTAAGCAAAAATCAATAAACAATTCTTTTTAAATTAGTCATCAAACATAATCATAAATATCTGCTCCAAAACGCAATAAATATACACATAGCAAGTAGTGAAGCTATTTAAAACAAAAAAAAGTAAATGTTCAATATATTTTATAAAAAGCACAGGGAAGCAAAGATACATGCAAAAAGACGTTTTATAAACATGCTTCGAATGTGACGGGTTGAAAACACCCAAAATGGGAGAACTTCTTTAGTATACAATTACAAATGCGTGACTGAAGCAAGTAAATAACACAATAAAAAAATACTTTCATGGAATCAACATGGGAAAATAGATCTTTTATGTAGTATATTATAAAAAACATCGAAAGATTGCAAAAAAGTGATTTCTAGCAGAGAAAATGAACAAACACAAGAAATCCACGCACAAAGTAATCCACAGGAAGTCTAAAAAAACAATATTAAGAAGTGTAAGAGATATTCTAGAACTTTAAAAACAGTAAAAGATATTCGAAATATTGCTTTTTGTGAATTTATCGTACATTTTATTGTTTCGTATTATACATGAAGGCTTTTTAATATTAAGGTAATCAAGAGCGCGATGAATCCAGGATTTTAATATATTTTTTGATGTATTTTTGGGTCCATCCTGCAAAAAAAAATATGCTTGAAGCCATTAATATCGATAGAAGTATTCATTGAAGTTTATATATTATATTATAGAATAAAGATATACATAAATTTTTTCACATTATTTAACAAGCATAAAATGGCTTAATTTAAACATTACAACGCTATTTTTTTTATTGTGTGTTAGCTTTTATAAATCTAAGTTTAATGACGTAGTATACGATTTAAATGTTAATAAATACATGTATTTTTATAATTACTTGTAATCTATTATATAATAATATCATTTTCCTACAATATATCCTTATTTATAAGCCTTTCAAATTTTTCAGTTGTGTAAATGATCATGATTAATAATATACATAAAATTAAATCGGTTAAAATATCAACTGTAAAATTTTAAAAGAATATAAGTAATGATTTCTTTACATCAAATTAACAATGAACAGTTATTTAGATTAGGTAGAGTATGTTTAATTTCACAAGCAACCATAGATATAAAGCAAGGAGAATTTAATTTATTGTGTGATATATATAAATATTGTGACTATTAGTATCTTAAAAAATGAAAAAATAAGAAAATGATAATTTAAATATTTGTTTCTATGTAATTTTAGCGCTTCAAAACTTGATCATGGTCTTCCTCCCATGTGTGTCCTATAATTTTATGATATGTACTTAGGTCTTACTAGATGCGTTCCATCTTACCATATAGAAGTGCTCTTATTTTGAATTCTTCATAGACAAGAGGTTTGAATCTCTTTTTTATGTCATTTAAAGCCACCAGCATTACATATATATGGTGCTAATCTATTATTTAACTATTACTTCGAAAAATGCCCCTATTTCAAATTTTAAAAATATAAAGATGGCACTTAAACCATTTGTATATATATAATAGTTGATTTTTCAGCAATAAATTTCTTATTTTTTATATTTACTTTTCTAACGTATAAATATTCCTAATCCTGATAAATTTTTATGGACAAAAATGAGGTGCTTTTTATTGATGAAAAATTAAATTGTCAAATACTTGTCTACGATATATTTGATCTAAATAAAGACACTTTAACGTTATTTAAAAGTTAAAATGATACAATAGAGCTTGAATTACTCAGTTTGTCCGTTTATATAGAAAATTTATACTATTAAGTTATAGAACATATCAAAATGTACGTTTTATACATAATATAATAAATGACTATATTTGTTTTTTAATATTTCTATCGCCAACGAATTTAATTATTCATATTTTTAAATGATATGTTCTTTTATAACGAATAATATAGGAATTATATAAAGTAGGAATCAATTATTTTATATTTTACCAATACGGCAAATCTATTGCAAAAATAAGCCAAAATAGTTTTATACAATATTGCTTAAAAATATTTTTATGTAAATAATATATTAATATTCCATACTTATCTATCATAAATATTAAAAAAGATTGTAACATGATTTTCTATGATCCACTAATTTTCTTTTTATATAGAATAGAGGATTATAGAGTAAACAGTACATCTCGTAATGGAGAAAAAATATGAAGCAGCATATGCTAGAACTAACAGTCGTTTTTTTGATACACAGAAGATAATAAAAACAATCTTTATAATTGAATCATAATTTATTCAAATATTATTTAATAAAAAGCAATCAAGTACAATTGATATTGTTTATTAGATAAAAACACATGATATACACGCAGCAGATATATTAAGAAACACAGTTGCTGAATTATGTGAAATTAAACTAATAAAACTGCAAAATATACGGTTTTCTTATTTTTAAGCTATGTTGTAGTGCTCAATGAGAGGAGTAATTTTATTCAAAAAATAGTATAAAGACCATAAAATAGAAAATTAGCCACATAAATATGTAAATACTTAGAAAAAACAATAATAATTTACTAAAACTATCATCATATATCATATGCCTTTTTAGATTGTTTAGTTATGTTTCAAAAAAAAAATCATTAAATTTCAGCATTCATTTCATTATAATTAAACATTTTACAATAAAAAACATTGTATAATTTATTAAACCACATATTTACAAGTTGTCTCGCCTAATTTCGCCGTGAAAATTGCACATAGAAGTTTATCTTTTTTTAAAATATGTGTGGGTCATATCTAGTGAAACGAAAAAATAATGACTGCAGAATAAAATGTTTGTATAGTATATATAATTATAATTTTATAACAATCTTTGTAAAATTCATACAAATACCTGTATACTCATTACTTTAAATACTAAACAACCGAAAATTATATTATAAGAATTAAAATGTTTAAAATTGAATCTAATGATTCAATTGAATAACTATTTAAATGATTTCTTATTGTTTATTGAAATATTTTTTAGATAGAATATATATTTAAATGTTTATATTCAATGTATAAATAATGTTTTTATCACTTATGCAAAAAAAACATAATATTAGTCTAAAAATAAGAAATGCATTCATATAAATCGAATAAATTTGCAGCTAAAAACGCCAAATATAATTCTATTCAGATCAAAATAAATACTATATTTATTTGCTATAAATGTTTTAAATTTTTAAGATGCACATATGTTAATTGATAGATTCTAAAAAGACATATTGGAATATAAAATATAATGCAATGAAAATGCTCAAAAGTAAATTTATCCGAGGAAACATATAATATGAAAATTGTTAGATTTAGTGTGAATTTTGCATTCTTTGTCTCGCTATGAGAATAAATTACCAGCAAGACTTTTAAAGTAGAAATATTTGCTGAATATGCATAAAACTTGGCCAAAACCTATTTTTTTGTAGCTTATTTATTACTTCTATTGAAAATTTTATTATTTAGTGTAAGAATCGTCTATGTCTATAAGAATGTAACTACATGCAATACTGATATTGATATTTTGTTAAGGCTAAGAGATTCTAATAAAAGTTTTAATCATGTTTTCAATAAAATTGGGCTTAGAAACAATTATACGGCAGCGATAAATTATTAGCCATTGTAATTCATGGAAAAAAATAATTTATTAATTTCTTTCATAGTTACTAGCAGTTTTTTTTTGCTTTAAATTTATATTTTTAAACATATATCATGCTTAATGGTACCTAATATATTTTCGCGCTGTAATAAACGTTTTTAAACCATAAAATTTATAATATTATCCACATGAATTGCGATTTCTTTTTATATGCATCAAAAATGCATAAATAATTCTTTTCCAACCATCAATTTTGCTGCATAAATATGCCAAAAATATTAAGAGAGTGGACTTACTAAGAAGCACATCTATGACTTAAAGGATTTATATTATCGTTTTTTAAGTTTATATAATGCTTTCTTGGATTGATTCCTTAAAGCAATTTAAATTTGTAATATATAATTAATTCACTCAAATTTTATTTGTGAACTTATAATTTACAATTTATGCATTAAATCTTTTTTTTTTATGATAAACATTCTCAAATACTTACATTTTCTATTATTTTTTTACAAAACTATCATGAAGCCCCAGAAAAAAATATAGATAATGGTGTTTAAATGCCGTATAGTTTTGTCATATTCTAATTTTTTGTGTTTCGCATTTGTAGTAAATTATAAATAATAATATACATTATTATATGCTTCCACATATATTGATAGATTAATGTTATTTTATTTGATTCTAGATATTTTAAAATACCCGAATTTATCATATGTATATTTAAACCATAATTTTATGGCTTTTCTAATATTATTGAGTTTTTAAGAGCTTTTTCTTATCAATTAATCTATGTTCTAATTATCTATGTTAAGCTTTCTTCTTTTACATTTAAACTGCTATAAATGTTCATACTGAATATATTTTGAAGTGACCCTTTATAAAATATAAAAAATAAAATTCATACTTATATATGAATGTTTGCCAAAATTTTTCAATATATGGCGAGTATAATGACAATTAGTGTAATTTTTACTATTTTTCGTTGTGACCCCGTATGAAAAATTATTTGAAGCATGATCATCTTCATAAGTTGTAAAAAAAATATTTTATAGACTAACACATTATACATGAAATAAATTTTTTTCTGGATCTTATTTTTTTTATATTTAGACACTGCATTAGTTTCTAATATTTTTTTAAACTAGTATCGAAGTTTTGTTTAATATTTTTTCATCCTTATAATTTAAAAAAATATTCTAATTTTGAATAATGTTCAGTTCAAAGTGTGACTATTTCATGAAATATTAAGAACTTATGAGCACAAGGTTCATGACTAAGAAGTGATCAGGCTTGGTTTTATCATGGGTAATATGAGATCGGGAATTCATATATCTTCTCTTATGAAAATAAAATGTGTTCTTTGATATAAAAGTCAATATGGATGGCAGTGAATATCATGCAGGTGTTGCTATGTTAAAATATTTTTAAAATCGAGAATGACGTGATTAATATGAATAAAAGTACTTGAGAAGAAGTTGATAAGATCGTGAAGAAAGTTATAGATATGGATGTATGGTCCAAAAAAATTTATGTTGATAAAGGATGACGTATGAAGTTAAGAGGGTTGCTCGATGATGAATGTTGAGGTTTTACGGATGAAGGAATTATAGAAGAAGATTGTGATTTAAGATCAGAGATGATGTTATGAAATGTATTTTCGGTTTTACGATAGAAGGTATATTAGATGAATAAAATTTAAAGATTAATATGTTATATATTGGAGTTTTTAAGATATTTTGTAAATAATATGATTTTTTTTGGATAAATAATTTGGATAGCGTGAGATATCAACAAGATAAGTCTAAAAAAGTGTATATCTGCGAAATTCTGTGTTGAATATAAACAGCTTCTGATAATGATGATTAATTCCGGCTTGTTGAAATGAACAGTTTTAATAAACAAAGTTATGTTGAATACAACATAAGATAATGAATTTGAATAGAATCAATTTTTGCGACAGTTTATCAAAAGATCAATAATAGTGAATGCTGAGCTTAAAAATATTATAATAAGCATTTTTTTGAAGCAAGGAGAATCTAATCAGTAGATTTTACAAGAAAAGTGATTTTAATAATATATTATTTTATCAATGAATATATATGAGATCACGAGGATAAATAAAATTTTAATAATAATTTGATGATATATGAAGAGGTTTTAGGAATTATGCATGTATTATGAATAATATTTATTTATGTCAAGTTATGATGTTTGATTTTGTGAATAATTTAGATGTGAATATACATAATTTGTAATAATGTGTGATGTTTGTGGTGATTGATAATCTTGAAAGGACAGATGAAAAAAATAGCTCAAAATCTGATTTAGATGATAATAAGAAATATCTATGGATAAAAATGTATAAGAAGTCCGCACATGAAGTTAAGAGGAATGCTCTGTAGATAGAATATAATATGTATGGATGATTTTAAGAATGATCAGAATCGATTATTTTTAGATTAACGAAGTGCGTTATATCTTGAAAATTATAAATAAAATATCGTAAAGCAAATATGTGGAAGATATAGCATTATTGTGTGTGATACTGAAGGTAGTTTTGAAAATAAATGATGTAAAGAGAATGAAGATGTATGTTATGCTATTTATTGTAATCAAAAATTGAGTAAGGTATGTTGTTATGGGTTGAATTTTGGATAAAATACGGGAGATTGATGTTAAGCTTGAATGACTTCGAAAAAATGTAGTTGTTGTGACGAAAGAGCATTGATAGATGGTTTTTAAAAAATCATGATGTCAAGAAAAACAGAGTTACGATGGTTAAATTGAGACATGATATAATAGGGCAATTTTTGATACAGAATGCAGTTTTAATGAGTGCTGAATTTTATTGCATGATTTTTCGTTGATCAATGATGCCCATAAGAATAAATAGATGAAAATCATAATAAAGAACCTAAATTGACGAGATTTTAAATGAGAGGCCTATTCGATCTAAGAACAGAATGCGCGTATTATTAAATTGGGATGACATTAAATGATGATTCTGACTGAGTTGAGTATATTTGTTATATGGATGATTTTCATAAAAAAGAGTTGTCATGATAATGTGGTTATATGGGTCGAAGGTTTCTAAAATACATGATGTCTAAGAGAATGAAGGTTTAAGATGTTTTTCTAGATCGTGATGTTATTTAGCGTTTATACAGTCAATAGCTATAGTTATATAGATTATCGTATTTATGTTAGAGTTATAGTTTGTACTAAAAAAATCATGCTTACGTAAGTCATAGGAAAATATTGAAATTGAATGCTAATAAACAGCGATAAATCATTTGTTGCCTTTTAACAGATAGTTGAGAATATTCAATGTTATTGTCGAAACCTGTATATTCTAAAATATTGAAGTTTGTATGTGATGATTTGCATAAAATTTTTATTATGTAAAATTTTTCTTTCGAGTTAAACGGCACTGTAAGTATAGTTTTAAAGTTAGACACAAATAAATGTTAAGGATTTGTATTTTGATACATATATGATCATATTTTCGCATTAATCTTAGTTGGAATATACAGGTTTTTTAAGTGTGTTTGTGTCTATTTTGTTGTCTAGGTAATTGATACTATGTAGAGCAGAATATGTGGAGTAAAACTTCTTTGCTCGTGTTTATATTATTACAATATATTTTTAAGTTTATTTTGTTACAATGAGCATTATAATTTAGCAATTGGCTTTATTTGCTTTGAATAAAGAAAAAAAATTAAAACCAGAGGTGGAAATGGACAATCATATTATATAATTATTTAATTAATAGTAAGAATCGTAAAGAAGGCGAATTGATATTTCGGTGAAAATATGAAAAGCCAACTATCGTAACTAAAGAAAAAAGATTGTATAATTAAGATAAAATTTTAGACAACACACCAAGAAAATGATAAGTTATAAAAAATAAAAACCAAAAGAAAGAAGATATATCATAAAAAAATACGATAAATACATTTTTCGTTATAAATATAATTCATAATGATGTAAAAAGATATGTTTATTTATCAAATGTTCTTCTAATTCCAGAAAATAACAATATTTTTTCGAATTAAAAGATAGATAAAATATATTTTTTATAATACACGTGCACAGATAATACGTAAACTAAAAGAAATTTGTTTTTAATTACATAAAATTTATTGTTAAACAAAACTCAATAGTTCCAACTGAAATGCACATTTTTTTTCAAAATTAGAATAACAGTAAATACCATGTTACCGTATATATAATTATTGTTTAGAAATACTATCTTTTTATCGATATTTGTATTTAATATATTTTCTAAAAGATTTAGCATAATAAAATATATTTGGCAGAATGTAATATATTTTTATATGCGAGAAAAGATTTTTTTTAGAATATTTAAAAAAGAAATTGCAAATTATATTATTATATATTAAATAGTAGACAAAATTTAGAGTAGTTCCATAAAATTTTTTCAAATTTTTATAGAGGAGAATCCATTATTAAAAAATATAAATTTAGTATAAAATTAAGACATAGCTCACTCCCTTAATTTAATTAAAAATTTATTGTACTGTTTAGCACAAGGAACCACTTTTTAAAGTCAACATATTATTTGATTTAATCCTGTAAATAGTATCTCAATCTCTCACCAATTTATATAAGGCTATTTCGAGCTATTTGTATGTGGTATACTTAGAACAATAGCTTCGTGCAGGATTCGCTTGTTGCAGAGATATCATATTCTTTTATTCACCTTTTTTAAAACTCGTGTCGAGAATTCACAATATTTTTAATTAATAATTTATAATTAATAAATTATAGAAGTCTAAAAATCATTTTTATATAAAAAGAAACATAAGGGAGCATACAGTATCATTTTAAATTGTATTGCACTTATTTCATTTTTTGGAAATAAATAAATTTTTTTTTGCATATTATCAATAAATTATATTAATAAAAAATGCTAAATTGTTAAATTATGTATTTAAATTTCTATAATAAAACTATCTTCTACAACAGTTCATAAGATTCAAAGAACCATAAAAAATAAAATATTAAATAATTGTATAAAATTTATATAATTTACTAAAAATATAAGGATTCTCAACATTGTTTTATGCATTTATTGATATAAAATTGCAATAAATATATTTTAAAGAGGGTTAAAATTTAAAAAGGATACAAAATGTGACCAAAACAAAGAGAAATATAATTTAGAGACGTTTTATTTACATGATAGCAATCAAGTAAAGGAATACAATTATACAGCATAATGTATACTAATAAAGACACTAGAACAGAAAAGAACACCTTTAGTGTAAATTGATTAGAAAAAATAGTCTAGGCTTGTGTAATAAGCAGTTTGACAGACCCGAATCGATATGAGTACATCGATAACCGAGTATTTAGCTCTGAGAATTATAAGGTGAAAAATTTTACTAGTTTCGGTATATTTAAAAATGAGCTGTGAAAGTTATGTGTAAGGAAACTCAAGCTTTGGTTTATTTAAAGTTATTTAGAAAGACCATATAAAATAAGTAAAATAAATCCTGAATTACAAGATTTTGCGTATAATCTGACATCTTAAGATTTTAAATGTTGCATAAATGAGTTAAAATCTTTAATAGAAACTCTTGTTACTTTCAAATTGTTGAATACAGAAAAAATTAATTCTAACTTCTGATAAGCAAAATAAAGCACTTTACAAGAAAAAATAGTATACATCGATATTAATAATTTGAAAATATAATTTATACACTTCAATTAAGAGTGAAAATGTGTTATAAGAAACTGAGATAATCCGTAGACACACAGTATATTATAGGATAAATGCGAATTCGCTGAGAAGAAGGTAAAATCCAAATTTATATAAACACTACATGCGGACCTAATATATTCGAATTCATATAGGAGAAGAAATCTACTACTTTTACTGTGGCTAAATGACAACATAAACAAAGTTGTGGGCGAAAAATTGTTAAAGTATGATCCTTTAGCATATCAGCATCATTAGTATTCAAGTGCAAATAAAAAATATCCATATGTTAGACTTAACAGAGAGGTGAGACAGCCATATAAAATATACCAGTAAGGCATATGTTCAAGAATAAGTTCGAGGTAATTATGGAGATCTTGGGGTTTAAAAAATTAACAATTAGTTACATAAGAAGTAGAGGTATTGAAGAAGAATTACAATAGATTTATGTGTTAATGTTAGTAATTATCTGTGCGCAAAGAAAATCAAGTAAGTTAGCGAAAACAAAAATACAAATTACAACATTAACGAATAAGGCACATAAATTACTTCATGAATGTAACGAACATTAAGATATATAACAAGTTTTCTTTTCAAATTGATATAAATTAAAACAAAGATTCCAATTTATTGACAGTGAATATTTTTATTTATAATTGCTGAAACCAAATAGAAGACAAACCATATAATTAAATTTTACAAATTTTCAAATAACATCCACAATTTAGATTCTGTTATCACATATTTATATTTGTAATTATCGCTATCATGGTATTAAAACTCTTAAACAAGCAAACATTTTTTTCATACCTATTTATTGAATTATTAGTTCAAAATCTAGACCTGGAATATTTAATCGTTGATTTGAGATAAAAAAGCACAATCTTTATACAAAAATTACAATTAATGAGGATTAGAAACTATCATTAAAGAAAGGATAATCCTAATCAGAATTTAATTTAATATAAACCGAAATTATGGTAGTAAAATTCTATAAATCTATTTTGACATATAAGAAATGTCTTTTTTTTGTGTTTTTTGTTGTATTTGTGTATTAAGTCCTAAACTTTCTTGTTTTAAGACTATCAATTATATAATGCGACATTTTAGTTAATTGTATTTTCGCTAGAGGCTATATAAATCCCTGTATTTATGTACATTTCTATAAACGAAATCAAGTATACAGCATTGTAATTTTATAATAGCAAACTTTTCAATAAAGTTATGACTCTGTGTTATATTGTTATTTTCGCGTATGCGTAGACTCTTAGAAATACTTGTAACAATGTTTTTTTGTGTTACTACATACTGCAGAAGATGATACAATTCAAATTTGTCCAAAAAACAGTAAAAATTTGTAAATTAGCACATACATTTTATTTAAATTAACCAGGTTTGTTGATTTTTACACAAAGGGGTTCTATAAATCCAGTAACTGTTATTTATTTATATTATTCCTCTTAAATTATATAAAGATATAAATATTTTATTTCAATCCAATATATTGTATGATATCTATGAATTTTATTCAAAACTTACAATCATAAATATAAATCATATATTTAAAATTTGAATCATAAATTAAAAAAAAAATTCATTGCACTTGAAGGTTTTTTATTTATTTCTATCTCATATTTCTATTAGATCTGGTTATCCAGTTTATAATGTAAGAACTTTCCATTTAATACATAATTGATTATTTATACGAATTTACATAAAAATTTTAACTATTGCAACAGTATAATAAAATTACTTTAAATTTGTAATTTTTTATGTTATCTAGATCCAGCATTAATTTTCAGATCATAAAGAAAATGATATCTAAGCTAGAATGATTTTTTTAATCCCAAATTTTTTTGTACAATGATTATCAAGAATAATATAATAGAAATAATTGAAAAGTAAAACCAGTTGGATATGTGACTGCCTTGCAAAGAATATTTGTTTTGGATAAGTAATTTTATAAATAAATCGTTAAAGATATTTTTGGTATTTTTACTTGATAGAATAGAGCATTTTCTTTTTACAGAAGAATTTGATATTGTTCACTAAATGGTATGTGGAATGAAATATTGAAAAGTCAATTTTATTTTACCCATTAAAGCATGTTCTCTATATATAAAGCGGATGAATAATAAATATCGTTGAAAAGATCGAATTTCTAAATAGCATAATGATATGCTAAAAGTTAATTTCTTTTAGTATTTAAATACCAGAAGAGCTTTTCGAAGGAGACAATATATTTTAGTAAGAATAGGATGAAATATTGTAAATCTGAGCTCCATCAATCTGTGAATAATGAAAGAAGAAACCGACGTCTGAATTTATAAAAATTGAATGTAAGATAGTGTCATTTCACACAAATCGTAGAATGTTGATGATAGCTTTGTTGACCGCGGATATGTCTAGAAACTCATAATTTTGATAATAATACAAGAATTATGGATAATAAAGAATTTGAAGTTTGAATGCTTAGATTTTAAAACAGTAGTGAATCTATAATGCGAATGTTTTAGAACTACATATTTTTTTAAAGAGCTTCATATTTGTTAATAATAGTTGTTGGATGGATTCTGTAGCTGTAATTTCGAGGATAATCTCGTGAAGGTTTAAAAAAACAAGAATATAAAAATGTGATGGATCTATTAGATTGAACGATTTCATGAGCTTGTGCATGCATAGAGCTTTTATGAAAATGATAGAATCCCCTTGTAAAAAAAAACAGATCAAAGTGAATGAATTCAGTCGAAATATATATTCGATCACAGGATTTGATTTTAGGACCATATTGCGGTCATTTTTTGGTGTGAATAAATTGATATTGTATGAACTTTTATATTTAATAAATAAATTATTTTTTGTATAATAGATCTTTTTATATGTCGAATATGGTTTAAATAAGGATATTCTTATAACAAATCACGATCTAAATGTGGCATTAAATTTCCACAAGAACAAAGTTAAGATTATTATATATATTGTTGATACATAAGGAGTATAAAATTAAATGTTAAATCATCTTACGAAGGAATATTAGATTTACACATTTATGGTTAATAATAGATTATATAATTGAAAAATTCGTCCATAAATGATATCAATGGTATAAACTACAGTGTCGCAATGAAATAAGAAACTAGATGCATTAATTTAAGTTTTCGGTGTTTGAATATATATAAAGATACATTTTTTGAATATAAAATATATTTTAATAATTGTTGATTTTAAAGAGAATGTTGCTGATGCAATCAAATTATTTTAAACAAACATTCAATCAGTAGATTGATTGATTATGTTTATTCACATGTGTATAAAATTATAAATACAGAGTTGCTATAAAAAAATGATGAATAATGTTGAATGATCACGATATATATTGAATGATGCTTATTAGAATATTATTTTAAAGATGAAAATAAAATTGTGGTGATTGAATGCTGAAGGCAATATTAGAAATACTGTAAAGTTTGAATTTTAAAAGAAGATTTCTATGACAATAGAGTAATAAACATTTAAAAATGAGAATAAATTGCTTTAATATATGTTACTTCAAATTAACAAATATTATTTTTTGAAAAACGCAATTTTGGTAAGGAGAGTGATGTTATTAAATGCAAATTTTTATTGATTGGGTGTGGAATGTATCAGCTTTGTATAAAAAATGTACATCATTTATTGCAGACTACGTAGGTCTATTATTTTGAAGTAAAAGTTGACGAACAAAATATGTCGCATTATTTATACCAAACAAGACTGATGATCATCTATATTTCATCTTTTCTTTTTTGATTAAAATTAAAAAAAAATTTAAAGCTACTTTTTATCTTCTTTAAAAAAATATGTTAATAATAATTATAAAAAAAATAAGAATTTGGAATAATACACTAACAATATTGTTCAATAGACTAGTTTTCTCAATTTAAATTGATTTTGGCCCTTGATAACATGTGGGTTTTTCATTTGCTTTGGATACTCAGATATTACAAAAAACAAAGTTTATAATTTTCTCAAACGAAAAAATTCACAGTAGAGTAAACTAGAAGAGATGAGAACCAAGAAAAAAAGAAAATTTAGGGAATAAAAAAAAATTATATAATAAAAAGTATTAACCTTTAATTTCAAATGGTGTAGCCTATTATAAGGAATAAATCCAAAGTAGTTAGTCTTTAAAAATAATTAAAAGTGTGGTTTGAATATGCTGTGAAACAGAAAAGAAACTTAATTGTGCAGATATTTTAGTGCAAACAGATTCGAATAGATAAAAAATAAGAATAAATACTTTAAAATCATAAAAAAAGTACGTATTTTGTGACATTTTCTAGGTTGGTTTATAAAACTGTAACAATTTTCATGGACCAATTTTAATGCATCAAAACGCGCTTTTTCCGTATGCTAGAAATGATAAAGTATTATATATTTGTCTTAATATGTATTTTTTGTCATATATGTATTAGAAAATTAAAATATAAATTTTATCATCTCAAAATCAATGCTAAAGTTGAATTTTGCCTTAAAGTGTTAAAAAATATATAGAATAATATAGTTATTATCAAGTTTGGTGTAAATCAGCAGAACTGCTAAATTTAGTGTATTCTAAAGTATTTTTAATTGAGATATATGGTTCAAAAGTATTATAACCTTACAATATTATTAAACCGAATGAGTTTTTCTTTTTTAGATAAGTAATATAAATAAATGTTTATTAATTACGATAAAGTAATGTAAAATCAAAAAAGATATAAATTATATCTTTTAAAAATAATGTTTTTTTAAGTGCGATGCTTATTGTAGATTCTGTAAGTTATATCCATCCTTTTCTGTATTCGATTTTCTAGAGTGTATGATGGTAAGTTTGTGAATCATTCAATCTGATCTTTTATTATAAAATGTGCTTAGAATTTCTTCAACACTTTTTATAAAAACATTAAACCAAAAATTATGCATTCTTTACGTCTAAATATGTAATTACTTGTGCATTTAATTACATGGTAAATTCAATTTACATATTATGTTGCCAGAGCACAAAAATAGAATCGATTAGCAATTTATCATAAATATTCTGTGGTTTAAATAGATAAATATTGTAAAAAACAATATAAAATGTTGGAAAAAACAATATACTATTAAAACTTGCGCTAGTATTGTACATATATTCTGGGAGATAAAACTACATCAAAAAAATGTGAACTAGATGTAGTAAGGGGATCCACCAAAAAATTAAACATAAAAAAAAACAAGAGATTGCACAATTATTTCTTATAAAACAGATATTATGGATAAAATAACCAAGATTAACAAAAAATCAAAAATTTATTAAAATATACGTCAATTTTAGTATCACTTTCGTTCAAAATTTGAACATAGCCTTCGGCCCAATTAAACATCCAAAATTCATTAAAATGGTCCATAACTGCGACCAATTGTTCTTTTATCTTTTTATCCACCTACAATTTCTTCTTTTATAATGAACCACCATCTTTTTTTTTGTCATGAGGACTCGCATCACATTCTTGTTCCACACAGAATATCAAATCATACTTACGCAGAGGCAGAATCACTGTTCATGTGCATCTCAATAGGTAATGGGTCATTTAATTCTTATCTTGTCAAATGTTTCTCGATCTCGTGTCATAAATATAAATTCATGGGCTCTAAATTTATGATAAATAAAAAGATTTTGAGTAGCATTGAAATTTTTAAATAAAATAAAATTTACATTGTGAAAAAATTAGCCCCCTTCCAATGTATTTCAATAAATATCTATATTAATCAGCAGAGAAATATAAGTTTAAGTATATAATAATATAATACATATTGGAGAGGATTCATACCAATAAGAATATTTTAACTATATTTAAAGTAAAAGTACCACAAAATTAGATAATAATAATCCATATTTATATTGATGATTTATTACACAATATTACTTTAAAATTAAAAAGAGAAATATTTTAATGATTTATTTATCATTACTATGAAATATAGCAAATAAAAAACACGTTATGGATATAATAAATTTAATTTTTGTAGATTATAACTTGTAGCTTATGAAATCCATTAATATTTTTTTATGATATGCTAATTCTTAAATAGCAAATGAATAATAATATAGAAGAAAAAAATAATATTACATAAAAGTAACAAAAATAGAATATACTTTAATAACACTTAAACTAAAAATGTGATATGATAAACAACTCTAGTGAATGCTAATCATAAAGCAATTCAAATATTCCAGGTGTTTCTTGCATCAGAACACCTTAATATAACATGAAAATAAAATATCTAAGATTAATATAACAAGCTAAACACCCTATAAAGTTAACACGATAATAATAGATTTTTCTGCAAAAACACCCACAAAATATCATTGCTTCATGTATAAATTTTCTCATCATCAATTTCTTAAACTAAATAGATATCACATGAAAGCTGCGTAAATCAACAAATTTATTATTTAATTCGATGAAACCATAAAATTAAAATAATTTTTTACACACTGGTCACTATCATTCAATTAACATGGTTGATTAAGTATTTATTCACTGCAATTAATATGCCCTTAGGATAAGACTTCAAAAATTCGGCAATATAATTTCTGTGATTTTATTTTATTGTTCATAATATTAATTTATTAAAATCACCTTTACGAAAAAAGGGTCTTTTTAAAAAATTAAAAAACTAATTTTACAATGTCATTAGTTAATTTACATAATTTAGAAATTTTAAAATGCAAAAGTTACGTACCAAACATCTATAATAATACAAAACCAAGGGTTTGAATTGTATTCTATGGTTTAATTGTATAATGAAATCCTTTTTCCACGAAAATAAATTCATTTGTGATTTTATATAGACAATCACCAGTAATTTGTTATCTTTATACCAGGAGAAAACTATATAATAGCGTATTTGCTTTCCTCTCATCTCGTACGCTAAGATATACATAAAAAATGCTTCGCTAAAAGTAATATAAATCAAAATCTGTGTTTTCTTATAGATACATCCGCTTTATGAATGGTGTTATTTCTTTAGCTATATTATTATTTATAATGTTTACATGGATAATTATAATTTTCAAAAAAACATCTTGCGATTTCTAAATATTTGGTATTTGTAATCACGGGCTGTTTAGATTCCATACATGTGAATATATCAACGTATTTGAAAAATTGATTTGAGTATTATTAAATAAAAAAGGGCAAATAAAAGATCCGAATGGGTAGGGAAAAGGTTTAGTTTAGGGATAAATAATTAAGATGGGTATATAAAGCTTTAAAAAGGATATAAAAGTGCTAAAATGAAAGGTGCAATATTATGAATACGAAAATCATTAGTTTATTTAATGGAGACTAGAGATACTTTGTTTCTTATGTGCACATATTTATCGCTTCTCGACTTATGGCTAAAATATTGTTCTTGTTTTTAATTCAAATTGCAAAAAACGACTTAAAGAATTATCAAAAATGCTATTAGTATCTTTTAAAAAATTTCATAAAATTAAAAAAAAGAAAAAAAAAACATTATTAATTTTTTATTTCATAAATTTACAAGCTTTCTATAACATCAGTCACATAAAAATTACCTATTTTAGCATTATCCACCTTTTATTTTCGTATATAAGAAACATACCTAAAATAAACTATAAATGAACATCAAAGTCAATAAAATAAAAAAAGTTCATTAGATCATAAATTACTGTTATTATAAGATATAAATTTTTGTTAAATGGGATATATATTTGATTTTGCAAAAAAGAAAAAATAATAGGACCCTCAAGCTTTTTACAGAATTCTCGAATAAAAATACAATAGATTTATTATGTATTCCATCGTTTGTCAAACCAATTTTTATATTTTTTTTATTGTATGAAAGATAATTTTACATAGAAAAGCCACATATATAAAGAAAAAAATAGCAGACATAATCCACAGATATAAGTTTCAGAAACAAGATAAAGATAATATCTATGGTTTTCATAGTATTTGAAAATAAAAAAGATTGTTTTTATATAAAATATAATTATATTATAAGAAAAAAAATCCCCTTTTTTTTGCGATGTTCATAAAATTCAAAAAAAATCACAAAAAATGTGTAAGATGTGAGGTTATGCATTATATTCTTGGCTTACAATATTATGAGAAACATAAAAAATTACTTTTTTCAACAAACTTGGCTTGGTCTTAGGTTTTTTTTCTAGACAGAAAAAATATGGCAGCACATAAAACTTGAAATTGACCAAAAATCAATAAATTCACCTTTTCTAAAGTACAATAGAAGACAAAACAAACGTACAGATAATCGCCATGGCTAAGAGAGCATACAAAATATCTGTTATAAAGCAAAAAAAAAACTTAATATAGCTAATTTTATGTTATAATATATCCTAAAAAAATGATTTTTCTTCATCATAAACGTCAAGAATCGTATTTTGCATGCCAATATTATCATTGTCGTGTTTTTTCTATGCTATCGGACATATTCAACTGAACTTATTCGGCTTTTGAGGTGACTCAATCCAGCTAAAAGTATAAAAATAAACGTAAAAAAGACAAAGACGTCGTTTCTTTGCACAAAAGAAATCTAAAATATGTTCTTTCTCTTCCATTACAGACATCTTTTTCTTCAATAGAGCGTAAAAAATTAATTATATAACATAACACTTGAAATATTATTAAAAAAATCGACTATTATCATAAATTTATCACAGAAAAAGCTGTTTATTTTAACATACAGGATTTACACATAACCAGAAAGAAGAAAAATTAAATAAATGAATGATAATAAAACAAAAAAATCTTCTTAAAATGTGAGAATGAAAGAATAAAAATCAATAAAATTACAGATTACGCTATTTAAAATAGAAAAAATCGACATAATTTTATTAAAAAAGAACTAATACTATTAGAAATCATACTATAGTAGTGCCTAGAACTAGAAGTATTTATAATAACCAAATCTAAGTTTATAAAATAGAAGATTATGTCTTTTGTTTTTTCAAACATTTATACGTTTTTATACATTTTTGTATCTCTTTTAATAAACTTGTCAATTTTTTGTTATAAATGTATAAACATTTAAACTTTATCGTTTTTACCAGTATATTTCTTTAATTGAAAAAGAAAAAAAAATTCACAAAAAAATAATAATTTCTTAACAAAAGAATCTTAAACAGAGAAATAATAGAATGAAAGAAATTTGCATAATAGAACTTCAAATATAGTTTTATTATCACTTTTTTAATAAATAATCTAACGGTATAAAAATATTTATATTACAAAGAATTATTGAGAACAATCAATGAGAAGTTCTTTAAAGTTAGAAAATCCAGTATAATGTATATTATAGACATGTATATATTATTGATAACTATGTAAATGTAAAGAACTTTTTGATGATACATTAATTATAAGATTTAATATCCAAAAAAGCGCAAAAAATTTAAATTTTCAGAGAAATGAACATAAAATGTGCAAAATTTATAAAAAAAAAGAATAAAAAAGACAGCAATAAGAATCGATTAATCTTTTACAGCAAAAATGGCAAATAAAAATGGTAAGATGTTAATAAAATTATGGATAAGAGCACGTAAAAAGTATATAATCGAGAAAAAAACATTCAAATGATGGAATACCTACTATAAAAACGTTTAAAAAACATAGAAAATAACGACATAGTTACAATGAAGTCGTATTTACATGATCTCAATCGCATGAGAATCTATTATTTGTATTCAAGGATAAAGATACCAACTTTTAGATTTACTAATCTATCATATAGATTATATAGGATAAACTCAAAATTCAAATATGGCAAAGATATATAGTGCTTTGTTCATTTTATGAATATATTCCATATTTCCAGAAAAAAAAACGCGATATTTAAAAACTATAGACTTAAATAAAGGGTAAAAAAATAAAATTTAGGATATGTAGAGAAAAATCATGGTAAAAACTACTCTATTTATCCTTGATCTAGAAAAACCATAAAAAAAGTACGATAATCATTGTTGTTCAGCAGTATGACTCGATATATAAAAGAAACCGGTTGAAAAAAATTCAACAGGATTTTAAAAACCAAAAAATATAACGATTCATTTATTTAATTCGTTTAAAGTAGAGATAATATAATTTTGTTAAAAGAATCGCACCTTCTAGAGAAAAATAAATAAATTAAACTTATTCCTGCATTAGGAGATTTATTTCTATCGTATAAATAAACAATATGTAAACTTTATATACAATCTTATTAAAAAAAAGAAACAAATCAAGATTATTATCTATAAAATAGAGCAAAAAAGTATTAATTATACAGATTAAACGTCTTATAGAAGCTAAAGATTATTAAAATATAGGATGTCAATTTGAATAAATAGTTAGCAAATAAACATCACAAATCCTTTTATTTCGAATGAAAAACGTATAACATAAAAATAAAACAGCAAATCTTGATTTATAATATCAAATAAATAATATTTAGAGTTTAATATTTACAATGTATATGTTATTCGACCCACGTCTAAAATAATTATAAAATATAAATCTTCGGAGTATACCATAATTCTTGAATAAAATTTCATAAATATGAAAATTCTACTATAATATTTTAGTGAAACAGTAAATGTATGACGATTCAATAATTTATGTGGATAAAACCATGAATTTTTAAATCTAGAAATATAAAATTTATGTTCACATTTACCAAGCTAACTGTTTGATTTTTAGCAAATGGACGATAAATAAATTAATACAGCTTCATTTATAAAAAAAAGAGGACCGAATGCACATAAAATAGTTTTAAAATATAATAATAAATTTTCTAGTTTTCATCAATTTGTACAAAAAACCAAGATATTTATTTATATTTACACATAGAAATGAATTCTAAAATAACATTCGATTTTTGATTTTATTTATATAAAAACAGAAACAGTATACAAATTCAGCAATAAAAATAGTTATATCGATTAAAAATGGTAAAAACAATCTTTTACCAACAATAGATCAAAATAATATTCAATATACATTTTAGACATATTAAACAGTTCATCAGTATATAATGTATAAAAATTTATGATTTAACATGTAAAGAGGTTTCTCTAGAAATATAGATCCGATTTTTTTGTTTTTTAAAAGATAGATAACAACCTTTCATGCATACGAATATACACAGTCTTTTAAAATAACAAGATAGAATCTATAAGGCATACATAGTCAAACATACGAAGATTCGTTTGAAATAGTTAAAAATACAATAATCTATTTAGTAATATTCAAACTTTTTTATTAAGAAAAAAAACTGGAGTTAGATACTATTATACAATTAAATATAAATTTTGAGATAGTTATACATGTACATCGAAATAAATTATTTTTGACAACGAAAAAAAAACTTATTTATTCTGGCTTGACTTAGAAAGCGATTTATAAAGAAATAAAACACGATCAGCATAAACAGGAAAAAAACATTATCTTTTCGATGTTTTTTTACAATAGATACAATAGATAAAATTTTTTTTATTATTCATGGATTTAAAAAAAAAAGCTTCGATATTTACCAAAAAAAACCCTTAATATACATTTTGTATAAAACTACGAGATTATTTATGTTTCAATATTTCTTTAAACCAAAGATATGTATTTTTTAAGACAAATAGAATAGAATTTCACATCACGAATTGATATAAGCTTTTGATGTATAAGATACACACTCGTATTTACTTTTGTAAACATTTTATTCTATTAGCAATAAAAATAAAAAACATCATATATACTACAATTTAAATAATAAAAATTATATAAAATCCAGATTTTTAGCTGCCAAGAAAAGACGAAAAACGTAAATAATGCTTTTTCGATATAATATTATAATATTTGAAAATTTAAAGAAATTTTAAACAAAAGAGTGGTTGAATCTTGCAATTAAATGACTTATTTATGTTATATTTATGCGATTGGCATAGATTTAGATGTTTTTTTTTATTTGAAAATAAGTGAAAAAGGCTATTGAGTTTGAAAAATATGTCAACGATTTTTATTTTATTCACTAAATTTATAGATATTTAAAGAAAATTAAATGATTAATGAACATATGAGTCAGTAATATATATAAATCGTAATAAAAGATTGCAAAAAACCGACATAAACATGTGATAAATATAATAATAGATTATTATATACAAATTATAATATTTTTTGTTTATAAATACACAAATCCAATGGAATGTAATTTATATTTACTTTGCACTGCGTATTTTATATAAATGTTCATTATTTTTGGATTATTTTTTATTTTTTAAACATGAAAAATATAAAAATATGGCTAGTTACTATTTTATCATATAGATAATACATTATAAATATATTTAATATGGCAAAAAACAGAAAATGAATCCACTTAAATTTATAGATAATCAGAAAAAATGTCATTTCAATCATTTACATTAGACAATGTATTTAACTAACACTGTATTCTAAAATGTACATTTTTTCTTCATCCTAGCTGAACTATTTAACAATTTATGTATTTTTAGTACCAATAATTCATGATAAATGTACGATTATAGTTATATTCAACATTAGACGTGTTAATTTGCGGTAGAATAATACCAAAAAGGGGTTTTTATTCAGCTATCTAACAGAATTAGCACCTCTTTATGGTTATTTAGGCGACTATATGTATTAAATAGCATATAACTCACCTGAATAGTTCATAAAAAATCCATTTCTTCAAATTTTTAATCATTAAATCTGTTGTTTGTTTTACTTTAGCAAGCAGATTAAAACTCAAAATCATGTCTATTTTACCGAAATGTGTTATCGATGAGTGTGAATAATTTACAAAATACATTATATTGGATTTTAATTATATCTCAGTATTAAAAAAATCGAAAAAGTTAGTATTTTAGATGATTAGAAATATAAAAAAAAATTACATAAAATTAAAAAAAAAGAAGAAAAAAAAACATTTTTATTCATTTACTTAATAAATAAAACAGCTTTTTTGACATTTAACTCATAAAAATTACCTATTTTAGCATTATCCACCTTTATTTTCGTACATAAGAAACATACCTAAAATATATTATAAATGAACATCAAAATCAATTTAATGATATCAAAATCTTTTTTTATAATTGAATATTTTAATAAGATATAAAAATATATTCAATATTTTATGTAATTGATCACTAAAAGAAAAAAAATGTAATAGGACCCGTAAACTTTTTATTAAAATCCCAAATCAAAATACAACTAGCATAATATATCTTGATTTATGGTTCAAAACATATTTTTTCGATTTGGTGTATATGATAGTTATTATCACATAAAAAAACCACTAAAAAAAAGACAAAAAATAG
Source organism: Rhyacophila brunnea (assembly GCF_057557595.1). NCBI lineage: Eukaryota > Metazoa > Arthropoda > Insecta > Trichoptera > Rhyacophilidae > Rhyacophila > Rhyacophila brunnea. The sequence goes on from NW_028233017.1 coordinate 3,958,464, forward strand.
TCGACTAAATCCACACATAAAGGTTTCAGAAACAAGAAAAATATAAAACCTATGATTTTCTAAGTATTTTACGTTTCAAAAAGATAATTTCCATATGAAAACTTAATTTTATTACAAGAAAAAAAAATCACCTTTTTTGCGATGTTCATTAGTTATTAAAAAAAATCGCAGATAATGAGTTATATGAGATAGTCAGAATGTGTATCTTAGCTTATAAAATTATGAACAGCAAGTAAAAATTGTTTTTTTCGCCAAACAGGGCTTGGTTCTAGGTTTTTTTTAAGACAGAAAGAAATATGGCAACACATAAAACTTGGAATTGAACAAAAAATCAATAAATTCACCTTTTCTGAATAATGAAACCTAGTAAAACATATGTACAAATATTCGCTATGTCTAGTAGAGTATATAAATATCCATTATAAGGCAAAAAAATCTTAAATATAACCAAGTTGGTGTTGGCTATATATCCACAAAAAGATGATTTTAATTATTTAAACTTTATATAATGTATTTATCATGTCATAAATTATCATTGTATTATTTCTTTCTATGCTAGTGGACATATTTATCACCACTTATTCGGCTATTCAGCGACATAATTCAGCTAAAAGAAATAAAATTATGTTTAAAAGAAAATTGATTCTTCTTTTTGGCACTAAAAAAATACATAAAACTTGTTTTTCTCATCTCGCTGCAGACATATTATATTTAAAATAGCATAGAAAATCGATAATATAACATGCCGCATGAAATATTTATAATAAAAAAGACTATTAACATGAAATATTCATTTAAAAGCTGTTTATTTTAACATAAAGGATTTATTCTATACAACTAGAAAAGTAGAAAACCGCCTATATAAAGAAAAAAACCAAAAGATTGGTATAAATATGATAATTAAGCCACAAATAATCAATAAAAATTACAATTTATGCGGAATAAAATAAAACAATAACTATAGTTTTCTATCAGAGACGTAATTTATATATCAATATTATTATATAAGTGCATTAAACTTTAAATATTTACATAAAACTCTAATATCTGGTGTCTAAATAGAAAAATATATCGTTTGTATTTTCAATATATTTATATTTCCATTGAAAATTTCAGTTTTTTAAAAGATGAATCTATTATTAGATTATTTTAAATTACTGAACACGAAAACCATTTCGATTTCACCAGTATATTTCTATATATATGACAAATAAAATAAAAAACTTAAAAAAATAATAATTTATTAACAAGAGAATCTTAAACAAAGAAATAAATGGGAAATAAATATACATATAATTAAATCTCAAAAATTTAGATATTATTGTTTAATTAACAAATAATCTTAGCATAAAAAAAAATTTCGGTTTTAAATATTATAAAGAAAAATCAATGAGAAGATCTTTAGAATCAGAAAATCTAGTTTAATGTATATAATAGACATATATATGTATATTACTATTATAAATGTCAATATTAAGAATTTTATGGTGATTTAATAATTGATAGATTTTAAATGAAAATTTAAATAAAATCAGAAGAATATTAAGGATAAATAATTTATAAAAAAAAAGTATAATAGTTTGTAGAAACATGGTTAAAAAATATAATAAAATAAATCACAATGTAGTGTTTATATTATATAAAAAATATTTTTCTTTTTTGTTATTCTTTCTCGTAATCCAATTTAAAAGAAAAATCGAATGTTTTGATAACTGTATTTTATATCTAGAAAGTTATAAATTAGAATAGAAAAACAATATGCTAGCATATAATTTTATTTAAGAACGCTTTTCTAACATCACGATATGTTCGAATATCTTAATCTAAAGATAAAATATCCAATAATAACAAAAAAAAAATAAAATAGAATGAATATATTTTTGTTTATAATAGAAAGAAAAAAGCATTGTTCAGAATTTAAAGATAATAATTATAAAAGTAATAAGAATTAATTTTACTTTTACAATAAAAAAGTAAATTATTAATAAATATGTGGATTAAGCGATCGTAAAAAGTAAAAAAATATCAAAAAACCATAAAAATGGTGGTATAATTATCATTATCATTGAAAAGGATAAAAACATATATATCTCCTATAAATAATGGCATTATTACAATTTAGTTATATATTTATGATCTTAATTGCATAAGAATATAAAGACATGAACTTTCGGACTTTAATGTTATCATAGCGATGATTAAAAAGATAAACTAAAATAGAAAATCTGATAAAGGATATACAGAGCTTTGTTTTTTTTTTCAAAAATATGCCCCATTTTCAGAAAAAAACGCATAATTATTAACTCAATGGATAAAATATCAGTTTTATGACAAAAATTCGGAGAAATAGACGGAAATATCATGGTAAAAATCGTATTATTTTATTTTCTTATCTAGAAAAGGGGTAAATTTGATCAATGACCATTTTAGATCAGCTTTGTTTAGATAAAGGCCAAAAGAAAACTGTTGAGAACATAACACAGGTTTATAAAAATTAAAAAATAAAAGGATTCATATATTTCTAGCTATCAATTCTAGTAAATATTTAATTTTTTTCAAGATTCGCGAAATTTTTACAAAAAAATATATAAATAAAAGAATTCTAGTAATAGCAGTGATATAAATAATAAAATATAATTTCATATAAAGTAACAATATTAAACCTTTATATACATTCTTTTTCAAAATTCAAAAATCAAGATTATTATAACTAAAATGAAGTAAAACAGGATATTTAACATATACGATAAACATCTTATAGAAGCTAAAGATTATTAATACATTAAAATACAAAATTGAATTATTGTAAGCAAATAATTATATCCAACGAAAAACGTAAAACATAAAAACAAAACAGCAAATGTTGATATATAAATAATATAAAATAATTATTCAATCTACAGTGTATATTTAATTTATTTCCTTCTCTATAATTATTATAAAATTTGAACCTATGATTTAATCTTGCCAAACAAACTTTATAAAAAAAATGTCCAAATTAATTAAAAAAAATCCATGTCTATAATCATTGTAAAATTTGAAACTTCAGACAAAATCCATCTAAATAAAATTTCAAAAAAAATTTCAAAATTGATTTTATTTAACCCACGTCTAAAATCATTATAAAACATATATCTTCGGAATATACCATAATTCTTGAATAAAATTCTATAAATATGAAAATTCTACTATAATATTCACTTGAAACAGTAAATGCTTGGCAATTCAATAATTTGAGTGGATAAAACCATGAATTTTTAAATCTAGAAATGTAAAATTTGTTTTCACATTTGAAAAGATATGTATTAGATTTTTAAAAAATGGAAGATAATTTTATTAATATAAAGTCATTTACAAAAAAAGGACCAAATAGCCATAAAATTTATTTATTTAGCTTAAGAAAGTTTATCATAATATAATAGTTATATCGATTAGAGAATAAATATAAAAACAGTATATTACGCAGTTCAAATCAAATGTAATAAAGTATAAAATAATAAAATTATACATTAAAAGAGGTTTCTCTGGAAATAAATGTTTTTTGATGTTAATTAAATGACGGAAAAAAAACTATCACGCATATGAATAAACTCGGTCTTTTAAAATATCAGAGATAGATTCTATAAAAATATATATAATAAAATACAAAAAATGTTTTTAAATAGTTAAACATATAAAAATTTATCACGTAATATTCAAACTTAGTTATAAGAAAGAAAATAAAGTGAAGATATTATCGTGCCATTAAATATTTATCTTCAAATAGTTAAACATATAATTCGAAGTCAATTATCTATAAAAATAAAAAAAAACCTTTTTTTATTCACATAAGGCTTAGTATGCAACTTTATAAACAATTAAAACAGATTATCAAGAACAGGGAAAAAAAACATTGTATTTTTAAGATTTAACTCACAATACGATACAGAAGATAAGTTTTTATTGTTATTGTTCATGGATTTAAAAAGAAAAACTATAAATTATAGCAGAAGGAATTGCATAAAAAACCTTTTTTATATTGTTACATATAACTAAAAGTATTTTATACGTTTTTTTAAAACACAGATATGTGATTTTTTATGTCAATCGAATAGATTTAACATCACAAATAAATGTAAACTTTTACTATAGAAAAAAGCATCAGAACTTATTTGTGTTAACTTTTGTAGACAATTGCTTCTATTTAACATATATAGATAAAATATCCAAAATACAACAATTTAAATAATGCAAGTTATATAAAATCCAGGTTTTATGTTGCCAAGAAAAGACGAAAAATGTATTTATTACGTTTTTTTATATAATTTTTGAATATTTGCTGTTGAAGCAATCTTAAAATAGAAGAGTGATTATATCTTGCATTATATCTCTTATTTATGTTTTATTTTGTAATCTAGCACAGATTTTGATGTTGTTTTCATTACAAAAAAGCGATAAAAGGCTATTTAATTTGTAAAAGACACCTATGTGGCCTTATATTTTATTCACTAAAACTGAAAGATTTTAGATGAGGATTAACTGATCATTGAAAAAATGATAAGAAATAATATCATAAACGAGTGATAAATATAATAATAGAGTCGCCCCTACCCTAGAAGGGCGACTCTATTGTTGTGTTCATTGCATCGTAATTTAAAAAATATAAATCTATTATTTTTATAGAATCATAAAACATAGATTATCATTAATAAATTGTTTAATATTTTGCCATAAAATACACTTTTTACAATAAAATCAAGTTTGCATTTATTTTGCACTTTATATCTGAGCAACATGTATATTATTTCTGTATGTATATTTACTTTTTAAAAATGACAAATCTAAAAAAAAAGACTAACTACTTTTTTTTATATGGTAAATGCATTATAAATAAATGTTATAAAGGGGAAAAAACAGAAAATAAAGCTATTAATAACTAGCTATCATCAGAAAAATGCTAATTTATAACATTATATTCTAAAGAAATAGTATTTAACAAACACTGAATTCTAAAATAGACATTTTTTCTTTATCCTAGCTGAACTATTTTACAATTTATGTATTGTTTTAACAGCAATTCGATATATATGTAATATTATAGTTATATTCAACATCAGACTTGTTAATTTGCACTAGTTCAATACCAAAAAAATTGTTTTTCTTTTAGCTATCTAACAGAATTAGCACCTCTTTATAGTTATTAAGGCGACTATATGTATGAAATAGCATAAGACTCACCCAACTAGTTTATAAAAAATACCTTTCCCAGATTTATAAAGATAAAAATGGTCTTTTTTAACATTAGCTGTCAGATTTAAGCTCAAAATCATGTCTATTTTACCGAAATGTGTTATAGATGATTGTGAATAATTTACAAAATACATTTTATTGCTTTTAATTACATCTCTGTGTTATAAGAAATCGAAAAAGTTAGTATTTTAGATGATTAGAAATATAAAAAAATTACATAAAATTTAAAAAAAAAGAAGAAAAAAAACATTAATATTTATATAATTAATAAATTGATAGGCTTTCTATAACATTTAACACATAAAAATTACTTTTTTTTTGCATTATCTACCTTTTATTTTCGTACATAAGAAACATACCTAAAATATAAAATAAATGAACATCAAAGTAATAAAATAAAAAAATTATATTAGATCATAAATTACTGTTTTTATAAGATACAAATTTTTGTTAAACGGGATATTTAATTGATTTTGCAAAAAAGAAAAAAATAGTAGGACCCTTAAACTTTTTACAGAATTCTCGAATAAAAATACAATAAATTTAATATGTATGTCATCGTTTTTCAAACCAATTTTTATATTTTTTTTATTATATGAAAGATAATTATACATAGAAAAGCCACTAAAATAAAGAAAAAAATAGTAGCTTAAATCCACACATAAAAGTTTCAGAAACAAGAAAAAGACAATATATATGTTTTTCTCAGTATTTAGCAGATAAAAAAGATTGTTCCCATATAAAATAGAATTCTAACATAAGAAAAAAAATCACCCTTTTTTTGCGATGTTCATAAAATTATAACGAAAATCACAAATAATATGTCATATGAATTGAAAAAAACACTTCTTTATGATTTTGATATTATTGAAGCATTAAAGTCTTCTTTTTTAAACAAACTTGGCTCGGTCTTGGGTTTTTTTTTCGAAACAGAAATAGATATGGCAACACATAAAACTTAAAATCGACCGAAAATCGAAAAATTCACCTTTTCTGAATAATTAAACAAATCAAAACATATTTACAGATATTCGCCATGGCTAAGAGAGCACACAAAATATCAGTTATAATGCAAAAAAACCTTGAATATAACAAATTCCATGGCATATTATATCCCAAAAAAGATATATTTTTCTTTATTTATAACGTCAAATATTGTATTCATCATCTAGATATTAGTATTATCGTGCTTTTTCTTCGCTAGCGGACATATTCAACTTAACTAATTCGGCTTTTCAGGTGACTCAATCCAGCTAAAAGTAAAAAAATAAACGAAAAAAAGACAAAGACGACGTTTCTTTGCACGAAAAATTTTTATAATATGTTTTTCTCTTCCATCGCAGACATCTTTTATTTCAATAGAGCATAAAAAATTAATTATATGACACAACATGTGAAATATTTATAAAAAAATCGACTATTATCATTTATTTAATACGGAATAAGCTGTTTATTTTAACATACAAGATTTATACATAACCAGAAAGAAGAAAAATTATATATATAAAAGATAATAAAACAAAAAAAGCTTCTTAAAATGTGAGAATGAAAGAATAAAAATCAATAAAATTACAGATTACGCTATTTAAAATAGAAAAAAATGACATAATTTTAAAAAAAAACAACTGATACCATTAGAAATCATACTATATTAGTTCATAGAACTAAAAGTATTTATAATAACCAAATAAAAGGTTATGACAATAGAAGATGATATCTTTCGTTTTTTTAAACATTTATACGTTTTTATACATTTTGTATCTCTTTTAATTAACTTGTCAATTTTTTGTTATAAATGTATAAACATATAAACTTTATCTATTTTACCAGCATTTTCTATATGTGCAAAAGAAAAAAAAATTATTAAAAAAATAATAATTTCTTAACAAAAGAATCTTTAACAAAGGATTTGCATAATATAACTCATAAATATAGTTTTATTATCATTTTTTTTTATAAATACTCTAACTGTATAAAAATATTTATGCTAAAAAGAATTATGGAGAAGAATCAATGAGAAGTTCTTTAAAGTTAGAAAATCCAGTTTAATGTATATTATAGACATGTATATATATTATTGATAATTATGTCAATCGAATGAATTTATTGGAGATTCATTAATTGATAGATTTAAAATCCAAATCAAAATAATCGAATATTATCTACTAAAACATTTATAAACAAAATCTGAAGAGTATTTTCATTTAAAAATTGTAAAACCATATTATACCAATTAAATACAAATATTTTGTCTTATTATCGATTTAAAAGTAACGTTTTTTTTGTCATTTTTCTCGTAAACTAATTTGATGAAAATATACAATTAATTAATTTTATATATAGATAGAGTACGAATTTGGATTATGAAAACAATATTATGGCTTTTATATTTATCTAGAACAGATTTTATGCATCACTTAATACTCAAATATCATAATATAAAGATTATCAACTCTTTAATAACAAAAAATATCCAAAAAGGCGCAAAAAATTTACGTTTTCAAAGAAATGAAGATAAAATGTGCAAAATTTTTAAATACAAATTATAAAAAAGAAATCAATAAGTTTTATTTTACTTTTACATCAAAATAGACAAATAAAAAAGGTAAGATATTAATAAAATTATGGATAAGAGCCCGTAAAGCGTATATAATCAAGAAAAAAACATTCAAATGATGGAATAGGTAACATAAAAACCAATAAAAAAACATAAAAAAAAGACATAATTACAATGAAGTCGTATTTACATGATATCAATCGCATAAGAATATAGTATTTTGTACTTAAGGATATAGATACCAACTTGTAGATTTACTAATCTATCATATAGATTATATGAGATAAACTCAAAATTCAAATATGACGAAGATATATAGTGCTGTGATCATTTTTAAAATATATTCCATATTTTAATAAAAATAACGCGATATTTAAAAACTAAAGAAAAATATAAAACGTAAAAAAATAAAATTTAGTGAAATATAGAGAAAAATCATGGTAAAAACAGAATTACATTTATCCTTGTATCTAGAAAAAGTATAAAAAATGTACGATAATCATTTATGTTCAGTAGTATCCTTCGATATATAAAAGAAACCGGTTGAAGAATATCCACCAGGATTTGAAAAACCAAAAAATATAACGATTCATTTATTCAATTCGTTTAAAGTAGAGATAATTTAATTTTGTTAAAAGAATTGCACTTTTTAGAGAAAAATAAATAAATAAAACCTCCTGCATTAGGTGATTTATTAATATCATTTAAAGAAACAATATGTAAACTTTATATACAATCTTATTAAAAAAAAATCAACAAACCACGATTATTATCTATAAAATAGAGCAAAAAAGTATTTATTATACAGATCTAACATCTTATAGAAGCTAAATATTATTAAAATATAAGATTCAAATTTGAATAAATACTTAGCAAATAAGCATCACAAATTCTTTTATTTCGAATGAAAAACGTATAACATAAAAATAAAACAGCAAATCTTGATTTAACATATCATATATATAATATTTAGAGTTTTATATTTACAATGTATATTTTATTCAACCCACGTCTCAAATAATTATAAAATATAAATCTTCGGAGTATACCATAATTCTTGAATAAAATTATATAAATATGAAAATTCTACTATATTATTTGCATTAAACAGTAAATGTATGACAATTCAATAATTTATGTGGATAAAACCATGAATTTTTAAATCTAGAAACATAAAAATTATGTTCATATTTGAAAAGCTAACTATTAGATTTTTAGAAAATGGAAGATAATTAAATTAATAAAGCTTCATTTACATAAAAAGAGGATCAAATAGCCATAAATATGTAATAAAATATAATAATGCTCTTTCTTTCATATATCGATTTGTTAAAAAAAACCAATAAATATATTTATTTATTTATATTTACACATATAAATGAATTCCAAAATAACATTCGATTTTTGATTTTATTTATATAAAAACAGAAACAGATTACAAAATTTATCATAATGTAATAGTTGTATCGATTAGAAATGGTAAAAACAATCTTTTACCAACAATAGATCAAAATAATATTTAATGTACATTTTTAAAACCATTAAACAGTTCATCAGTATATAATGCGTAAAATTATGTAATTGAACATATAAAGAGGTTTCTCTACTTTTAAATATACGATTTTTTGTTTTTTAAAAGACAGATAACAACCTTTTACGCATACTAATATACACAGTCTTTTAAAATAAAAAGATATAATCTATAAAGCATACATAATAAAACATACAAAAATCCTTTTGAAATGGTTAAAAATAAAAAAAATCTATCGAGTAAAACACAACCTTTTTTATTAAAGAAAGAAAATGGAGTTAGATACTATTATGCAATACAATATAAATTTTTAAATAGTTATACATGCAAATCGAAATCAATTCTCCTTGACAACGAAAAAAAAACTTATTTATTCTGACAAGACTTAGAAAGCGATTTATAAAGAAATAAAACACGTTCAGCATAAACAGGAAAAAAACATTATCTTTTAAATGTTTTATTTCAGAACTATATAATAGATAAACTATTTTTTATTGTTCATGGATTTTAAAAAAAAAGCTTCGATATTTAGCAAAAAAAACCCTTTTATATCGTTTTTAATATAAGAACTAGATTATTTATGTTTCAATATTTCTTTACAACAAAGATATTTATTTTTTATATCAATCATATAGAACTTCACATCACGAATTGATATAAGCTTTTGATGTATAAGATACACACTCGTATTCACTTTTGTAAGCATTTCATTCTATTAACAATAAATATAAAAAATTTCATATATACGACAATATAAACAATAAAATTTTATAAGATCCAGATTTTTAGCAGTCAAGAAAAGACGAAAACGTTTTAAATGTATTTTCGATAAAATACTATAAAAAATCGAAAATTTAAAGAAGTTTATAATAAGAGTGGTTGAATCTTGCAATTTAATGACTTATTAATGTTATATTGTGTAATCTAGCATATATTTGGATGTTTTTTTTATGTGAAAATAAGTGATAAAAGGCTATTGAGTTTGTAAAATAATTCAACACCTAATTATTTAATTCAATATACTTATAGATATTAGAAAAAAATTAAATATAAAATGAGAATATTAGTCAGTAATATATATAAATCGACATAAAGGATTGCAAAAAACCGACATAAACGTGTGATAAATATAATAATAGAGTCGCCCCTGCCATAGAAGGGCGACTCTATTATTGTGTTCATTGCATCGTAATTCAAAAATAAATCTATTTATAAGAGAACCATAAAACAGGGATTGTCATATATACATTATATGCTTTTTTGTTTATAAATACACCTAATAATGGAATGTAATTATGAGTTACTTTATACTGCGTATTATATATAAATGTATATTATTTACGTATTATTATTTACTTTTTAAACATGACAAATATAAAAAAATGCCTAACTACTATTTTATTATATAGTAAATGCATTATAAATAAATTAAATAAGGCAAAAAACAGAAAAAGTAGCTACCATAATATATAGATGTACAGAAAAATATGTAATTTATATTATTTACTAAAGACAATGTATTTAACTAACACTATATTCTAAAATGTACATGTTTTCGATATACTAGCTGAACTTTTTAGCACCTTTTTAATTATTTTAGCGGTATTTAGTGAATAATGTATAATTTTAGATTTATGAAACCTATATTAGGTAATCTGCGTCAGTTTAGTCCAGTAAAAAATCCTTTTTCTTTTAGCTACTTACAGTATAAGCACCCTTTTATAGCTGCTTGGGCGACTATATGTATCAAATAGCATATAAATCTAAGAATAACTTTGCAAAAATCCCTTTCTTCAAATTTTTAATCATTAAATCTGTTGTTTGTTTTACTTTAGCAAGCAGATTTAAACTCAAAATCATGCCTTTTTTTACTGAAATATATTATCTAAGAGTGTGTATAATTTACACATATTCCTATATTCAGTAGAGATTATATCTCAGTGCTATGTGATATCGATCAAGTTAGTATTTTAGATGATTAGAATTACAAAAAAATTTTATATAATTCAAAAAAGAAGAAGAAAGATAATGTATCTTGTTTTACCAGATTTAATAAAAGCTAAATCTAATGTTCAATTCATAAAAATTACTGTGTTTAGTATGATACACCCTTTTTTCGTATATAAGAAACATGGTAAAAAAATCCATTTTAAAAGACATCAAAGTCAATTAAATGATATAAAGATCTTTTTTCATATAAAAATTTTTAATAAGATATAAAAATATATCCAATATTTTATGTAATTGATCACTAAAAGAAAAAAAATGTAATAGGACCCGTAAACTTTTTATTAAAATCCCAAATCAAAATACAACTAGCATAATATATCTTGATTTATGGTTCAAAACATATTTTTTCGATTTGGTGTATATGATAGTTATTATCACATAAAAAAACCACTAAAAAAAAGACAAAAAATAGTCGACTAAATCCACACATAAAGGTTTCAGAAACAAGAAAAATATAAAACCTATGATTTTCTAAGTATTTTACGTTTCAAAAAGATAATTTCCATATGAAAACTTAATTTTATTACAAGAAAAAAAAATCACCTTTTTTGCGATGTTCATTAGTTATTAAAAAAAATCGCAGATAATGAGTTATATGAGATAGTCAGAATGTGTATCTTAGCTTATAAAATTATGAACAGCAAGTAAAAATTGTTTTTTTCGCCAAACAGGGCTTGGTTCTAGGTTTTTTTTAAGACAGAAAGAAATATGGCAACACATAAAACTTGGAATTGAACAAAAAATCAATAAATTCACCTTTTCTGAATAATGAAACCTAGTAAAACATATGTACAAATATTCGCTATGTCTAGTAGAGTATATAAATATCCATTATAAGGCAAAAAAATCTTAAATATAACCAAGTTGGTGTTGGCTATATATCCACAAAAAGATGATTTTAATTATTTAAACTTTATATAATGTATTTATCATGTCATAAATTATCATTGTATTATTTCTTTCTATGATAGTGGACATATTTATCACCACTTATTCGGCTATCCAGCGACATAATTCAGCTAAAAGAAATAAAATTATGTTTAAAAGAAAATTGATTCTTCTTTTTGGCACTAAAAAAATGATAAAACTTGTTTTTCTCATCTCGCTGCAGACATATTATATTTAAAATAGCATAGAAAATCGATAATATAACATGCCGCATGAAATATTTAATATAAAAATGACTATTAACATTAAATATTCATTAAAAGGTTGTTTATTTTAACATAAAGGATTTATTCTATACAACCAGAAAAGTAGAAAACCGCCTATATAAAGAAAAAAACCAAAAGATTGGTATAAATATGATAATTAAGCCACAAATAATCAATAAAAATTACAATTTATGCGGAATAAAATAAAACAATAACTATAGTTTTTTATCAGAGACGTAATTTATATATCAATATTATTATATAAGTGCATTAAACTTTAAATATTTACATAAAACTCTAATATCTGGTGTCTAAATAGAAAAATATATCGTTTGTATTTTCAATATATTTATATTTCCATTGAAAATTTCAGTTTTTTAAAAGATGAATATATTATTAGATTATTTTAAATTACTAAACACGAAAATTATTTCGATTTCACCAGTATATTTCTATATATATGAAAAATAAAATAAAAAACTTAAAAAAATAATAATTTATTAACAAGATAATCTTAAACAAAGAAATAAATGGGAAATAGAAATACATATAATTAAACCTCAAAAATTTTCATACAATTGTTTAATTATCAAATAATCTTAACATAATAAAAAATTTCGGTTTTAAATATTATAAAGAACAATTGATGAGAAGATCTTTAGAGTCAGAAAATCTAGTTTAATGTATATAATAGACATATAGTTGCGGATTATTATTATTTATGTCAATATATATAATTTTATGGTGATTTATTAATTTATAGATTTTAAATGAAAATTTAAATAAAATCAGAAGAATATTAAGGATAAATAATTTATAAAAAAAAAGTATAATAGTTTGTAGAAACATGGTTAAAAAATATAATAAAATAAATCACAATGTAGTGTTTATATTATATAAAAAATATTTTTCTTTTTTGTTATTCTTTCTCGTAATCCAATTTAAAAGAAAAATCGAATGTTTTGATAACTGTATTTTATATCTAGAAAGTTATAAATTAGAATAGAAAAACAATATGCTAGCATATAATTTTATTTAAGAACGCTTTTCTAACATCACGATATGTTCGAATATCTTAATCTAAAGATAAAATATCCAATAATAACAAAAAAAAAATAGAATGAATATATTTTTTGTTTATAATAGAAAGAAAAAAGCATTGTTCAGAATTTAAAGATAATAATTATAAAAGTAATAAGAAATAATTTTACTTTTACAATAAAAAAGTAAATTATTAATAATTTTGTGGATTAAGGGATGGTAAAAAGTAAATAAATATCAAAAAACCATAAAAATGGTAGTATAATTATCATTGAAAAGGATAAAAACATATAAATCTCCTATAAATAATGGCATTATTACAATTTAGTTATATATTTATGATCTTAATTGCATAAGAATATAAAGACATGAACTTTCGGACTTTAATGTTATCATAGCGATGATTAAAAAGATAAACTAAAATAGAAAATCTGATAAAGGATATACAGAGCTTTGTTTTTTTTTCAAAAAAATGCCCCATTTTCAGAAAAAAACGCATATTTATTTACTCAATGGATAAAATATCAGATTTATGACAAAAATTCGAAGAAATAGACGGAAATATCATGGTAAAAATCGTATTATTTTATTTTCTTATCTAGAAAAGGGGTAAATTTGATCAATGACCATTTTAGATCAACTTTGTTTAGATAAAGGCCAAAAGAAAACTGTTGAGAACATAACACAGGTTTATAAAAATTAAAAAATAAAAGGATTCATATATTTCTAGCTATCAATTCTAGTAAATATTTAATTTTTTTCAAGATTCGCGAAATTTTTACAAAAAAATATATAAATAAAAGAATTCTAGTAATAGCAGTGATATAAATAATAAAATATAATTTCATATAAAGTAACAATATTAAACCTTTATATACATTCTTTTTCAAAATTCAAAAATCAAGATTATTATAACTAAAATGAAGTAAAACAGGATATTTAACATATACGATAAACATCTTATAGAAGCTAAAGATTATTAATACATTAAAATACAAAATTGAATTATTGTAAGCAAATAATTATATCCAACGAAAAACGTAAAACATAAAAACAAAACAGCAAATGTTGATATATAAATAATATAAAATAATTATTCAATCTACAGTGTATATTTAATTTATTTCCTTCTCTATAATTATTATAAAATTTGAACCTATGATTTAATCTTGCCAAACAAACTTTATAAAAAAAATGTCCAAATTAATTAAAAAAAATCCATGTCTATAATCATTGTAAAATTTGAAACTTCAGACAAAATCCATCTAAATAAAATTTCAAAAAAAATTTCAAAATTGATTTTATTTAACCCACGTCTAAAATCATTATAAAACATATATCTTCGGAATATACCATAATTCTTGAATAAAATTCTATAAATATGAAAATTCTACTATAATATTCACTTGAAACAGTAAATGCTTGGCAATTCAATAATTTGAGTGGATAAAACCATGAATTTTTAAATCTAGAAATGTAA
Organism: Rhyacophila brunnea; assembly: GCF_057557595.1. Taxonomy (NCBI): domain Eukaryota; kingdom Metazoa; phylum Arthropoda; class Insecta; order Trichoptera; family Rhyacophilidae; genus Rhyacophila; species Rhyacophila brunnea. The sequence goes on from NW_028233017.1 coordinate 3,973,466, forward strand.
AATTTGTTTTCACATTTGAAAAGATATGTATTAGATTTTTAAAAAATGGAAGATAATTTTATTAATATAAAGTCATTTACAAAAAAAGGACCAAATAGCCATAAAATTTATTTATTTAGCTTAAGAAAGTTTATCATAATATAATAGTTATATCGATTAGAGAATAAATATAAAAACAGTATATTACGCAGTTCAAATCAAATGTAATAAAGTATAAAATAATAAAATTATACATTAAAAGAGGTTTCTCTGGAAATAAATGTTTTTTGATGTTAATTAAATGACGGAAAAAAAACTATCACGCATATGAATAAACTCGGTCTTTTAAAATATCAGAGATAGATTCTATAAAAATATATATAATAAAATACAAAAAATGTTTTTAAATAGTTAAACATATAAAAATTTATCACGTAATATTCAAACTTAGTTATAAGAAAGAAAATAAAGTGAAGATATTATCGTGCCATTAAATATTTATCTTCAAATAGTTAAACATATAATTCGAAGTCAATTATCTATAAAAATAAAAAAAAACCTTTTTTTATTCACATAAGGCTTAGTATGCAACTTTATAAACAATTAAAACAGATTATCAAGAACAGGGAAAAAAAACATTGTATTTTTAAGATTTAACTCACAATACGATACAGAAGATAAGTTTTTATTGTTATTGTTCATGGATTTAAAAAGAAAAACTATAAATTATAGCAGAAGGAATTGCATAAAAAACCTTTTTTATATTGTTACATATAACTAAAAGTATTTTATACGTTTTTTTAAAACACAGATATGTGATTTTTTATGTCAATCGAATAGATTTAACATCACAAATAAATGTAAACTTTTACTATAGAAAAAAGCATCAGAACTTATTTGTGTTAACTTTTGTAGACAATTGCTTCTATTTAACATATATAGATAAAATATCCAAAATACAACAATTTAAATAATGCAAGTTATATAAAATCCAGGTTTTATGTTGCCAAGAAAAGACGAAAAATGTATTTATTACGTTTTTTTATATAATTTTTGAATATTTGCTGTTGAAGCAATCTTAAAATAGAAGAGTGATTATATCTTGCATTATATCTCTTATTTATGTTTTATTTTGTAATCTAGCACAGATTTTGATGTTGTTTTCATTACAAAAAAGCGATAAAAGGCTATTTAATTTGTAAAAGACACCTATGTGGCCTTATATTTTATTCACTAAAACTGAAAGATTTTAGATGAGGATTAACTGATCATTGAAAAAATGATAAGAAATAATATCATAAACGAGTGATAAATATAATAATAGAGTCGCCCCTACCCTAGAAGGGCGACTCTATTGTTGTGTTCATTGCATCGTAATTTAAAAAATATAAATCTATTATTTTTATAGAATCATAAAACATAGATTATCATTAATAAATTGTTTAATATTTTGCCATAAAATACACTTTTTACAATAAAATCAAGTTTGCATTTATTTTGCACTTTATATCTGAGCAACATGTATATTATTTCTGTATGTATATTTACTTTTTAAAAATGACAAATCTAAAAAAAAAGACTAACTACTTTTTTTTATATGGTAAATGCATTATAAATAAATGTTATAAAGGGGAAAAAACAGAAAATAAAGCTATTAATAACTAGCTATCATCAGAAAAATGCTAATTTATAACATTATATTCTAAAGAAATAGTATTTAACAAACACTGAATTCTAAAATAGACATTTTTTCTTTATCCTAGCTGAACTATTTTACAATTTATGTATTGTTTTAACAGCAATTCGATATATATGTAATATTATAGTTATATTCAACATCAGACTTGTTAATTTGCACTAGTTCAATACCAAAAAAATTGTTTTTCTTTTAGCTATCTAACAGAATTAGCACCTCTTTATAGTTATTAAGGCGACTATATGTATGAAATAGCATAAGACTCACCCAACTAGTTTATAAAAAATACCTTTCCCAGATTTATAAAGATAAAAATGGTCTTTTTTAACATTAGCTGTCAGATTTAAGCTCAAAATCATGTCTATTTTACCGAAATGTGTTATAGATGATTGTGAATAATTTACAAAATACATTTTATTGCTTTTAATTACATCTCTGTGTTATAAGAAATCGAAAAAGTTAGTATTTTAGATGATTAGAAATATAAAAAAATTACATAAAATTTAAAAAAAAAGAAGAAAAAAAACATTAATATTTATATAATTAATAAATTGATAGGCTTTCTATAACATTTAACACATAAAAATTACTTTTTTTTAGCATTATCTACCTTTTATTTTCGTACATAAGAAACATACCTAAAATATAAAATAAATGAACATCAAAGTAATAAAATAAAAAAATTATATTAGATCATGAATTACTGTTTTTATAAGATACAAATTTTTGTTAAACGGGATATTTAATTGATTTTGCAAAAAAGAAAAAAATAGTAGGACCCTTAAACTTTTTACAGAATTCTCGAATAAAAATACAATAAATTTAATATGTATGTCATCGTTTTTCAAACCAATTTTTATATTTTTTTTATTATATGAAAGATAATTATACATAGAAAAGCCACTAAAATAAAGAAAAAAATAGTAGCTTAAATCCACACATAAAAGTTTCAGAAACAAGAAAAAGACAATATATATGTTTTTCTCAGTATTTAGCAGATAAAAAAGATTGTTCCCATATAAAATAGAATTCTAACATAAGAAAAAAAATCACCCTTTTTTTGCGATGTTCATAAAATTATAACGAAAATCACAAATAATATGTCATATGAATTGAAAAAAACACTTCTTTATGATTTTGATATTATTGAAGCATTAAAGTCTTCTTTTTTAAACAAACTTGGCTCGGTCTTGGGTTTTTTTTTCGAAACAGAAATAGATATGGCAACACATAAAACTTAAAATCGACCGAAAATCGAAAAATTCACCTTTTCTGAATAATTAAACAAATCAAAACATATTTACAGATATTCGCCATGGCTAAGAGAGCACACAAAATATCAGTTATAATGCAAAAAAACCTTGAATATAACAAATTCCATGGCATATTATATCCCAAAAAAGATATATTTTTCTTTATTTATAACGTCAAATATTGTATTCATCATCTAGATATTAGTATTATCGTGCTTTTTCTTCGCTAGCGGACATATTCAACTTAACTAATTCGGCTTTTCAGGTGACTCAATCCAGCTAAAAGTAAAAAAATAAACGAAAAAAAGACAAAGACGACGTTTCTTTGCACGAAAAATTTTTATAATATGTTTTTCTCTTCCATCGCAGACATCTTTTATTTCAATAGAGCATAAAAAATTAATTATATGACACAACATGTGAAATATTTATAAAAAAATCGACTATTATCATTTATTTAATACGGAATAAGCTGTTTATTTTAACATACAAGATTTATACATAACCAGAAAGAAGAAAAATTATATATATAAAAGATAATAAAACAAAAAAAGCTTCTTAAAATGTGAGAATGAAAGAATAAAAATCAATAAAATTACAGATTACGCTATTTAAAATAGAAAAAAATGACATAATTTTAAAAAAAAACAACTGATACCATTAGAAATCATACTATATTAGTTCATAGAACTAAAAGTATTTATAATAACCAAATAAAAGGTTATGACAATAGAAGATGATATCTTTCGTTTTTTTAAACATTTATACGTTTTTATACATTTTGTATCTCTTTTAATTAACTTGTCAATTTTTTGTTATAAATGTATAAACATATAAACTTTATCTATTTTACCAGCATTTTCTATATGTGCAAAAGAAAAAAAAATTATTAAAAAAATAATAATTTCTTAACAAAAGAATCTTTAACAAAGGATTTGCATAATATAACTCATAAATATAGTTTTATTATCATTTTTTTTTATAAATACTCTAACTGTATAAAAATATTTATGCTAAAAAGAATTATGGAGAAGAATCAATGAGAAGTTCTTTAAAGTTAGAAAATCCAGTTTAATGTATATTATAGACATGTATATATATTATTGATAATTATGTCAATCGAATGAATTTATTGGAGATTCATTAATTGATAGATTTAAAATCCAAATCAAAATAATCGAATATTATCTACTAAAACATTTATAAACAAAATCTGAAGAGTATTTTCATTTAAAAATTGTAAAACCATATTATACCAATTAAATACAAATATTTTGTCTTATTATCGATTTAAAAGTAACGTTTTTTTTGTCATTTTTCTCGTAAACTAATTTGATGAAAATATACAATTAATTAATTTTATATATAGATAGAGTACGAATTTGGATTATGAAAACAATATTATGGCTTTTATATTTATCTAGAACAGATTTTATGCATCACTTAATACTCAAATATCATAATATAAAGATTATCAACTCTTTAATAACAAAAAATATCCAAAAAGGCGCAAAAAATTTACGTTTTCAAAGAAATGAAGATAAAATGTGCAAAATTTTTAAATACAAATTATAAAAAAGAAATCAATAAGTTTTATTTTACTTTTACATCAAAATAGACAAATAAAAAAGGTAAGATATTAATAAAATTATGGATAAGAGCCCGTAAAGCGTATATAATCAAGAAAAAAACATTCAAATGATGGAATAGGTAACATAAAAACCAATAAAAAAACATAAAAAAAAGACATAATTACAATGAAGTCGTATTTACATGATATCAATCGCATAAGAATATAGTATTTTGTACTTAAGGATATAGATACCAACTTGTAGATTTACTAATCTATCATATAGATTATATGAGATAAACTCAAAATTCAAATATGACGAAGATATATAGTGCTGTGATCATTTTTAAAATATATTCCATATTTTAATAAAAATAACGCGATATTTAAAAACTAAAGAAAAATATAAAACGTAAAAAAATAAAATTTAGTGAAATATAGAGAAAAATCATGGTAAAAACAGAATTACATTTATCCTTGTATCTAGAAAAAGTATAAAAAATGTACGATAATCATTTATGTTCAGTAGTATCCTTCGATATATAAAAGAAACCGGTTGAAGAATATCCACCAGGATTTGAAAAACCAAAAAATATAACGATTCATTTATTCAATTCGTTTAAAGTAGAGATAATTTAATTTTGTTAAAAGAATTGCACTTTTTAGAGAAAAATAAATAAATAAAACCTCCTGCATTAGGTGATTTATTAATATCATTTAAAGAAACAATATGTAAACTTTATATACAATCTTATTAAAAAAAAATCAACAAACCACGATTATTATCTATAAAATAGAGCAAAAAAGTATTTATTATACAGATCTAACATCTTATAGAAGCTAAATATTATTAAAATATAAGATTCAAATTTGAATAAATACTTAGCAAATAAGCATCACAAATTCTTTTATTTCGAATGAAAAACGTATAACATAAAAATAAAACAGCAAATCTTGATTTAACATATCATATATATAATATTTAGAGTTTTATATTTACAATGTATATTTTATTCAACCCACGTCTCAAATAATTATAAAATATAAATCTTCGGAGTATACCATAATTCTTGAATAAAATTATATAAATATGAAAATTCTACTATATTATTTGCATTAAACAGTAAATGTATGACAATTCAATAATTTATGTGGATAAAACCATGAATTTTTAAATCTAGAAACATAAAAATTATGTTCATATTTGAAAAGCTAACTATTAGATTTTTAGAAAATGGAAGATAATTAAATTAATAAAGCTTCATTTACATAAAAAGAGGATCAAATAGCCATAAATATGTAATAAAATATAATAATGCTCTTTCTTTCATATATCGATTTGTTAAAAAAAACCAATAAATATATTTATTTATTTATATTTACACATATAAATGAATTCCAAAATAACATTCGATTTTTGATTTTATTTATATAAAAACAGAAACAGATTACAAAATTTATCATAATGTAATAGTTGTATCGATTAGAAATGGTAAAAACAATCTTTTACCAACAATAGATCAAAATAATATTTAATGTACATTTTTAAAACCATTAAACAGTTCATCAGTATATAATGCGTAAAATTATGTAATTGAACATATAAAGAGGTTTCTCTACTTTTAAATATACGATTTTTTGTTTTTTAAAAGACAGATAACAACCTTTTACGCATACTAATATACACAGTCTTTTAAAATAAAAAGATATAATCTATAAAGCATACATAATAAAACATACAAAAATCCTTTTGAAATGGTTAAAAATAAAAAAAATCTATCGAGTAAAACACAACCTTTTTTATTAAAGAAAGAAAATGGAGTTAGATACTATTATGCAATACAATATAAATTTTTAAATAGTTATACATGCAAATCGAAATCAATTCTCCTTGACAACGAAAAAAAAACTTATTTATTCTGACAAGACTTAGAAAGCGATTTATAAAGAAATAAAACACGTTCAGCATAAACAGGAAAAAAACATTATCTTTTAAATGTTTTATTTCAGAACTATATAATAGATAAACTATTTTTTATTGTTCATGGATTTTAAAAAAAAAGCTTCGATATTTAGCAAAAAAAACCCTTTTATATCGTTTTTAATATAAGAACTAGATTATTTATGTTTCAATATTTCTTTACAACAAAGATATTTATTTTTTATATCAATCATATAGAACTTCACATCACGAATTGATATAAGCTTTTGATGTATAAGATACACACTCGTATTCACTTTTGTAAGCATTTCATTCTATTAACAATAAATATAAAAAATTTCATATATACGACAATATAAACAATAAAATTTTATAAGATCCAGATTTTTAGCAGTCAAGAAAAGACGAAAACGTTTTAAATGTATTTTCGATAAAATACTATAAAAAATCGAAAATTTAAAGAAGTTTATAATAAGAGTGGTTGAATCTTGCAATTTAATGACTTATTAATGTTATATTGTGTAATCTAGCATATATTTGGATGTTTTTTTTATGTGAAAATAAGTGATAAAAGGCTATTGAGTTTGTAAAATAATTCAACACCTAATTATTTAATTCAATATACTTATAGATATTAGAAAAAAATTAAATATAAAATGAGAATATTAGTCAGTAATATATATAAATCGACATAAAGGATTGCAAAAAACCGACATAAACGTGTGATAAATATAATAATAGAGTCGCCCCTGCCATAGAAGGGCGACTCTATTATTGTGTTCATTGCATCGTAATTCAAAAATAAATCTATTTATAAGAGAACCATAAAACAGGGATTGTCATATATACATTATATGCTTTTTTGTTTATAAATACACCTAATAATGGAATGTAATTATGAGTTACTTTATACTGCGTATTATATATAAATGTATATTATTTACGTATTATTATTTACTTTTTAAACATGACAAATATAAAAAAATGCCTAACTACTATTTTATTATATAGTAAATGCATTATAAATAAATTAAATAAGGCAAAAAACAGAAAAAGTAGCTACCATAATATATAGATGTACAGAAAAATATGTAATTTATATTATTTACTAAAGACAATGTATTTAACTAACACTATATTCTAAAATGTACATGTTTTCGATATACTAGCTGAACTTTTTAGCACCTTTTTAATTATTTTAGCGGTATTTAGTGAATAATGTATAATTTTAGATTTATGAAACCTATATTAGGTAATCTGCGTCAGTTTAGTCCAGTAAAAAATCCTTTTTCTTTTAGCTACTTACAGTATAAGCACCCTTTTATAGCTGCTTGGGCGACTATATGTATCAAATAGCATATAAATCTAAGAATAACTTTGCAAAAATCCCTTTCTTCAAATTTTTAATCATTAAATCTGTTGTTTGTTTTACTTTAGCAAGCAGATTTAAACTCAAAATCATGCCTTTTTTTACTGAAATATATTATCTAAGAGTGTGTATAATTTACACATATTCCTATATTCAGTAGAGATTATATCTCAGTGCTATGTGATATCGATCAAGTTAGTATTTTAGATGATTAGAATTACAAAAAAATTTTATATAATTCAAAAAAGAAGAAGAAAGATAATGTATCTTGTTTTACCAGATTTAATAAAAGCTAAATCTAATGTTCAATTCATAAAAATTACTGTGTTTAGTATGATACACCCTTTTTTCGTATATAAGAAACATGGTAAAAAAATCCATTTTAAAAGACATCAAAGTCAATTAAATGATATAAAGATCTTTTTTCATATAAAAATTTTTAATAAGATATAAAAATATATCCAATATTTTATGTAATTGATCACTAAAAGAAAAAAAATGTAATAGGACCCGTAAACTTTTTATTAAAATCCCAAATCAAAATACAACTAGCATAATATATCTTGATTTATGGTTCAAAACATATTTTTTCGATTTGGTGTATATGATAGTTATTATCACATAAAAAAACCACTAAAAAAAAGACAAAAAATAGTCGACTAAATCCACACATAAAGGTTTCAGAAACAAGAAAAATATAAAACCTATGATTTTCTAAGTATTTTACGTTTCAAAAAGATAATTTCCATATGAAAACTTAATTTTATTACAAGAAAAAAAAATCACCTTTTTTGCGATGTTCATTAGTTATTAAAAAAAATCGCAGATAATGAGTTATATGAGATAGTCAGAATGTGTATCTTAGCTTATAAAATTATGAACAGCAAGTAAAAATTGTTTTTTTCGCCAAACAGGGCTTGGTTCTAGGTTTTTTTTAAGACAGAAAGAAATATGGCAACACATAAAACTTGGAATTGAACAAAAAATCAATAAATTCACCTTTTCTGAATAATGAAACCTAGTAAAACATATGTACAAATATTCGCTATGTCTAGTAGAGTATATAAATATCCATTATAAGGCAAAAAAATCTTAAATATAACCAAGTTGGTGTTGGCTATATATCCACAAAAAGATGATTTTAATTATTTAAACTTTATATAATGTATTTATCATGTCATAAATTATCATTGTATTATTTCTTTCTATGCTAGTGGACATATTTATCACCACTTATTCGGCTATTCAGCGACATAATTCAGCTAAAAGAAATAAAATTATGTTTAAAAGAAAATTGATTCTTCTTTTTGGCACTAAAAAAATACATAAAACTTGTTTTTCTCATCTCGCTGCAGACATATTATATTTAAAATAGCATAGAAAATCGATAATATAACATGCCGCATGAAATATTTAATATAAAAATGACTATTAACATTAAATATTCATTAAAAGGTTGTTTATTTTAACATAAAGGATTTATTCTATACAACCAGAAAAGTAGAAAACCGCCTATATAAAGAAAAAAACCAAAAGATTGGTATAAATATGATAATTAAGCCACAAATAATCAATAAAAATTACAATTTATGCGGAATAAAATAAAACAATAACTATAGTTTTTTATCAGAGACGTAATTTATATATCAATATTATTATATAAGTGCATTAAACTTTAAATATTTACATAAAACTCTAATATCTGGTGTCTAAATAGAAAAATATATCGTTTGTATTTTCAATATATTTATATTTCCATTGAAAATTTCAGTTTTTTAAAAGATGAATATATTATTAGATTATTTTAAATTACTAAACACGAAAATTATTTCGATTTCACCAGTATATTTCTATATATATGAAAAATAAAATAAAAAACTTAAAAAAATAATAATTTATTAACAAGATAATCTTAAACAAAGAAATAAATGGGAAATAGAAATACATATAATTAAACCTCAAAAATTTTCATACAATTGTTTAATTATCAAATAATCTTAACATAATAAAAAATTTCGGTTTTAAATATTATAAAGAACAATTGATGAGAAGATCTTTAGAGTCAGAAAATCTAGTTTAATGTATATAATAGACATATAGTTGCGGATTATTATTATTTATGTCAATATATATAATTTTATGGTGATTTATTAATTTATAGATTTTAAATGAAAATTTAAATAAAATCAGAAGAATATTAAGGATAAATAATTTATAAAAAAAAAGTATAATAGTTTGTAGAAACATGGTTAAAAAATATAATAAAATAAATCACAATGTAGTGTTTATATTATATAAAAAATATTTTTCTTTTTTGTTATTCTTTCTCGTAATCCAATTTAAAAGAAAAATCGAATGTTTTGATAACTGTATTTTATATCTAGAAAGTTATAAATTAGAATAGAAAAACAATATGCTAGCATATAATTTTATTTAAGAACGCTTTTCTAACATCACGATATGTTCGAATATCTTAATCTAAAGATAAAATATCCAATAATAACAAAAAAAAAATAGAATGAATATATTTTTTGTTTATAATAGAAAGAAAAAAGCATTGTTCAGAATTTAAAGATAATAATTATAAAAGTAATAAGAAATAATTTTACTTTTACAATAAAAAAGTAAATTATTAATAATTTTGTGGATTAAGGGATGGTAAAAAGTAAATAAATATCAAAAAACCATAAAAATGGTAGTATAATTATCATTGAAAAGGATAAAAACATATAAATCTCCTATAAATAATGGCATTATTACAATTTAGTTATATATTTATGATCTTAATTGCATAAGAATATAAAGACATGAACTTTCGGACTTTAATGTTATCATAGCGATGATTAAAAAGATAAACTAAAATAGAAAATCTGATAAAGGATATACAGAGCTTTGTTTTTTTTTCAAAAAAATGCCCCATTTTCAGAAAAAAACGCATATTTATTTACTCAATGGATAAAATATCAGATTTATGACAAAAATTCGAAGAAATAGACGGAAATATCATGGTAAAAATCGTATTATTTTATTTTCTTATCTAGAAAAGGGGTAAATTTGATCAATGACCATTTTAGATCAACTTTGTTTAGATAAAGGCCAAAAGAAAACTGTTGAGAACATAACACAGGTTTATAAAAATTAAAAAATAAAAGGATTCATATATTTCTAGCTATCAATTCTAGTAAATATTTAATTTTTTTCAAGATTCGCGAAATTTTTACAAAAAAATATATAAATAAAAGAATTCTAGTAATAGCAGTGATATAAATAATAAAATATAATTTCATATAAAGTAACAATATTAAACCTTTATATACATTCTTTTTCAAAATTCAAAAATCAAGATTATTATAACTAAAATGAAGTAAAACAGGATATTTAACATATACGATAAACATCTTATAGAAGCTAAAGATTATTAATACATTAAAATACAAAATTGAATTATTGTAAGCAAATAATTATATCCAACGAAAAACGTAAAACATAAAAACAAAACAGCAAATGTTGATATATAAATAATATAAAATAATTATTCAATCTACAGTGTATATTTAATTTATTTCCTTCTCTATAATTATTATAAAATTTGAACCTATGATTTAATCTTGCCAAACAAACTTTATAAAAAAAATGTCCAAATTAATTAAAAAAAATCCATGTCTATAATCATTGTAAAATTTGAAACTTCAGACAAAATCCATCTAAATAAAATTTCAAAAAAAATTTCAAAATTGATTTTATTTAACCCACGTCTAAAATCATTATAAAACATATATCTTCGGAATATACCATAATTCTTGAATAAAATTCTATAAATATGAAAATTCTACTATAATATTCACTTGAAACAGTAAATGCTTGGCAATTCAATAATTTGAGTGGATAAAACCATGAATTTTTAAATCTAGAAATGTAAAATTTGTTTTCACATTTGAAAAGATATGTATTAGATTTTTAAAAAATGGAAGATAATTTTATTAATATAAAGTCATTTACAAAAAAAGGACCAAATAGCCATAAAATTTATTTATTTAGCTTAAGAAAGTTTATCATAATATAATAGTTATATCGATTAGAGAATAAATATAAAAACAGTATATTACGCAGTTCAAATCAAATGTAATAAAGTATAAAATAATAAAATTATACATTAAAAGAGGTTTCTCTGGAAATAAATGTTTTTTGATGTTAATTAAATGACGGAAAAAAAACTATCACGCATATGAATAAACTCGGTCTTTTAAAATATCAGAGATAGATTCTATAAAAATATATATAATAAAATACAAAAAATGTTTTTAAATAGTTAAACATATAAAAATTTATCACGTAATATTCAAACTTAGTTATAAGAAAGAAAATAAAGTGAAGATATTATCGTGCCATTAAATATTTATCTTCAAATAGTTAAACATATAATTCGAAGTCAATTATCTATAAAAATAAAAAAAAACCTTTTTTTATTCACATAAGGCTTAGTATGCAACTTTATAAACAATTAAAACAGATTATCAAGAACAGGGAAAAAAAACATTGTATTTTTAAGATTTAACTCACAATACGATACAGAAGATAAGTTTTTATTGTTATTGTTCATGGATTTAAAAAGAAAAACTATAAATTATAGCAGAAGGAATTGCATAAAAAACCTTTTTTATATTGTTACATATAACTAAAAGTATTTTATACGTTTTTTTAAAACACAGATATGTGATTTTTTATGTCAATCGAATAGATTTAACATCACAAATAAATGTAAACTTTTACTATAGAAAAAAGCATCAGAACTTATTTGTGTTAACTTTTGTAGACAATTGCTTCTATTTAACATATATAGATAAAATATCCAAAATACAACAATTTAAATAATGCAAGTTATATAAAATCCAGGTTTTATGTTGCCAAGAAAAGACGAAAAATGTATTTATTACGTTTTTTTATATAATTTTTGAATATTTGCTGTTGAAGCAATCTTAAAATAGAAGAGTGATTATATCTTGCATTATATCTCTTATTTATGTTTTATTTTGTAATCTAGCACAGATTTTGATGTTGTTTTCATTACAAAAAAGCGATAAAAGGCTATTTAATTTGTAAAAGACACCTATGTGGCCTTATATTTTATTCACTAAAACTGAAAGATTTTAGATGAGGATTAACTGATCATTGAAAAAATGATAAGAAATAATATCATAAACGAGTGATAAATATAATAATAGAGTCGCCCCTACCCTAGAAGGGCGACTCTATTGTTGTGTTCATTGCATCGTAATTTAAAAAATATAAATCTATTATTTTTATAGAATCATAAAACATAGATTATCATTAATAAATTGTTTAATATTTTGCCATAAAATACACTTTTTACAATAAAATCAAGTTTGCATTTATTTTGCACTTTATATCTGAGCAACATGTATATTATTTCTGTATGTATATTTACTTTTTAAAAATGACAAATCTAAAAAAAAAGACTAACTACTTTTTTTTATATGGTAAATGCATTATAAATAAATGTTATAAAGGGGAAAAAACAGAAAATAAAGCTATTAATAACTAGCTATCATCAGAAAAATGCTAATTTATAACATTATATTCTAAAGAAATAGTATTTAACAAACACTGAATTCTAAAATAGACATTTTTTCTTTATCCTAGCTGAACTATTTTACAATTTATGTATTGTTTTAACAGCAATTCGATATATATGTAATATTATAGTTATATTCAACATCAGACTTGTTAATTTGCACTAGTTCAATACCAAAAAAATTGTTTTTCTTTTAGCTATCTAACAGAATTAGCACCTCTTTATAGTTATTAAGGCGACTATATGTATGAAATAGCATAAGACTCACCCAACTAGTTTATAAAAAATACCTTTCCCAGATTTATAAAGATAAAAATGGTCTTTTTTAACATTAGCTGTCAGATTTAAGCTCAAAATCATGTCTATTTTACCGAAATGTGTTATAGATGATTGTGAATAATTTACAAAATACATTTTATTGCTTTTAATTACATCTCTGTGTTATAAGAAATCGAAAAAGTTAGTATTTTAGATGATTAGAAATATAAAAAAATTACATAAAATTTAAAAAAAAAGAAGAAAAAAAACATTAATATTTATATAATTAATAAATTGATAGGCTTTCTATAACATTTAACACATAAAAATTACTTTTTTTTAGCATTATCTACCTTTTATTTTCGTACATAAGAAACATACCTAAAATATAAAATAAATGAACATCAAAGTAATAAAATAAAAAAATTATATTAGATCATGAATTACTGTTTTTATAAGATACAAATTTTTGTTAAACGGGATATTTAATTGATTTTGCAAAAAAGAAAAAAATAGTAGGACCCTTAAACTTTTTACAGAATTCTCGAATAAAAATACAATAAATTTAATATGTATGTCATCGTTTTTCAAACCAATTTTTATATTTTTTTTATTATATGAAAGATAATTATACATAGAAAAGCCACTAAAATAAAGAAAAAAATAGTAGCTTAAATCCACACATAAAAGTTTCAGAAACAAGAAAAAGACAATATATATGTTTTTCTCAGTATTTAGCAGATAAAAAAGATTGTTCCCATATAAAATAGAATTCTAACATAAGAAAAAAAATCACCCTTTTTTTGCGATGTTCATAAAATTATAACGAAAATCACAAATAATATGTCATATGAATTGAAAAAAACACTTCTTTATGATTTTGATATTATTGAAGCATTAAAGTCTTCTTTTTTAAACAAACTTGGCTCGGTCTTGGGTTTTTTTTTCGAAACAGAAATAGATATGGCAACACATAAAACTTAAAATCGACCGAAAATCGAAAAATTCACCTTTTCTGAATAATTAAACAAATCAAAACATATTTACAGATATTCGCCATGGCTAAGAGAGCACACAAAATATCAGTTATAATGCAAAAAAACCTTGAATATAACAAATTCCATGGCATATTATATCCCAAAAAAGATATATTTTTCTTTATTTATAACGTCAAATATTGTATTCATCATCTAGATATTAGTATTATCGTGCTTTTTCTTCGCTAGCGGACATATTCAACTTAACTAATTCGGCTTTTCAGGTGACTCAATCCAGCTAAAAGTAAAAAAATAAACGAAAAAAAGACAAAGACGACGTTTCTTTGCACGAAAAATTTTTATAATATGTTTTTCTCTTCCATCGCAGACATCTTTTATTTCAATAGAGCATAAAAAATTAATTATATGACACAACATGTGAAATATTTATAAAAAAATCGACTATTATCATTTATTTAATACGGAATAAGCTGTTTATTTTAACATACAAGATTTATACATAACCAGAAAGAAGAAAAATTATATATATAAAAGATAATAAAACAAAAAAAGCTTCTTAAAATGTGAGAATGAAAGAATAAAAATCAATAAAATTACAGATTACGCTATTTAAAATAGAAAAAAATGACATAATTTTAAAAAAAAACAACTGATACCATTAGAAATCATACTATATTAGTTCATAGAACTAAAAGTATTTATAATAACCAAATAAAAGGTTATGACAATAGAAGATGATATCTTTCGTTTTTTTAAACATTTATACGTTTTTATACATTTTGTATCTCTTTTAATTAACTTGTCAATTTTTTGTTATAAATGTATAAACATATAAACTTTATCTATTTTACCAGCATTTTCTATATGTGCAAAAGAAAAAAAAATTATTAAAAAAATAATAATTTCTTAACAAAAGAATCTTTAACAAAGGATTTGCATAATATAACTCATAAATATAGTTTTATTATCATTTTTTTTTATAAATACTCTAACTGTATAAAAATATTTATGCTAAAAAGAATTATGGAGAAGAATCAATGAGAAGTTCTTTAAAGTTAGAAAATCCAGTTTAATGTATATTATAGACATGTATATATATTATTGATAATTATGTCAATCGAATGAATTTATTGGAGATTCATTAATTGATAGATTTAAAATCCAAATCAAAATAATCGAATATTATCTACTAAAACATTTATAAACAAAATCTGAAGAGTATTTTCATTTAAAAATTGTAAAACCATATTATACCAATTAAATACAAATATTTTGTCTTATTATCGATTTAAAAGTAACGTTTTTTTTGTCATTTTTCTCGTAAACTAATTTGATGAAAATATACAATTAATTAATTTTATATATAGATAGAGTACGAATTTGGATTATGAAAACAATATTATGGCTTTTATATTTATCTAGAACAGATTTTATGCATCACTTAATACTCAAATATCATAATATAAAGATTATCAACTCTTTAATAACAAAAAATATCCAAAAAGGCGCAAAAAATTTACGTTTTCAAAGAAATGAAGATAAAATGTGCAAAATTTTTAAATACAAATTATAAAAAAGAAATCAATAAGTTTTATTTTACTTTTACATCAAAATAGACAAATAAAAAAGGTAAGATATTAATAAAATTATGGATAAGAGCCCGTAAAGCGTATATAATCAAGAAAAAAACATTCAAATGATGGAATAGGTAACATAAAAACCAATAAAAAAACATAAAAAAAAGACATAATTACAATGAAGTCGTATTTACATGATATCAATCGCATAAGAATATAGTATTTTGTACTTAAGGATATAGATACCAACTTGTAGATTTACTAATCTATCATATAGATTATATGAGATAAACTCAAAATTCAAATATGACGAAGATATATAGTGCTGTGATCATTTTTAAAATATATTCCATATTTTAATAAAAATAACGCGATATTTAAAAACTAAAGAAAAATATAAAACGTAAAAAAATAAAATTTAGTGAAATATAGAGAAAAATCATGGTAAAAACAGAATTACATTTATCCTTGTATCTAGAAAAAGTATAAAAAATGTACGATAATCATTTATGTTCAGTAGTATCCTTCGATATATAAAAGAAACCGGTTGAAGAATATCCACCAGGATTTGAAAAACCAAAAAATATAACGATTCATTTATTCAATTCGTTTAAAGTAGAGATAATTTAATTTTGTTAAAAGAATTGCACTTTTTAGAGAAAAATAAATAAATAAAACCTCCTGCATTAGGTGATTTATTAATATCATTTAAAGAAACAATATGTAAACTTTATATACAATCTTATTAAAAAAAAATCAACAAACCACGATTATTATCTATAAAATAGAGCAAAAAAGTATTTATTATACAGATCTAACATCTTATAGAAGCTAAATATTATTAAAATATAAGATTCAAATTTGAATAAATACTTAGCAAATAAGCATCACAAATTCTTTTATTTCGAATGAAAAACGTATAACATAAAAATAAAACAGCAAATCTTGATTTAACATATCATATATATAATATTTAGAGTTTTATATTTACAATGTATATTTTATTCAACCCACGTCTCAAATAATTATAAAATATAAATCTTCGGAGTATACCATAATTCTTGAATAAAATTATATAAATATGAAAATTCTACTATATTATTTGCATTAAACAGTAAATGAATGACAATTCAATAATTTATGTGGATAAAACCATGAATTTTTAAATCTAGAAACATAAAAATTATGTTCATATTTGAAAAGCTAACTATTAGATTTTTAGAAAATGGAAGATAATTAAATTAATAAAGCTTCATTTACATAAAAAGAGGATCAAATAGCCATAAATATGTAATAAAATATAATAATGCTCTTTCTTTCATATATCGATTTGTTAAAAAAAACCAATAAATATATTTATTTATTTATATTTACACATATAAATGAATTCCAAAATAACATTCGATTTTTGATTTTATTTATATAAAAACAGAAACAGATTACAAAATTTATCATAATGTAATAGTTGTATCGATTAGAAATGGTAAAAACAATCTTTTACCAACAATAGATCAAAATAATATTTAATGTACATTTTTAAAACCATTAAACAGTTCATCAGTATATAATGCGTAAAATTATGTAATTGAACATATAAAGAGGTTTCTCTACTTTTAAATATACGATTTTTTGTTTTTTAAAAGACAGATAACAACCTTTTACGCATACTAATATACACAGTCTTTTAAAATAAAAAGATATAATCTATAAAGCATACATAATTAAACATACAAAAATCCTTTTGAAATGGTTAAAAATAAAAAAAATCTATCGAGTAAAACACAACCTTTTTTATTAAAGAAAGAAAATGGAGTTAGATACTATTATGCAATACAATATAAATTTTTAAATAGTTATACATGCAAATCGAAATCAATTCTCCTTGACAACGAAAAAAAAACTTATTTATTCTGACAAGACTTAGAAAGCGATTTATAAAGAAATAAAACACGTTCAGCATAAACAGGAAAAAAACATTATCTTTTAAATGTTTTATTTCAGAACTATATAATAGATAAACTATTTTTTATTGTTCATGGATTTTAAAAAAAAAGCTTCGATATTTAGCAAAAAAAACCCTTTTATATCGTTTTTAATATAAGAACTAGATTATTTATGTTTCAATATTTCTTTACAACAAAGATATTTATTTTTTATATCAATCATATAGAACTTCACATCACGAATTGATATAAGCTTTTGATGTATAAGATACACACTCGTATTCACTTTTGTAAGCATTTCATTCTATTAACAATAAATATAAAAAATTTCATATATACGACAATATAAACAATAAAATTTTATAAGATCCAGATTTTTAGCAGTCAAGAAAAGACGAAAACGTTTTAAATGTATTTTCGATAAAATACTATAAAAAATCGAAAATTTAAAGAAGTTTATAATAAGAGTGGTTGAATCTTGCAATTTAATGACTTATTAATGTTATATTGTGTAATCTAGCATATATTTGGATGTTTTTTTTATGTGAAAATAAGTGATAAAAGGCTATTGAGTTTGTAAAATAATTCAACACCTAATTATTTAATTCAATATACTTATAGATATTAGAAAAAAATTAAATATAAAATGAGAATATTAGTCAGTAATATATATAAATCGACATAAAGGATTGCAAAAAACCGACATAAACGTGTGATAAATATAATAATAGAGTCGCCCCTGCCATAGAAGGGCGACTCTATTATTGTGTTCATTGCATCGTAATTCAAAAATAAATCTATTTATAAGAGAACCATAAAACAGGGATTGTCATATATACATTATATGCTTTTTTGTTTATAAATACACCTAATAATGGAATGTAATTATGAGTTACTTTATACTGCGTATTATATATAAATGTATATTATTTACGTATTATTATTTACTTTTTAAACATGACAAATATAAAAAAATGCCTAACTACTATTTTATTATATAGTAAATGCATTATAAATAAATTAAATAAGGCAAAAAACAGAAAAAGTAGCTACCATAATATATAGATGTACAGAAAAATATGTAATTTATATTATTTACTAAAGACAATGTATTTAACTAACACTATATTCTAAAATGTACATGTTTTCGATATACTAGCTGAACTTTTTAGCACCTTTTTAATTATTTTAGCGGTATTTAGTGAATAATGTATAATTTTAGATTTATGAAACCTATATTAGGTAATCTGCGTCAGTTTAGTCCAGTAAAAAATCCTTTTTCTTTTAGCTACTTACAGTATAAGCACCCTTTTATAGCTGCTTGGGCGACTATATGTATCAAATAGCATATAAATCTAAGAATAACTTTGCAAAAATCCCTTTCTTCAAATTTTTAATCATTAAATCTGTTGTTTGTTTTACTTTAGCAAGCAGATTTAAACTCAAAATCATGCCTTTTTTTACTGAAATATATTATCTAAGAGTGTGTATAATTTACACATATTCCTATATTCAGTAGAGATTATATCTCAGTGCTATGTGATATCGATCAAGTTAGTATTTTAGATGATTAGAATTACAAAAAAATTTTATATAATTCAAAAAAGAAGAAGAAAGATAATGTATCTTGTTTTACCAGATTTAATAAAAGCTAAATCTAATGTTCAATTCATAAAAATTACTGTGTTTAGTATGATACACCCTTTTTTCGTATATAAGAAACATGGTAAAAAAATCCATTTTAAAAGACATCAAAGTCAATTAAATGATATAAAGATCTTTTTTCATATAAAAATTTTTAATAAGATATAAAAATATATCCAATATTTTATGTAATTGATCACTAAAAGAAAAAAAATGTAATAGGACCCGTAAACTTTTTATTAAAATCCCAAATCAAAATACAACTAGCATAATATATCTTGATTTATGGTTCAAAACATATTTTTTCGATTTGGTGTATATGATAGTTATTATCACATAAAAAAACCACTAAAAAAAAGACAAAAAATAGTCGACTAAATCCACACATAAAGGTTTCAGAAACAAGAAAAATATAAAACCTATGATTTTCTAAGTATTTTACGTTTCAAAAAGATAATTTCCATATGAAAACTTAATTTTATTACAAGAAAAAAAAATCACCTTTTTTGCGATGTTCATTAGTTATTAAAAAAAATCGCAGATAATGAGTTATATGAGATAGTCAGAATGTGTATCTTAGCTTATAAAATTATGAACAGCAAGTAAAAATTGTTTTTTTCGCCAAACAGGGCTTGGTTCTAGGTTTTTTTTAAGACAGAAAGAAATATGGCAACACATAAAACTTGGAATTGAACAAAAAATCAATAAATTCACCTTTTCTGAATAATGAAACCTAGTAAAACATATGTACAAATATTCGCTATGTCTAGTAGAGTATATAAATATCCATTATAAGGCAAAAAAATCTTAAATATAACCAAGTTGGTGTTGGCTATATATCCACAAAAAGATGATTTTAATTATTTAAACTTTATATAATGTATTTATCATGTCATAAATTATCATTGTATTATTTCTTTCTATGCTAGTGGACATATTTATCACCACTTATTCGGCTATTCAGCGACATAATTCAGCTAAAAGAAATAAAATTATGTTTAAAAGAAAATTGATTCTTCTTTTTGGCACTAAAAAAATACATAAAACTTGTTTTTCTCATCTCGCTGCAGACATATTATATTTAAAATAGCATAGAAAATCGATAATATAACATGCCGCATGAAATATTTAATATAAAAATGACTATTAACATTAAATATTCATTAAAAGGTTGTTTATTTTAACATAAAGGATTTATTCTATACAACCAGAAAAGTAGAAAACCGCCTATATAAAGAAAAAAACCAAAAGATTGGTATAAATATGATAATTAAGCCACAAATAATCAATAAAAATTACAATTTATGCGGAATAAAATAAAACAATAACTATAGTTTTTTATCAGAGACGTAATTTATATATCAATATTATTATATAAGTGCATTAAACTTTAAATATTTACATAAAACTCTAATATCTGGTGTCTAAATAGAAAAATATATCGTTTGTATTTTCAATATATTTATATTTCCATTGAAAATTTCAGTTTTTTAAAAGATGAATATATTATTAGATTATTTTAAATTACTAAACACGAAAATTATTTCGATTTCACCAGTATATTTCTATATATATGAAAAATAAAATAAAAAACTTAAAAAAATAATAATTTATTAACAAGATAATCTTAAACAAAGAAATAAATGGGAAATAGAAATACATATAATTAAACCTCAAAAATTTTCATACAATTGTTTAATTATCAAATAATCTTAACATAATAAAAAATTTCGGTTTTAAATATTATAAAGAACAATTGATGAGAAGATCTTTAGAGTCAGAAAATCTAGTTTAATGTATATAATAGACATATAGTTGCGGATTATTATTATTTATGTCAATATATATAATTTTATGGTGATTTATTAATTTATAGATTTTAAATGAAAATTTAAATAAAATCAGAAGAATATTAAGGATAAATAATTTATAAAAAAAAAGTATAATAGTTTGTAGAAACATGGTTAAAAAATATAATAAAATAAATCACAATGTAGTGTTTATATTATATAAAAAATATTTTTCTTTTTTGTTATTCTTTCTCGTAATCCAATTTAAAAGAAAAATCGAATGTTTTGATAACTGTATTTTATATCTAGAAAGTTATAAATTAGAATAGAAAAACAATATGCTAGCATATAATTTTATTTAAGAACGCTTTTCTAACATCACGATATGTTCGAATATCTTAATCTAAAGATAAAATATCCAATAATAACAAAAAAAAAATAGAATGAATATATTTTTTGTTTATAATAGAAAGAAAAAAGCATTGTTCAGAATTTAAAGATAATAATTATAAAAGTAATAAGAAATAATTTTACTTTTACAATAAAAAAGTAAATTATTAATAATTTTGTGGATTAAGGGATGGTAAAAAGTAAATAAATATCAAAAAACCATAAAAATGGTAGTATAATTATCATTGAAAAGGATAAAAACATATAAATCTCCTATAAATAATGGCATTATTACAATTTAGTTATATATTTATGATCTTAATTGCATAAGAATATAAAGACATGAACTTTCGGACTTTAATGTTATCATAGCGATGATTAAAAAGATAAACTAAAATAGAAAATCTGATAAAGGATATACAGAGCTTTGTTTTTTTTTCAAAAAAATGCCCCATTTTCAGAAAAAAACGCATATTTATTTACTCAATGGATAAAATATCAGATTTATGACAAAAATTCGAAGAAATAGACGGAAATATCATGGTAAAAATCGTATTATTTTATTTTCTTATCTAGAAAAGGGGTAAATTTGATCAATGACCATTTTAGATCAACTTTGTTTAGATAAAGGCCAAAAGAAAACTGTTGAGAACATAACACAGGTTTATAAAAATTAAAAAATAAAAGGATTCATATATTTCTAGCTATCAATTCTAGTAAATATTTAATTTTTTTCAAGATTCGCGAAATTTTTACAAAAAAATATATAAATAAAAGAATTCTAGTAATAGCAGTGATATAAATAATAAAATATAATTTCATATAAAGTAACAATATTAAACCTTTATATACATTCTTTTTCAAAATTCAAAAATCAAGATTATTATAACTAAAATGAAGTAAAACAGGATATTTAACATATACGATAAACATCTTATAGAAGCTAAAGATTATTAATACATTAAAATACAAAATTGAATTATTGTAAGCAAATAATTATATCCAACGAAAAACGTAAAACATAAAAACAAAACAGCAAATGTTGATATATAAATAATATAAAATAATTATTCAATCTACAGTGTATATTTAATTTATTTCCTTCTCTATAATTATTATAAAATTTGAACCTATGATTTAATCTTGCCAAACAAACTTTATAAAAAAAATGTCCAAATTAATTAAAAAAAATCCATGTCTATAATCATTGTAAAATTTGAAACTTCAGACAAAATCCATCTAAATAAAATTTCAAAAAAAATTTCAAAATTGATTTTATTTAACCCACGTCTAAAATCATTATAAAACATATATCTTCGGAATATACCATAATTCTTGAATAAAATTCTATAAATATGAAAATTCTACTATAATATTCACTTGAAACAGTAAATGCTTGGCAATTCAATAATTTGAGTGGATAAAACCATGAATTTTTAAATCTAGAAATGTAAAATTTGTTTTCACATTTGAAAAGATATGTATTAGATTTTTAAAAAATGGAAGATAATTTTATTAATATAAAGTCATTTACAAAAAAAGGACCAAATAGCCATAAAATTTATTTATTTAGCTTAAGAAAGTTTATCATAATATAATAGTTATATCGATTAGAGAATAAATATAAAAACAGTATATTACGCAGTTCAAATCAAATGTAATAAAGTATAAAATAATAAAATTATACATTAAAAGAGGTTTCTCTGGAAATAAATGTTTTTTGATGTTAATTAAATGACGGAAAAAAAACTATCACGCATATGAATAAACTCGGTCTTTTAAAATATCAGAGATAGATTCTATAAAAATATATATAATAAAATACAAAAAATGTTTTTAAATAGTTAAACATATAAAAATTTATCACGTAATATTCAAACTTAGTTATAAGAAAGAAAATAAAGTGAAGATATTATCGTGCCATTAAATATTTATCTTCAAATAGTTAAACATATAATTCGAAGTCAATTATCTATAAAAATAAAAAAAAACCTTTTTTTATTCACATAAGGCTTAGTATGCAACTTTATAAACAATTAAAACAGATTATCAAGAACAGGGAAAAAAAACATTGTATTTTTAAGATTTAACTCACAATACGATACAGAAGATAAGTTTTTATTGTTATTGTTCATGGATTTAAAAAGAAAAACTATAAATTATAGCAGAAGGAATTGCATAAAAAACCTTTTTTATATTGTTACATATAACTAAAAGTATTTTATACGTTTTTTTAAAACACAGATATGTGATTTTTTATGTCAATCGAATAGATTTAACATCACAAATAAATGTAAACTTTTACTATAGAAAAAAGCATCAGAACTTATTTGTGTTAACTTTTGTAGACAATTGCTTCTATTTAACATATATAGATAAAATATCCAAAATACAACAATTTAAATAATGCAAGTTATATAAAATCCAGGTTTTATGTTGCCAAGAAAAGACGAAAAATGTATTTATTACGTTTTTTTATATAATTTTTGAATATTTGCTGTTGAAGCAATCTTAAAATAGAAGAGTGATTATATCTTGCATTATATCTCTTATTTATGTTTTATTTTGTAATCTAGCACAGATTTTGATGTTGTTTTCATTACAAAAAAGCGATAAAAGGCTATTTAATTTGTAAAAGACACCTATGTGGCCTTATATTTTATTCACTAAAACTGAAAGATTTTAGATGAGGATTAACTGATCATTGAAAAAATGATAAGAAATAATATCATAAACGAGTGATAAATATAATAATAGAGTCGCCCCTACCCTAGAAGGGCGACTCTATTGTTGTGTTCATTGCATCGTAATTTAAAAAATATAAATCTATTATTTTTATAGAATCATAAAACATAGATTATCATTAATAAATTGTTTAATATTTTGCCATAAAATACACTTTTTACAATAAAATCAAGTTTGCATTTATTTTGCACTTTATATCTGAGCAACATGTATATTATTTCTGTATGTATATTTACTTTTTAAAAATGACAAATCTAAAAAAAAAGACTAACTACTTTTTTTTATATGGTAAATGCATTATAAATAAATGTTATAAAGGGGAAAAAACAGAAAATAAAGCTATTAATAACTAGCTATCATCAGAAAAATGCTAATTTATAACATTATATTCTAAAGAAATAGTATTTAACAAACACTGAATTCTAAAATAGACATTTTTTCTTTATCCTAGCTGAACTATTTTACAATTTATGTATTGTTTTAACAGCAATTCGATATATATGTAATATTATAGTTATATTCAACATCAGACTTGTTAATTTGCACTAGTTCAATACCAAAAAAATTGTTTTTCTTTTAGCTATCTAACAGAATTAGCACCTCTTTATAGTTATTAAGGCGACTATATGTATGAAATAGCATAAGACTCACCCAACTAGTTTATAAAAAATACCTTTCCCAGATTTATAAAGATAAAAATGGTCTTTTTTAACATTAGCTGTCAGATTTAAGCTCAAAATCATGTCTATTTTACCGAAATGTGTTATAGATGATTGTGAATAATTTACAAAATACATTTTATTGCTTTTAATTACATCTCTGTGTTATAAGAAATCGAAAAAGTTAGTATTTTAGATGATTAGAAATATAAAAAAATTACATAAAATTTAAAAAAAAAGAAGAAAAAAAACATTAATATTTATATAATTAATAAATTGATAGGCTTTCTATAACATTTAACACATAAAAATTACTTTTTTTTAGCATTATCTACCTTTTATTTTCGTACATAAGAAACATACCTAAAATATAAAATAAATGAACATCAAAGTAATAAAATAAAAAAATTATATTAGATCATGAATTACTGTTTTTATAAGATACAAATTTTTGTTAAACGGGATATTTAATTGATTTTGCAAAAAAGAAAAAAATAGTAGGACCCTTAAACTTTTTACAGAATTCTCGAATAAAAATACAATAAATTTAATATGTATGTCATCGTTTTTCAAACCAATTTTTATATTTTTTTTATTATATGAAAGATAATTATACATAGAAAAGCCACTAAAATAAAGAAAAAAATAGTAGCTTAAATCCACACATAAAAGTTTCAGAAACAAGAAAAAGACAATATATATGTTTTTCTCAGTATTTAGCAGATAAAAAAGATTGTTCCCATATAAAATAGAATTCTAACATAAGAAAAAAAATCACCCTTTTTTTGCGATGTTCATAAAATTATAACGAAAATCACAAATAATATGTCATATGAATTGAAAAAAACACTTCTTTATGATTTTGATATTATTGAAGCATTAAAGTCTTCTTTTTTAAACAAACTTGGCTCGGTCTTGGGTTTTTTTTTCGAAACAGAAATAGATATGGCAACACATAAAACTTAAAATCGACCGAAAATCGAAAAATTCACCTTTTCTGAATAATTAAACAAATCAAAACATATTTACAGATATTCGCCATGGCTAAGAGAGCACACAAAATATCAGTTATAATGCAAAAAAACCTTGAATATAACAAATTCCATGGCATATTATATCCCAAAAAAGATATATTTTTCTTTATTTATAACGTCAAATATTGTATTCATCATCTAGATATTAGTATTATCGTGCTTTTTCTTCGCTAGCGGACATATTCAACTTAACTAATTCGGCTTTTCAGGTGACTCAATCCAGCTAAAAGTAAAAAAATAAACGAAAAAAAGACAAAGACGACGTTTCTTTGCACGAAAAATTTTTATAATATGTTTTTCTCTTCCATCGCAGACATCTTTTATTTCAATAGAGCATAAAAAATTAATTATATGACACAACATGTGAAATATTTATAAAAAAATCGACTATTATCATTTATTTAATACGGAATAAGCTGTTTATTTTAACATACAAGATTTATACATAACCAGAAAGAAGAAAAATTATATATATAAAAGATAATAAAACAAAAAAAGCTTCTTAAAATGTGAGAATGAAAGAATAAAAATCAATAAAATTACAGATTACGCTATTTAAAATAGAAAAAAATGACATAATTTTAAAAAAAAACAACTGATACCATTAGAAATCATACTATATTAGTTCATAGAACTAAAAGTATTTATAATAACCAAATAAAAGGTTATGACAATAGAAGATGATATCTTTCGTTTTTTTAAACATTTATACGTTTTTATACATTTTGTATCTCTTTTAATTAACTTGTCAATTTTTTGTTATAAATGTATAAACATATAAACTTTATCTATTTTACCAGCATTTTCTATATGTGCAAAAGAAAAAAAAATTATTAAAAAAATAATAATTTCTTAACAAAAGAATCTTTAACAAAGGATTTGCATAATATAACTCATAAATATAGTTTTATTATCATTTTTTTTTATAAATACTCTAACTGTATAAAAATATTTATGCTAAAAAGAATTATGGAGAAGAATCAATGAGAAGTTCTTTAAAGTTAGAAAATCCAGTTTAATGTATATTATAGACATGTATATATATTATTGATAATTATGTCAATCGAATGAATTTATTGGAGATTCATTAATTGATAGATTTAAAATCCAAATCAAAATAATCGAATATTATCTACTAAAACATTTATAAACAAAATCTGAAGAGTATTTTCATTTAAAAATTGTAAAACCATATTATACCAATTAAATACAAATATTTTGTCTTATTATCGATTTAAAAGTAACGTTTTTTTTGTCATTTTTCTCGTAAACTAATTTGATGAAAATATACAATTAATTAATTTTATATATAGATAGAGTACGAATTTGGATTATGAAAACAATATTATGGCTTTTATATTTATCTAGAACAGATTTTATGCATCACTTAATACTCAAATATCATAATATAAAGATTATCAACTCTTTAATAACAAAAAATATCCAAAAAGGCGCAAAAAATTTACGTTTTCAAAGAAATGAAGATAAAATGTGCAAAATTTTTAAATACAAATTATAAAAAAGAAATCAATAAGTTTTATTTTACTTTTACATCAAAATAGACAAATAAAAAAGGTAAGATATTAATAAAATTATGGATAAGAGCCCGTAAAGCGTATATAATCAAGAAAAAAACATTCAAATGATGGAATAGGTAACATAAAAACCAATAAAAAAACATAAAAAAAAGACATAATTACAATGAAGTCGTATTTACATGATATCAATCGCATAAGAATATAGTATTTTGTACTTAAGGATATAGATACCAACTTGTAGATTTACTAATCTATCATATAGATTATATGAGATAAACTCAAAATTCAAATATGACGAAGATATATAGTGCTGTGATCATTTTTAAAATATATTCCATATTTTAATAAAAATAACGCGATATTTAAAAACTAAAGAAAAATATAAAACGTAAAAAAATAAAATTTAGTGAAATATAGAGAAAAATCATGGTAAAAACAGAATTACATTTATCCTTGTATCTAGAAAAAGTATAAAAAATGTACGATAATCATTTATGTTCAGTAGTATCCTTCGATATATAAAAGAAACCGGTTGAAGAATATCCACCAGGATTTGAAAAACCAAAAAATATAACGATTCATTTATTCAATTCGTTTAAAGTAGAGATAATTTAATTTTGTTAAAAGAATTGCACTTTTTAGAGAAAAATAAATAAATAAAACCTCCTGCATTAGGTGATTTATTAATATCATTTAAAGAAACAATATGTAAACTTTATATACAATCTTATTAAAAAAAAATCAACAAACCACGATTATTATCTATAAAATAGAGCAAAAAAGTATTTATTATACAGATCTAACATCTTATAGAAGCTAAATATTATTAAAATATAAGATTCAAATTTGAATAAATACTTAGCAAATAAGCATCACAAATTCTTTTATTTCGAATGAAAAACGTATAACATAAAAATAAAACAGCAAATCTTGATTTAACATATCATATATATAATATTTAGAGTTTTATATTTACAATGTATATTTTATTCAACCCACGTCTCAAATAATTATAAAATATAAATCTTCGGAGTATACCATAATTCTTGAATAAAATTATATAAATATGAAAATTCTACTATATTATTTGCATTAAACAGTAAATGAATGACAATTCAATAATTTATGTGGATAAAACCATGAATTTTTAAATCTAGAAACATAAAAATTATGTTCATATTTGAAAAGCTAACTATTAGATTTTTAGAAAATGGAAGATAATTAAATTAATAAAGCTTCATTTACATAAAAAGAGGATCAAATAGCCATAAATATGTAATAAAATATAATAATGCTCTTTCTTTCATATATCGATTTGTTAAAAAAAACCAATAAATATATTTATTTATTTATATTTACACATATAAATGAATTCCAAAATAACATTCGATTTTTGATTTTATTTATATAAAAACAGAAACAGATTACAAAATTTATCATAATGTAATAGTTGTATCGATTAGAAATGGTAAAAACAATCTTTTACCAACAATAGATCAAAATAATATTTAATGTACATTTTTAAAACCATTAAACAGTTCATCAGTATATAATGCGTAAAATTATGTAATTGAACATATAAAGAGGTTTCTCTACTTTTAAATATACGATTTTTTGTTTTTTAAAAGACAGATAACAACCTTTTACGCATACTAATATACACAGTCTTTTAAAATAAAAAGATATAATCTATAAAGCATACATAATTAAACATACAAAAATCCTTTTGAAATGGTTAAAAATAAAAAAAATCTATCGAGTAAAACACAACCTTTTTTATTAAAGAAAGAAAATGGAGTTAGATACTATTATGCAATACAATATAAATTTTTAAATAGTTATACATGCAAATCGAAATCAATTCTCCTTGACAACGAAAAAAAAACTTATTTATTCTGACAAGACTTAGAAAGCGATTTATAAAGAAATAAAACACGTTCAGCATAAACAGGAAAAAAACATTATCTTTTAAATGTTTTATTTCAGAACTATATAATAGATAAACTATTTTTTATTGTTCATGGATTTTAAAAAAAAAGCTTCGATATTTAGCAAAAAAAACCCTTTTATATCGTTTTTAATATAAGAACTAGATTATTTATGTTTCAATATTTCTTTACAACAAAGATATTTATTTTTTATATCAATCATATAGAACTTCACATCACGAATTGATATAAGCTTTTGATGTATAAGATACACACTCGTATTCACTTTTGTAAGCATTTCATTCTATTAACAATAAATATAAAAAATTTCATATATACGACAATATAAACAATAAAATTTTATAAGATCCAGATTTTTAGCAGTCAAGAAAAGACGAAAACGTTTTAAATGTATTTTCGATAAAATACTATAAAAAATCGAAAATTTAAAGAAGTTTATAATAAGAGTGGTTGAATCTTGCAATTTAATGACTTATTAATGTTATATTGTGTAATCTAGCATATATTTGGATGTTTTTTTTATGTGAAAATAAGTGATAAAAGGCTATTGAGTTTGTAAAATAATTCAACACCTAATTATTTAATTCAATATACTTATAGATATTAGAAAAAAATTAAATATAAAATGAGAATATTAGTCAGTAATATATATAAATCGACATAAAGGATTGCAAAAAACCGACATAAACGTGTGATAAATATAATAATAGAGTCGCCCCTGCCATAGAAGGGCGACTCTATTATTGTGTTCATTGCATCGTAATTCAAAAATAAATCTATTTATAAGAGAACCATAAAACAGGGATTGTCATATATACATTATATGCTTTTTTGTTTATAAATACACCTAATAATGGAATGTAATTATGAGTTACTTTATACTGCGTATTATATATAAATGTATATTATTTACGTATTATTATTTACTTTTTAAACATGACAAATATAAAAAAATGCCTAACTACTATTTTATTATATAGTAAATGCATTATAAATAAATTAAATAAGGCAAAAAACAGAAAAAGTAGCTACCATAATATATAGATGTACAGAAAAATATGTAATTTATATTATTTACTAAAGACAATGTATTTAACTAACACTATATTCTAAAATGTACATGTTTTCGATATACTAGCTGAACTTTTTAGCACCTTTTTAATTATTTTAGCGGTATTTAGTGAATAATGTATAATTTTAGATTTATGAAACCTATATTAGGTAATCTGCGTCAGTTTAGTCCAGTAAAAAATCCTTTTTCTTTTAGCTACTTACAGTATAAGCACCCTTTTATAGCTGCTTGGGCGACTATATGTATCAAATAGCATATAAATCTAAGAATAACTTTGCAAAAATCCCTTTCTTCAAATTTTTAATCATTAAATCTGTTGTTTGTTTTACTTTAGCAAGCAGATTTAAACTCAAAATCATGCCTTTTTTTACTGAAATATATTATCTAAGAGTGTGTATAATTTACACATATTCCTATATTCAGTAGAGATTATATCTCAGTGCTATGTGATATCGATCAAGTTAGTATTTTAGATGATTAGAATTACAAAAAAATTTTATATAATTCAAAAAAGAAGAAGAAAGATAATGTATCTTGTTTTACCAGATTTAATAAAAGCTAAATCTAATGTTCAATTCATAAAAATTACTGTGTTTAGTATGATACACCCTTTTTTCGTATATAAGAAACATGGTAAAAAAATCCATTTTAAAAGACATCAAAGTCAATTAAATGATATAAAGATCTTTTTTCATATAAAAATTTTTAATAAGATATAAAAATATATCCAATATTTTATGTAATTGATCACTAAAAGAAAAAAAATGTAATAGGACCCGTAAACTTTTTATTAAAATCCCAAATCAAAATACAACTAGCATAATATATCTTGATTTATGGTTCAAAACATATTTTTTCGATTTGGTGTATATGATAGTTATTATCACATAAAAAAACCACTAAAAAAAAGACAAAAAATAGTCGACTAAATCCACACATAAAGGTTTCAGAAACAAGAAAAATATAAAACCTATGATTTTCTAAGTATTTTACGTTTCAAAAAGATAATTTCCATATGAAAACTTAATTTTATTACAAGAAAAAAAAATCACCTTTTTTGCGATGTTCATTAGTTATTAAAAAAAATCGCAGATAATGAGTTATATGAGATAGTCAGAATGTGTATCTTAGCTTATAAAATTATGAACAGCAAGTAAAAATTGTTTTTTTCGCCAAACAGGGCTTGGTTCTAGGTTTTTTTTAAGACAGAAAGAAATATGGCAACACATAAAACTTGGAATTGAACAAAAAATCAATAAATTCACCTTTTCTGAATAATGAAACCTAGTAAAACATATGTACAAATATTCGCTATGTCTAGTAGAGTATATAAATATCCATTATAAGGCAAAAAAATCTTAAATATAACCAAGTTGGTGTTGGCTATATATCCACAAAAAGATGATTTTAATTATTTAAACTTTATATAATGTATTTATCATGTCATAAATTATCATTGTATTATTTCTTTCTATGCTAGTGGACATATTTATCACCACTTATTCGGCTATTCAGCGACATAATTCAGCTAAAAGAAATAAAATTATGTTTAAAAGAAAATTGATTCTTCTTTTTGGCACTAAAAAAATACATAAAACTTGTTTTTCTCATCTCGCTGCAGACATATTATATTTAAAATAGCATAGAAAATCGATAATATAACATGCCGCATGAAATATTTAATATAAAAATGACTATTAACATTAAATATTCATTAAAAGGTTGTTTATTTTAACATAAAGGATTTATTCTATACAACCAGAAAAGTAGAAAACCGCCTATATAAAGAAAAAAACCAAAAGATTGGTATAAATATGATAATTAAGCCACAAATAATCAATAAAAATTACAATTTATGCGGAATAAAATAAAACAATAACTATAGTTTTTTATCAGAGACGTAATTTATATATCAATATTATTATATAAGTGCATTAAACTTTAAATATTTACATAAAACTCTAATATCTGGTGTCTAAATAGAAAAATATATCGTTTGTATTTTCAATATATTTATATTTCCATTGAAAATTTCAGTTTTTTAAAAGATGAATATATTATTAGATTATTTTAAATTACTAAACACGAAAATTATTTCGATTTCACCAGTATATTTCTATATATATGAAAAATAAAATAAAAAACTTAAAAAAATAATAATTTATTAACAAGATAATCTTAAACAAAGAAATAAATGGGAAATAGAAATACATATAATTAAACCTCAAAAATTTTCATACAATTGTTTAATTATCAAATAATCTTAACATAATAAAAAATTTCGGTTTTAAATATTATAAAGAACAATTGATGAGAAGATCTTTAGAGTCAGAAAATCTAGTTTAATGTATATAATAGACATATAGTTGCGGATTATTATTATTTATGTCAATATATATAATTTTATGGTGATTTATTAATTTATAGATTTTAAATGAAAATTTAAATAAAATCAGAAGAATATTAAGGATAAATAATTTATAAAAAAAAAGTATAATAGTTTGTAGAAACATGGTTAAAAAATATAATAAAATAAATCACAATGTAGTGTTTATATTATATAAAAAATATTTTTCTTTTTTGTTATTCTTTCTCGTAATCCAATTTAAAAGAAAAATCGAATGTTTTGATAACTGTATTTTATATCTAGAAAGTTATAAATTAGAATAGAAAAACAATATGCTAGCATATAATTTTATTTAAGAACGCTTTTCTAACATCACGATATGTTCGAATATCTTAATCTAAAGATAAAATATCCAATAATAACAAAAAAAAAATAGAATGAATATATTTTTTGTTTATAATAGAAAGAAAAAAGCATTGTTCAGAATTTAAAGATAATAATTATAAAAGTAATAAGAAATAATTTTACTTTTACAATAAAAAAGTAAATTATTAATAATTTTGTGGATTAAGGGATGGTAAAAAGTAAATAAATATCAAAAAACCATAAAAATGGTAGTATAATTATCATTGAAAAGGATAAAAACATATAAATCTCCTATAAATAATGGCATTATTACAATTTAGTTATATATTTATGATCTTAATTGCATAAGAATATAAAGACATGAACTTTCGGACTTTAATGTTATCATAGCGATGATTAAAAAGATAAACTAAAATAGAAAATCTGATAAAGGATATACAGAGCTTTGTTTTTTTTTCAAAAAAATGCCCCATTTTCAGAAAAAAACGCATATTTATTTACTCAATGGATAAAATATCAGATTTATGACAAAAATTCGAAGAAATAGACGGAAATATCATGGTAAAAATCGTATTATTTTATTTTCTTATCTAGAAAAGGGGTAAATTTGATCAATGACCATTTTAGATCAACTTTGTTTAGATAAAGGCCAAAAGAAAACTGTTGAGAACATAACACAGGTTTATAAAAATTAAAAAATAAAAGGATTCATATATTTCTAGCTATCAATTCTAGTAAATATTTAATTTTTTTCAAGATTCGCGAAATTTTTACAAAAAAATATATAAATAAAAGAATTCTAGTAATAGCAGTGATATAAATAATAAAATATAATTTCATATAAAGTAACAATATTAAACCTTTATATACATTCTTTTTCAAAATTCAAAAATCAAGATTATTATAACTAAAATGAAGTAAAACAGGATATTTAACATATACGATAAACATCTTATAGAAGCTAAAGATTATTAATACATTAAAATACAAAATTGAATTATTGTAAGCAAATAATTATATCCAACGAAAAACGTAAAACATAAAAACAAAACAGCAAATGTTGATATATAAATAATATAAAATAATTATTCAATCTACAGTGTATATTTAATTTATTTCCTTCTCTATAATTATTATAAAATTTGAACCTATGATTTAATCTTGCCAAACAAACTTTATAAAAAAAATGTCCAAATTAATTAAAAAAAATCCATGTCTATAATCATTGTAAAATTTGAAACTTCAGACAAAATCCATCTAAATAAAATTTCAAAAAAAATTTCAAAATTGATTTTATTTAACCCACGTCTAAAATCATTATAAAACATATATCTTCGGAATATACCATAATTCTTGAATAAAATTCTATAAATATGAAAATTCTACTATAATATTCACTTGAAACAGTAAATGCTTGGCAATTCAATAATTTGAGTGGATAAAACCATGAATTTTTAAATCTAGAAATGTAAAATTTGTTTTCACATTTGAAAAGATATGTATTAGATTTTTAAAAAATGGAAGATAATTTTATTAATATAAAGTCATTTACAAAAAAAGGACCAAATAGCCATAAAATTTATTTATTTAGCTTAAGAAAGTTTATCATAATATAATAGTTATATCGATTAGAGAATAAATATAAAAACAGTATATTACGCAGTTCAAATCAAATGTAATAAAGTATAAAATAATAAAATTATACATTAAAAGAGGTTTCTCTGGAAATAAATGTTTTTTGATGTTAATTAAATGACGGAAAAAAAACTATCACGCATATGAATAAACTCGGTCTTTTAAAATATCAGAGATAGATTCTATAAAAATATATATAATAAAATACAAAAAATGTTTTTAAATAGTTAAACATATAAAAATTTATCACGTAATATTCAAACTTAGTTATAAGAAAGAAAATAAAGTGAAGATATTATCGTGCCATTAAATATTTATCTTCAAATAGTTAAACATATAATTCGAAGTCAATTATCTATAAAAATAAAAAAAAACCTTTTTTTATTCACATAAGGCTTAGTATGCAACTTTATAAACAATTAAAACAGATTATCAAGAACAGGGAAAAAAAACATTGTATTTTTAAGATTTAACTCACAATACGATACAGAAGATAAGTTTTTATTGTTATTGTTCATGGATTTAAAAAGAAAAACTATAAATTATAGCAGAAGGAATTGCATAAAAAACCTTTTTTATATTGTTACATATAACTAAAAGTATTTTATACGTTTTTTTAAAACACAGATATGTGATTTTTTATGTCAATCGAATAGATTTAACATCACAAATAAATGTAAACTTTTACTATAGAAAAAAGCATCAGAACTTATTTGTGTTAACTTTTGTAGACAATTGCTTCTATTTAACATATATAGATAAAATATCCAAAATACAACAATTTAAATAATGCAAGTTATATAAAATCCAGGTTTTATGTTGCCAAGAAAAGACGAAAAATGTATTTATTACGTTTTTTTATATAATTTTTGAATATTTGCTGTTGAAGCAATCTTAAAATAGAAGAGTGATTATATCTTGCATTATATCTCTTATTTATGTTTTATTTTGTAATCTAGCACAGATTTTGATGTTGTTTTCATTACAAAAAAGCGATAAAAGGCTATTTAATTTGTAAAAGACACCTATGTGGCCTTATATTTTATTCACTAAAACTGAAAGATTTTAGATGAGGATTAACTGATCATTGAAAAAATGATAAGAAATAATATCATAAACGAGTGATAAATATAATAATAGAGTCGCCCCTACCCTAGAAGGGCGACTCTATTGTTGTGTTCATTGCATCGTAATTTAAAAAATATAAATCTATTATTTTTATAGAATCATAAAACATAGATTATCATTAATAAATTGTTTAATATTTTGCCATAAAATACACTTTTTACAATAAAATCAAGTTTGCATTTATTTTGCACTTTATATCTGA
Source organism: Rhyacophila brunnea (assembly GCF_057557595.1). Classification (NCBI taxonomy): domain Eukaryota; kingdom Metazoa; phylum Arthropoda; class Insecta; order Trichoptera; family Rhyacophilidae; genus Rhyacophila; species Rhyacophila brunnea. The sequence goes on from NW_028233017.1 coordinate 4,010,143, forward strand.
GCAACATGTATATTATTTCTGTATGTATATTTACTTTTTAAAAATGACAAATCTAAAAAAAAAGACTAACTACTTTTTTTTATATGGTAAATGCATTATAAATAAATGTTATAAAGGGGAAAAAACAGAAAATAAAGCTATTAATAACTAGCTATCATCAGAAAAATGCTAATTTATAACATTATATTCTAAAGAAATAGTATTTAACAAACACTGAATTCTAAAATAGACATTTTTTCTTTATCCTAGCTGAACTATTTTACAATTTATGTATTGTTTTAACAGCAATTCGATATATATGTAATATTATAGTTATATTCAACATCAGACTTGTTAATTTGCACTAGTTCAATACCAAAAAAATTGTTTTTCTTTTAGCTATCTAACAGAATTAGCACCTCTTTATAGTTATTAAGGCGACTATATGTATGAAATAGCATAAGACTCACCCAACTAGTTTATAAAAAATACCTTTCCCAGATTTATAAAGATAAAAATGGTCTTTTTTAACATTAGCTGTCAGATTTAAGCTCAAAATCATGTCTATTTTACCGAAATGTGTTATAGATGATTGTGAATAATTTACAAAATACATTTTATTGCTTTTAATTACATCTCTGTGTTATAAGAAATCGAAAAAGTTAGTATTTTAGATGATTAGAAATATAAAAAAATTACATAAAATTTAAAAAAAAAGAAGAAAAAAAACATTAATATTTATATAATTAATAAATTGATAGGCTTTCTATAACATTTAACACATAAAAATTACTTTTTTTTAGCATTATCTACCTTTTATTTTCGTACATAAGAAACATACCTAAAATATAAAATAAATGAACATCAAAGTAATAAAATAAAAAAATTATATTAGATCATGAATTACTGTTTTTATAAGATACAAATTTTTGTTAAACGGGATATTTAATTGATTTTGCAAAAAAGAAAAAAATAGTAGGACCCTTAAACTTTTTACAGAATTCTCGAATAAAAATACAATAAATTTAATATGTATGTCATCGTTTTTCAAACCAATTTTTATATTTTTTTTATTATATGAAAGATAATTATACATAGAAAAGCCACTAAAATAAAGAAAAAAATAGTAGCTTAAATCCACACATAAAAGTTTCAGAAACAAGAAAAAGACAATATATATGTTTTTCTCAGTATTTAGCAGATAAAAAAGATTGTTCCCATATAAAATAGAATTCTAACATAAGAAAAAAAATCACCCTTTTTTTGCGATGTTCATAAAATTATAACGAAAATCACAAATAATATGTCATATGAATTGAAAAAAACACTTCTTTATGATTTTGATATTATTGAAGCATTAAAGTCTTCTTTTTTAAACAAACTTGGCTCGGTCTTGGGTTTTTTTTTCGAAACAGAAATAGATATGGCAACACATAAAACTTAAAATCGACCGAAAATCGAAAAATTCACCTTTTCTGAATAATTAAACAAATCAAAACATATTTACAGATATTCGCCATGGCTAAGAGAGCACACAAAATATCAGTTATAATGCAAAAAAACCTTGAATATAACAAATTCCATGGCATATTATATCCCAAAAAAGATATATTTTTCTTTATTTATAACGTCAAATATTGTATTCATCATCTAGATATTAGTATTATCGTGCTTTTTCTTCGCTAGCGGACATATTCAACTTAACTAATTCGGCTTTTCAGGTGACTCAATCCAGCTAAAAGTAAAAAAATAAACGAAAAAAAGACAAAGACGACGTTTCTTTGCACGAAAAATTTTTATAATATGTTTTTCTCTTCCATCGCAGACATCTTTTATTTCAATAGAGCATAAAAAATTAATTATATGACACAACATGTGAAATATTTATAAAAAAATCGACTATTATCATTTATTTAATACGGAATAAGCTGTTTATTTTAACATACAAGATTTATACATAACCAGAAAGAAGAAAAATTATATATATAAAAGATAATAAAACAAAAAAAGCTTCTTAAAATGTGAGAATGAAAGAATAAAAATCAATAAAATTACAGATTACGCTATTTAAAATAGAAAAAAATGACATAATTTTAAAAAAAAACAACTGATACCATTAGAAATCATACTATATTAGTTCATAGAACTAAAAGTATTTATAATAACCAAATAAAAGGTTATGACAATAGAAGATGATATCTTTCGTTTTTTTAAACATTTATACGTTTTTATACATTTTGTATCTCTTTTAATTAACTTGTCAATTTTTTGTTATAAATGTATAAACATATAAACTTTATCTATTTTACCAGCATTTTCTATATGTGCAAAAGAAAAAAAAATTATTAAAAAAATAATAATTTCTTAACAAAAGAATCTTTAACAAAGGATTTGCATAATATAACTCATAAATATAGTTTTATTATCATTTTTTTTTATAAATACTCTAACTGTATAAAAATATTTATGCTAAAAAGAATTATGGAGAAGAATCAATGAGAAGTTCTTTAAAGTTAGAAAATCCAGTTTAATGTATATTATAGACATGTATATATATTATTGATAATTATGTCAATCGAATGAATTTATTGGAGATTCATTAATTGATAGATTTAAAATCCAAATCAAAATAATCGAATATTATCTACTAAAACATTTATAAACAAAATCTGAAGAGTATTTTCATTTAAAAATTGTAAAACCATATTATACCAATTAAATACAAATATTTTGTCTTATTATCGATTTAAAAGTAACGTTTTTTTTGTCATTTTTCTCGTAAACTAATTTGATGAAAATATACAATTAATTAATTTTATATATAGATAGAGTACGAATTTGGATTATGAAAACAATATTATGGCTTTTATATTTATCTAGAACAGATTTTATGCATCACTTAATACTCAAATATCATAATATAAAGATTATCAACTCTTTAATAACAAAAAATATCCAAAAAGGCGCAAAAAATTTACGTTTTCAAAGAAATGAAGATAAAATGTGCAAAATTTTTAAATACAAATTATAAAAAAGAAATCAATAAGTTTTATTTTACTTTTACATCAAAATAGACAAATAAAAAAGGTAAGATATTAATAAAATTATGGATAAGAGCCCGTAAAGCGTATATAATCAAGAAAAAAACATTCAAATGATGGAATAGGTAACATAAAAACCAATAAAAAAACATAAAAAAAAGACATAATTACAATGAAGTCGTATTTACATGATATCAATCGCATAAGAATATAGTATTTTGTACTTAAGGATATAGATACCAACTTGTAGATTTACTAATCTATCATATAGATTATATGAGATAAACTCAAAATTCAAATATGACGAAGATATATAGTGCTGTGATCATTTTTAAAATATATTCCATATTTTAATAAAAATAACGCGATATTTAAAAACTAAAGAAAAATATAAAACGTAAAAAAATAAAATTTAGTGAAATATAGAGAAAAATCATGGTAAAAACAGAATTACATTTATCCTTGTATCTAGAAAAAGTATAAAAAATGTACGATAATCATTTATGTTCAGTAGTATCCTTCGATATATAAAAGAAACCGGTTGAAGAATATCCACCAGGATTTGAAAAACCAAAAAATATAACGATTCATTTATTCAATTCGTTTAAAGTAGAGATAATTTAATTTTGTTAAAAGAATTGCACTTTTTAGAGAAAAATAAATAAATAAAACCTCCTGCATTAGGTGATTTATTAATATCATTTAAAGAAACAATATGTAAACTTTATATACAATCTTATTAAAAAAAAATCAACAAACCACGATTATTATCTATAAAATAGAGCAAAAAAGTATTTATTATACAGATCTAACATCTTATAGAAGCTAAATATTATTAAAATATAAGATTCAAATTTGAATAAATACTTAGCAAATAAGCATCACAAATTCTTTTATTTCGAATGAAAAACGTATAACATAAAAATAAAACAGCAAATCTTGATTTAACATATCATATATATAATATTTAGAGTTTTATATTTACAATGTATATTTTATTCAACCCACGTCTCAAATAATTATAAAATATAAATCTTCGGAGTATACCATAATTCTTGAATAAAATTATATAAATATGAAAATTCTACTATATTATTTGCATTAAACAGTAAATGAATGACAATTCAATAATTTATGTGGATAAAACCATGAATTTTTAAATCTAGAAACATAAAAATTATGTTCATATTTGAAAAGCTAACTATTAGATTTTTAGAAAATGGAAGATAATTAAATTAATAAAGCTTCATTTACATAAAAAGAGGATCAAATAGCCATAAATATGTAATAAAATATAATAATGCTCTTTCTTTCATATATCGATTTGTTAAAAAAAACCAATAAATATATTTATTTATTTATATTTACACATATAAATGAATTCCAAAATAACATTCGATTTTTGATTTTATTTATATAAAAACAGAAACAGATTACAAAATTTATCATAATGTAATAGTTGTATCGATTAGAAATGGTAAAAACAATCTTTTACCAACAATAGATCAAAATAATATTTAATGTACATTTTTAAAACCATTAAACAGTTCATCAGTATATAATGCGTAAAATTATGTAATTGAACATATAAAGAGGTTTCTCTACTTTTAAATATACGATTTTTTGTTTTTTAAAAGACAGATAACAACCTTTTACGCATACTAATATACACAGTCTTTTAAAATAAAAAGATATAATCTATAAAGCATACATAATTAAACATACAAAAATCCTTTTGAAATGGTTAAAAATAAAAAAAATCTATCGAGTAAAACACAACCTTTTTTATTAAAGAAAGAAAATGGAGTTAGATACTATTATGCAATACAATATAAATTTTTAAATAGTTATACATGCAAATCGAAATCAATTCTCCTTGACAACGAAAAAAAAACTTATTTATTCTGACAAGACTTAGAAAGCGATTTATAAAGAAATAAAACACGTTCAGCATAAACAGGAAAAAAACATTATCTTTTAAATGTTTTATTTCAGAACTATATAATAGATAAACTATTTTTTATTGTTCATGGATTTTAAAAAAAAAGCTTCGATATTTAGCAAAAAAAACCCTTTTATATCGTTTTTAATATAAGAACTAGATTATTTATGTTTCAATATTTCTTTACAACAAAGATATTTATTTTTTATATCAATCATATAGAACTTCACATCACGAATTGATATAAGCTTTTGATGTATAAGATACACACTCGTATTCACTTTTGTAAGCATTTCATTCTATTAACAATAAATATAAAAAATTTCATATATACGACAATATAAACAATAAAATTTTATAAGATCCAGATTTTTAGCAGTCAAGAAAAGACGAAAACGTTTTAAATGTATTTTCGATAAAATACTATAAAAAATCGAAAATTTAAAGAAGTTTATAATAAGAGTGGTTGAATCTTGCAATTTAATGACTTATTAATGTTATATTGTGTAATCTAGCATATATTTGGATGTTTTTTTTATGTGAAAATAAGTGATAAAAGGCTATTGAGTTTGTAAAATAATTCAACACCTAATTATTTAATTCAATATACTTATAGATATTAGAAAAAAATTAAATATAAAATGAGAATATTAGTCAGTAATATATATAAATCGACATAAAGGATTGCAAAAAACCGACATAAACGTGTGATAAATATAATAATAGAGTCGCCCCTGCCATAGAAGGGCGACTCTATTATTGTGTTCATTGCATCGTAATTCAAAAATAAATCTATTTATAAGAGAACCATAAAACAGGGATTGTCATATATACATTATATGCTTTTTTGTTTATAAATACACCTAATAATGGAATGTAATTATGAGTTACTTTATACTGCGTATTATATATAAATGTATATTATTTACGTATTATTATTTACTTTTTAAACATGACAAATATAAAAAAATGCCTAACTACTATTTTATTATATAGTAAATGCATTATAAATAAATTAAATAAGGCAAAAAACAGAAAAAGTAGCTACCATAATATATAGATGTACAGAAAAATATGTAATTTATATTATTTACTAAAGACAATGTATTTAACTAACACTATATTCTAAAATGTACATGTTTTCGATATACTAGCTGAACTTTTTAGCACCTTTTTAATTATTTTAGCGGTATTTAGTGAATAATGTATAATTTTAGATTTATGAAACCTATATTAGGTAATCTGCGTCAGTTTAGTCCAGTAAAAAATCCTTTTTCTTTTAGCTACTTACAGTATAAGCACCCTTTTATAGCTGCTTGGGCGACTATATGTATCAAATAGCATATAAATCTAAGAATAACTTTGCAAAAATCCCTTTCTTCAAATTTTTAATCATTAAATCTGTTGTTTGTTTTACTTTAGCAAGCATATTTAAACTCAAAATCATGCCTTTTTTTACTGAAATATATTATCTAAGAGTGTGTATAATTTACACATATTCCTATATTCAGTAGAGATTATATCTCAGTGCTATGTGATATCGATCAAGTTAGTATTTTAGATGATTAGAATTACAAAAAAATTTTATATAATTCAAAAAAGAAGAAGAAAGATAATGTATCTTGTTTTACCAGATTTAATAAAAGCTAAATCTAATGTTCAATTCATAAAAATTACTGTGTTTAGTATGATACACCCTTTTTTCGTATATAAGAAACATGGTAAAAAAATCCATTTTAAAAGACATCAAAGTCAATTAAATGATATAAAGATCTTTTTTCATATAAAAATTTTTAATAAGATATAAAAATATATCCAATATTTTATGTAATTGATCACTAAAAGAAAAAAAATGTAATAGGACCCGTAAACTTTTTATTAAAATCCCAAATCAAAATACAACTAGCATAATATATCTTGATTTATGGTTCAAAACATATTTTTTCGATTTGGTGTATATGATAGTTATTATCACATAAAAAAACCACTAAAAAAAAGACAAAAAATAGTCGACTAAATCCACACATAAAGGTTTCAGAAACAAGAAAAATATAAAACCTATGATTTTCTAAGTATTTTACGTTTCAAAAAGATAATTTCCATATGAAAACTTAATTTTATTACAAGAAAAAAAAATCACCTTTTTTGCGATGTTCATTAGTTATTAAAAAAAATCGCAGATAATGAGTTATATGAGATAGTCAGAATGTGTATCTTAGCTTATAAAATTATGAACAGCAAGTAAAAATTGTTTTTTTCGCCAAACAGGGCTTGGTTCTAGGTTTTTTTTAAGACAGAAAGAAATATGGCAACACATAAAACTTGGAATTGAACAAAAAATCAATAAATTCACCTTTTCTGAATAATGAAACCTAGTAAAACATATGTACAAATATTCGCTATGTCTAGTAGAGTATATAAATATCCATTATAAGGCAAAAAAATCTTAAATATAACCAAGTTGGTGTTGGCTATATATCCACAAAAAGATGATTTTAATTATTTAAACTTTATATAATGTATTTATCATGTCATAAATTATCATTGTATTATTTCTTTCTATGCTAGTGGACATATTTATCACCACTTATTCGGCTATTCAGCGACATAATTCAGCTAAAAGAAATAAAATTATGTTTAAAAGAAAATTGATTCTTCTTTTTGGCACTAAAAAAATACATAAAACTTGTTTTTCTCATCTCGCTGCAGACATATTATATTTAAAATAGCATAGAAAATCGATAATATAACATGCCGCATGAAATATTTAATATAAAAATGACTATTAACATTAAATATTCATTAAAAGGTTGTTTATTTTAACATAAAGGATTTATTCTATACAACCAGAAAAGTAGAAAACCGCCTATATAAAGAAAAAAACCAAAAGATTGGTATAAATATGATAATTAAGCCACAAATAATCAATAAAAATTACAATTTATGCGGAATAAAATAAAACAATAACTATAGTTTTTTATCAGAGACGTAATTTATATATCAATATTATTATATAAGTGCATTAAACTTTAAATATTTACATAAAACTCTAATATCTGGTGTCTAAATAGAAAAATATATCGTTTGTATTTTCAATATATTTATATTTCCATTGAAAATTTCAGTTTTTTAAAAGATGAATATATTATTAGATTATTTTAAATTACTAAACACGAAAATTATTTCGATTTCACCAGTATATTTCTATATATATGAAAAATAAAATAAAAAACTTAAAAAAATAATAATTTATTAACAAGATAATCTTAAACAAAGAAATAAATGGGAAATAGAAATACATATAATTAAACCTCAAAAATTTTCATACAATTGTTTAATTATCAAATAATCTTAACATAATAAAAAATTTCGGTTTTAAATATTATAAAGAACAATTGATGAGAAGATCTTTAGAGTCAGAAAATCTAGTTTAATGTATATAATAGACATATAGTTGCGGATTATTATTATTTATGTCAATATATATAATTTTATGGTGATTTATTAATTTATAGATTTTAAATGAAAATTTAAATAAAATCAGAAGAATATTAAGGATAAATAATTTATAAAAAAAAAGTATAATAGTTTGTAGAAACATGGTTAAAAAATATAATAAAATAAATCACAATGTAGTGTTTATATTATATAAAAAATATTTTTCTTTTTTGTTATTCTTTCTCGTAATCCAATTTAAAAGAAAAATCGAATGTTTTGATAACTGTATTTTATATCTAGAAAGTTATAAATTAGAATAGAAAAACAATATGCTAGCATATAATTTTATTTAAGAACGCTTTTCTAACATCACGATATGTTCGAATATCTTAATCTAAAGATAAAATATCCAATAATAACAAAAAAAAAATAGAATGAATATATTTTTTGTTTATAATAGAAAGAAAAAAGCATTGTTCAGAATTTAAAGATAATAATTATAAAAGTAATAAGAAATAATTTTACTTTTACAATAAAAAAGTAAATTATTAATAATTTTGTGGATTAAGGGATGGTAAAAAGTAAATAAATATCAAAAAACCATAAAAATGGTAGTATAATTATCATTGAAAAGGATAAAAACATATAAATCTCCTATAAATAATGGCATTATTACAATTTAGTTATATATTTATGATCTTAATTGCATAAGAATATAAAGACATGAACTTTCGGACTTTAATGTTATCATAGCGATGATTAAAAAGATAAACTAAAATAGAAAATCTGATAAAGGATATACAGAGCTTTGTTTTTTTTTCAAAAAAATGCCCCATTTTCAGAAAAAAACGCATATTTATTTACTCAATGGATAAAATATCAGATTTATGACAAAAATTCGAAGAAATAGACGGAAATATCATGGTAAAAATCGTATTATTTTATTTTCTTATCTAGAAAAGGGGTAAATTTGATCAATGACCATTTTAGATCAACTTTGTTTAGATAAAGGCCAAAAGAAAACTGTTGAGAACATAACACAGGTTTATAAAAATTAAAAAATAAAAGGATTCATATATTTCTAGCTATCAATTCTAGTAAATATTTAATTTTTTTCAAGATTCGCGAAATTTTTACAAAAAAATATATAAATAAAAGAATTCTAGTAATAGCAGTGATATAAATAATAAAATATAATTTCATATAAAGTAACAATATTAAACCTTTATATACATTCTTTTTCAAAATTCAAAAATCAAGATTATTATAACTAAAATGAAGTAAAACAGGATATTTAACATATACGATAAACATCTTATAGAAGCTAAAGATTATTAATACATTAAAATACAAAATTGAATTATTGTAAGCAAATAATTATATCCAACGAAAAACGTAAAACATAAAAACAAAACAGCAAATGTTGATATATAAATAATATAAAATAATTATTCAATCTACAGTGTATATTTAATTTATTTCCTTCTCTATAATTATTATAAAATTTGAACCTATGATTTAATCTTGCCAAACAAACTTTATAAAAAAAATGTCCAAATTAATTAAAAAAAATCCATGTCTATAATCATTGTAAAATTTGAAACTTCAGACAAAATCCATCTAAATAAAATTTCAAAAAAAATTTCAAAATTGATTTTATTTAACCCACGTCTAAAATCATTATAAAACATATATCTTCGGAATATACCATAATTCTTGAATAAAATTCTATAAATATGAAAATTCTACTATAATATTCACTTGAAACAGTAAATGCTTGGCAATTCAATAATTTGAGTGGATAAAACCATGAATTTTTAAATCTAGAAATGTAAAATTTGTTTTCACATTTGAAAAGATATGTATTAGATTTTTATAAAATGGAAGATAATTTTATTAATATAAAGTCATTTACAAAAAAAGGACCAAATAGCCATAAAATTTATTTATTTAGCTTAAGAAAGTTTATCATAATATAATAGTTATATCGATTAGAGAATAAATATAAAAACAGTATATTACGCAGTTCAAATCAAATGTAATAAAGTATAAAATAATAAAATTATACATTAAAAGAGGTTTCTCTGAAAATAAATGTTTTTTGATGTTAATTAAATGACGGAAAAAAAACTATCACGCATATGAATAAACTCGGTCTTTTAAAATATCAGAGATAGATTCTATAAAAATATATATAATAAAATACAAAAAATGTTTTTAAATAGTTAAACATATAAAAATTTATCACGTAATATTCAAACTTAGTTATAAGAAAGAAAATAAAGTGAAGATATTATCGTGCCATTAAATATTTATCTTCAAATAGTTAAACATATAATTCGAAGTCAATTATCTATAAAAATAAAAAAAAACCTTTTTTTATTCACATAAGGCTTAGTATGCAACTTTATAAACAATTAAAACAGATTATCAAGAACAGGGAAAAAAAACATTGTATTTTTAAGATTTAACTCACAATACGATACAGAAGATAAGTTTTTATTGTTATTGTTCATGGATTTAAAAAGAAAAACTATAAATTATAGCAGAAGGAATTGCATAAAAAACCTTTTTTATATTGTTACATATAACTAAAAGTATTTTATACGTTTTTTTAAAACACAGATATGTGATTTTTTATGTCAATCGAATAGATTTAACATCACAAATAAATGTAAACTTTTACTATAGAAAAAAGCATCAGAACTTATTTGTGTTAACTTTTGTAGACAATTGCTTCTATTTAACATATATAGATAAAATATCCAAAATACAACAATTTAAATAATGCAAGTTATATAAAATCCAGGTTTTATGTTGCCAAGAAAAGACGAAAAATGTATTTATTACGTTTTTTTATATAATTTTTGAATATTTGCTGTTGAAGCAATCTTAAAATAGAAGAGTGATTATATCTTGCATTATATCTCTTATTTATGTTTTATTTTGTAATCTAGCACAGATTTTGATGTTGTTTTCATTACAAAAAAGCGATAAAAGGCTATTTAATTTGTAAAAGACACCTATGTGGCCTTATATTTTATTCACTAAAACTGAAAGATTTTAGATGAGGATTAACTGATCATTGAAAAAATGATAAGAAATAATATCATAAACGAGTGATAAATATAATAATAGAGTCGCCCCTACCCTAGAAGGGCGACTCTATTGTTGTGTTCATTGCATCGTAATTTAAAAAATATAAATCTATTATTTTTATAGAATCATAAAGGGCCAAAAAAATACCAATGCGGGTTGGGACTAGGGGCTTAGGGTTCGTTAACCATATTCGTTGATTAAACTACGGGAATACTCATATATAATTAGCCTACTAGGGGTAAAAAGAAAACTACGGGAATACTCGAATCTGATTGATCTACTAAGGCCAGGCAAAAGAAAACTACGGGAATACTCGAATCTGATTAATCTACTATGGCCAGGCAAAAGAAAACTCCGGGAATTCTCGAATCTGATTGATCTACTATGGCCAGGCAAAAGAAAACTACGGGAATACTCGAATCTGATTGATCTACTAAGACCAGGCTGCAAAAACTAGTTAATTCAGTTATTCTATTGGCTTACTAGAGGTATACTTGGATTTTTTGACCTACTTGGGGTAGGCTGGATAAACTATACTTTGTTTATTCTAATCCTATAGTTATATGCCATATATAGTATATTATATGTGCATTGGCTACCTTAGATTTGAAGCTATTTAAGGTATTATGTAGACCTTAAATTCAAGTTCCTGGTTGTTGTAGTCTGTTTCGCTGACGCTTTAAAAACCTTAAAAACGATTTTTTAAGTTTTATAAAATGTTTTTGATTGCTCGTATAAATAAATTGCACCTAATTATAACTTTTAAAGATAATTCTAAAGAAAAATCTTATATTTCAGGTTTTAAACATTGTTATATAAACTAGAATGTATATATTTTCTAAATATAGATATAGATTGTATAAATCTGTTATTACTTTATTTACGCGTTTATAAATCAGCTGGCGTATTTCTAAAACCTTAAAATACATAAAAATTTTACTCTATCTCCCATATAAACCTTTACTTGTATTAAACTGCGCTAGCACTTTTTGTAGACCTTAAAATACATAAAAATGCTACTCTATCTCTTAAAAAAACCCTTACTTGATCTAAACTGTGCTAGCGTATTCTACAAACCTGAAAATACATAAAAATGCTACTCTATCTCTTAAAAAAACCTTTACTTGCATTAAACTGCGCTAGCACTTTTTGTAGACCTTAAAATACAGATAAATTATACTCTATCTCTTAATACAACCCTTACTTGTATATAAATGTGCTAGCGTATTTTGTAAACCTATAAATATGTAGAATTATACTCTATCTTTCCAAAAAACCTTTACTAGGATATAAATGTGCTAGCGTATTTTGTGAACCTAAAAATACAGTAAAATTATACGCTATCTTTCAATATAAACCCTTACTTGTATTAAACTGCAATAGCGTAATTTACAAACCTTGAAATACATAAAAATTATACACTATCTCTCATATAAACCTTTACTTGTATTAAACTGCGCTAGCACTTTTTGTAGACCTTAAAATACATAGAAATTATACTCTATCTCTTAAAAAAACCCTTACTTATATATAAATGTGCTAGCACTTTTTGTAGACCTTAAAATACAGAATAATTATACTCTATCTCTTAATACAACCCTTACTTGTATATAAATGTGCTAGCGTATTTTGTAAACCTATAAATATGTAGAATTATACTCTATCTTTCCAAAAAACCTTTACTAGGATATAAATGTGCTAGCGTATTTTGTGAACCTAAAAATACAGTAAAATTATACGCTATCTTTCAATATAAACCCTTACTTGTATTAAACTGCAATAGCGTAATTTACAAACCTTGAAATACATAAAAATTATACACTATCTCTCATATAAACCTTTACTTGTATTAAACTGCGCTAGCACTTTTTGTAGACCTTAAAATACATAGAAATTATACTCTATCTCTTAAAAAAACCCTTACTTATATATAAATGTGCTAGCGTATTTTGTAAACCTTAAAATACATAAAAATTATACTCTATCTCTCATATAAACCTTTACTTGTATTAAACTGCGCTAGCACCTTTTGTAGACCTTAAAATACATAGAAATTATACTCTATCTCTATAAAAAACCCTTACTTGTATATAAATGTGCTAGCGTATTTTGTAAACCTAAAAATACATAGAAACTATACTCTATCTCTTAAAAAACCCTTATTTGTATTTAAATGTGCTAGCGTATTTTAAAAATAATAAAAACATGTAATTTAACTTTATCTCTGAAATTTTCTCCTCTATTCTTTCTATTTTTAATTAATTGACACGATATATGCGAAATTTTTATCTTTATTTATGATTACATTTTTCACATATAAACAAGGTAATTTATAAATACAATATATACGTTAAAGACCTATAGAATATAATCTAGTAATTTGCAGTGTTTAAAATTATCAACTTAATCTCAATTTATGGCGGTTCTATGGATATATCTGGATTTATATTTATGTATTTATCAGTAAATTAAAGTTATCATATAAAATATAACTGATCTATATAACGTATTTGAAGTTTTTTATGGTAATTGGGAAATGAAATAAAAAAATATGACTATAAAATCGTTAAGTTATGATCATTAGGCTAATATTGATACTTTATCACAATTTCGTGGTTCAAAAAACCTTTAATAATCTTTGAATATCTTTAATTTTGCACTGGTCTCTAAATTAATAAAAAAGTTCTAAAAACAAACTTAATTGTTGTAATATTTATTTTTTCGACCCATAAAAAACCTTTAAATTAATAGATCCGATCTTTTTACCATTAAAACTGTTCTATAATGTGCTATTTATTATTTTTAATGCAAAATTATTGTATTTAACACCATTCTATTTTAGTATTTTGGTCTTTTTTTTTATTTATAATTACAGTTTATTAATTATTTTTTATTAAGAATATGAATTTATATTCAAAAACTTATATTTTTCGCCGTTTTTTATAATCACGAAATATTGTTCTGTGACTTTTTAATTTATATAAATATTTTTGTGTGCAAGTATTTGAAGCGGTTTGATCTTTTATAGGTTGTAAAAATGAATAAAGAATGAAAATATTTTATTTCCTTGGAATTACATCAATCGAAAATATATATTCTTGATGTTGGAAAGTAATTCGATCATTTCAACTTATCTTTTTAAAACAAGAATAATATTTTTCAAAACAATATGGTTGTACTTGGCAGTATTTATGTTTAGTTCATGTCATAAAATATAATTTTTTTTTAAAAATATCTATGTTTTTATCGAATAACACAAAGTTGAAAATATTATGATTTATAATTATTCAAATTATTAAAATAATTTTTCTAAAAAATTTAGCTTTTACAAATTTAATATAAAAGAATCAAAAAAAATTGGTTTTCTTTTCTTTATTGAAAATAAACTCAGTTGAAACATAATATTGTTAAAAATAAACATTAATGATATTATAAAACTGTTCGGAAAAGTAAACTGCTGGAAGTATTGTTGTTTTATTTATTTTTAATAATTGATTAGTTTTAAAAAACATATTATAGAATAATGGATAGTTATTTATAATAAATACGAGATAGAAGTATATAATTAAATTAGAGTTTATGTCAGCATTATATAGGAGGTAATTTTTGAAATAAAAATCTCTAGAGATAGAGTAGATGGCATTTTTAAAATATGAAAATATTGTGAATGAATTTCGCTTTATATAATTTCTGAAAAAATGGTAAAATTTTGGCATAGCCTTCGGCACATTTACTACCAAATCAAAAATTACTTTTCGATTTCAAATCACCTGCACGCCTCTTATCTTACACCAAAGCTACATCCATTATATTATTTCTTATCAATTATCCTGGCGAGAGGACTTTAATCTCTCGCCAATGCCATCTTCAGAGCAGCAGAAATATAAGTTTCGGGAGTTTCTCCCCTATCGTATTACCTCGACAGGATTTATTTTCTTTTTTTTGACGAGAGTCTTTCCCACTCTCGTCGATATATCATGTCAAGATAGGAATTAAAAAGATTCTAATAAACATTAAAGAACTTTAATCGCATAAAAATAGACGAATTACCGCAATATTAAAAACAGATAAATATAGAATTCTAATAGTACAAAGCTATAGTGATAGAAAAAATTATATAAGATTTTGGCGTTAAATTATATATAAAGTATCATCAGCTAATTGTAATGTCTAAAAAAAAACGCTGTAGCAATTATAAACAAAAATTTACTGACTTTATTATTCTAAAAATTATATTTAAAGAAACTAAACATATAATAATCTTTTTTATATATTTAGAGGAAAAAGTATCATAAATATTATAAAAATAATATCAATGTATAATTTCAAAGATATTTTCGACTTTTTTAATATATTTCTTAAATTTTAAATCTAAAAAGATATGTTTCAATGGCTTATATTATAAAATACTAAAATCTGAATAGGTATTAGCAATCTTTTGAGATTAACATGTGTAAAACTGTTAATAATTATAGATTGACTTATAAGAACTTTGTATCACATAAAATGGAAATTGATAAAGTAAATATTATAATTATCTTAGTATTCACGTATTAAAAGAAATAGAGTATGTAAAAGTTTTCTGAATCCTGTTTTATGCATACGAAAAACATTATAAGCATATTAAAGCACCATAAAATGCTATATATAATTTAATTGGTAACATAAACTTAGTTTTCTATTATTATTAATTTTTATTTTGTTTTGTAGTCGCATCTAAAGTAACTTGAACATACCTTATTGCCTTATATCAACGACTACTATGTCATTTTATCTTTAATGACTTCAAAGCTCATCAAGTTGCAATTTTCACCCATAATAAAAATGATTTTTAAAAAATAAGATCAATGAAATTATTTTACGGCTGATAATGCAAAAAAAGCCCATTATAAGCTATATATGCATACAATATGTGATTGAGCAAATAATTTTATATAGTTTATGTGCTTCATGAATTAGAATCATAACATCAATATACAATCGCCAATATATGTTTAATAAAAAAACAAAAAAAAATTCTTGAATTCTAAAAAATTTCGATCTTAACGATATTTCATTAATACAGTATCTTATAGATATCATTTCTTCTTTTAGAAAAAATTTATCTTCTTTTATATATTGTAAATTAGTTTTAAATATATTTACTGAATTTTTTAGCAGATTTAAACATGCTTATTCTATAAATAACTTTATAGTTCATTGTTGAATTTTACATTAAGCATAAATGTGTTTTTTTATGGTTAAACATTTCAAAAACTAATTTATTTCAGTTTCTAACTCATCTTATTAAAATAAATCAATTATTAATGTTTAAATTAAAATATATGAGTTATAAACTGAATAAAAACAAATAGTACAAAAATACAAAAAAAAAACCACAAAAAAAATAATGATAAGTCGAAACCATGTTTTAATAATTTCTTATATTCATTCTCTTCAAATGTTTTTCTATATTAATTCATTTTAAATATCTAAAAATAACATGACTATCTGTAAATATTTTATAAGTACCGAAATTTGAAGGTCAAATATGTTAGTTATATGTTTACTACATCTTTAAAACTCTTTTCGAGCCATTAATTTATGTTTTACATGAAAAATACAAACACTCATGACTCTATAAAAAAATTATTTGCCGTAGGAACCTTGTAAGTTAATTATTATGCTAAGTATATTTTCGTTGACGAAAAATAAAAAATTACTAGCTTAAATCATTACAAAATTTTTTTCACTAAATTAAATCTAAATATAAATTAAATTTTACTTACTCGATATATATTATCTGAATAAAAACATCAATATAAATTTATTTTTGCCGTATTCTATAGATTTTTGGTTGTTTAATATGCAAATACAGAATTTTGACATGATTTATTAGAATGAAAACAAAATATTTGTGTAAAAACTAAGTAAATCTAGCATCTTGAGAATTTAAAAATAAAAAAAATGACACGAGAAGAAGTAGGCAAATAAAGTCGAAAAAAAAGTATACAAAACTTCTAAAATTGAAAGTTAAACTTACTAAATCAAATAATGCAATAGAAAATTTAATTTGGATATTAACGTAAGGAAAAAAATAAATATTGGCTATGATTTGAAGAAAAAACAGTCCATTTAATGAGTCCAATATTTTTCGAGAAAAAAAATTGTCATTTACGTTAACAACAATAAGCAAACTTATGTAATTTAATATAATCGTATAAAATAATTCAGTGTAATTACAGATCAGATGGAAAAAATAAATATCATATTATTAATAAGTTTGTATATAAATATTAAGAATAAAAGTAGTAATATTTGGTAGCTCAAAAATTTAATGGGGCAAAAAAGAAAAAAATGAATATTTACATGGATAAATAGATACACTAAAACAAAAAAAAGCTGACTTGTAAATAAAAAAACAATCGTGGCTGAAATATAGCAATGTATCATATATGTAATGCATAAAAGTGTAATCTATTTATTTTTCGACAATCCCATCTTTTATATGAATCTATAAGTTTTCTTTCTATTCCAATTTCTTTTTAGGTGTTAATAATGCCTGGTTTATTTTTTATTTAGTTCTATTGTTTACGACAATCTTTTAAATAGTTGAGTTAAAATAATGTAAAATTGGCATTTTTACTATAAATATAAAACAAAAATACCATTTAAATATTATTTATAGAAAAATCGGACTTATTCAAATAAAACAGATATAATATTATTTGTGGGTTTTAAAACAATATTTTTCTCACATTAGGATAATCCAATTAAAGATATCGGCACGATTTATATAGAAAATGTTTGATTTGAATATATAATCTAGAAATATTACTAAAAGTTGGCATTATATATAATGATGCGCTTCAATATGTTAAAGAAAACCATATCATTATACAAAAATCATAATCTTAAGTTAAATAATTATCGAATAAAGAAATTACATATTCGATTTTATTTTTGAAAGGTTTATTATGTTGAAAATGTCAATTTAGAAAGACTAGGATGATATTTCAATATTTAATTTAAAAAAAGAACAGCTTTTAAATAAGAATAAAACTTTATACATTACCATAAAGATAAGATTCTATGGTCTTAATCATCTAACAACGCTTAGTTTACATTTCTTTATTATACAGATTCTATAGTACGATAAATTACTTTTTTTCCTGTAAAATAAAATATTTAATGTGATCAATACACAAAAAATAAAAAATAAAATACTTAGTCACATATATTGTGATTGAGTTATTGTGTATATTGGTCTTATAGATTTATATAAGATCATAATCAAATTTATTTTTACTAAATACATAGAATATTTATAAACCAGCATATAAATATAGCATTTTTTAAGTTAGACAAATATAAGAAAATAAAAACCTTGTAATTATATTTTCGCATAATTATAGGATAAATGTTATAGAACTGTAATATTATACAAAGAAAGGAACATGATATTATTTTTTACTTACGCTATTTTAATGGTTTTTCGTTAGCACTCAAAATATAAGTATGCGAAAAAAATAAAATTTATAAAAAAAAAACTGTGTATGGTAAATCTTGCTATAAGGCATATGATTATCTTAATGTATTATACGATGTAACTCTGTCAAAAAACGCCGAATTCTATAAATAATGTTTTTCTAAATGTACATTATATTTAACAATCTAAACACAGAAAATTTTAAAGTTATTTTTAAAGTCGTTCTAACCACATGGAATGATTATATCTAGCTCTTTAGAATTATAATAAAAACTATAAGGTCTTAAGATTGATTTCGATGTCAATAATCTCGAAATTATATTTATCAAAATTTTCTAGGAAAGTTTCGTTAAAGAAAGATTTAAAATTCGATATATGATAAATAAAGTCAAAAAAAACATATTTAAATAAGCACTTAAATACACAAAAGCAAAGACATTACGAAATAGAATTGTAAAATAAATAATTTATTGTAATAATTTATAAATACCATCACATGATTAGTTTTATAATAATTACACAAACATTTAAACATGTTAACTTATTTATAGGTTATCTTTATATTCAAAATAACAATTAAAATATAATAAATAATTATACATTTTAAATTCAAAGACGAACTTATTCTTATTTACGAAAAAAATGATTGTGATTAAACAAGTCTAATCATAACAATGTAAAATATCGAATTATCCTATATTCAGCTAACTTTATAAATTACGTAAATTCAAGGTATTTCTAAATCGAAAATACATGTGAATAGTATCTAAAAAAATTCAGATATATATAATTATTGTAAATTAAAACTCTATATTGAATTATCTTATTTTTTGATCTTAATATTCTTTCACACATTGATAACTTTTATAGATTTTATAGTATACTTATCCAATAAATCTTTTAATATGTCACTAATAACAATTAAAAAACATAAATTTGAAACAATATATAATTTTTTTTATTTTTCTTCGAAGTTACTCGTAAATTTGTTCTGTTTTCATACTATTTTTCAGATTAATATAGTAAATAACCAAATATTTTGTCTCGAAATTTATTTCAACATATTTTTTAGCAAAAACGAAAACAATGTTTGAATAATATTTTGCGACATATATCTAACATCTATAAGTTTTCATAAAAACCACTCAATTTACTTTTTTATAAAAAATATACAAAATAAGTAACTATTATATCTTATAATTAAGCGTATAAAAATAGATGCAAAAAAAAAACTTTAAGATTCCAAAAACATTATTAAAAACAACTAAAGAGTAAGTTAAAAGCATTATAAAGTACCTTCTTATTGTACGATTCTTTTTGAGCTTTTAATTCGGGTATTCTTGTGAATATTTAATATAATAATACGGCGAACGAGTAATATAAAGGGGTTTAAAAACAGAATTTATTATAAAATAAACTGTATAAATGCTAAGCACTAATTGGTTGCAACAAGATTTTCTATTTGTATATTTATAAACGTATAGAACAAAATATAATTTATTTTCAATTATTCTTAGTTCTGTTCGGATATTATGGTATTCCACTTAGAAAAAAATTCAATAATTGGTTTTTTTAAAAAAAAAATTAATTATTGCATATATATTCAAACGAATTGCACAGAAATTTTCTTTACTCTTATTAATTTAAAAGAATAATTAAAAGTATTAAAAAAAACAAACTTTATTATAATTCGAATATAAACCACAAAAACAATATGTATATAATGACAGAAACTTAATTAGAAGCACACAAATCATCAAAAAATGTTATATTTCTAAACTGAGGATATAAAATATTGGATGAATCCTTTATGATTATATGCAATTATAATTAGAATCTTGGTTTTTTAAAGCTCATATTCATATGAATATTTTGAAACTGCGCAAATCAAAATATTAGACTGGAGTTCTTGCCAATCACCATATTAAAATTCAATTTAGTTTCATATGCAGTTACAGAAAAACCAAGCTTTGTTGGTTTATATTAGCATATAAAAACATGTCAAATTAGACTAAAATGAATTCATTTGCTATAAGTTGTCATTTTTTTATAAATAAAAGTTCAATTATATAAACACAGTAAATTTGATTCGTATAAATACTGTGGCTTATATAGGCATAAAGATGACACGAAATATCAAGATTCATCTGAATCGAGTCACAAGAACAAATCCAGAAGAAAAAAAGAAGATTCAAATTCCGTGAAATTCGTAAATGAGCAGAACCTATATTTTTTTAAGTAGTAATAAAGAAGTAAAAAATTTTGACACACGAACCGTCAATATAATTCTAAAATGAAAAACTGAAGATTTAGAAGAACCAAAAAGGCTAATGAAAACACGTTATTTGATGTCGAAATTTTATATTTAGAACGTAAAACTATGAGCAGAATGCGGTAAATGTGCTTCCTAATGATGATTATGATGCGCTTATAAATGAATTTTTCGTTTCATATCTTGATATTCAGATAAACATACGTAAAATTATAGAAAGCAATGCGTTCTAGGGGGAAATTCAAAAACACATGTTAAAACAGCAAGAAAAAAATTATAAAACGTATAACATATTGAACGGTGGCTGAAAATTACTTGAGGTTATAAATAAGAAAAAAGATGTTTATCTTATATAAAAAAATCTGGGAAATCCGAAGAATCCTTACAATGAGACGAAAATATTTTAAAATCAAATTATGCCAAATGAATCAGATTCAAAAATATCAGTAGGTTTTTTTGTCGAAATTACAGAACATTATATAATAAAAGATATGATTTTTACCATCAATATATGAAATAAGATATAATAAAAACATGCTTGAAAATATCTTTATTATATTATGTTTTTAAGCGGATTCTAATTTCGAAAAATGTTATTTTATAAGTATATTTTGCGATATAACCCAGATGAATTATGCATTAAAAGTTATATTATAAAATGCGGATTACATTTTTGCTGTCAATGACTCTGCAAATGAATATTTTTTTAATGTAAAATTTTTTAATTTTAACTATTGCAATGTGAGTGATAATATATATAAATAAGCATATTATCTATAAAGTGAGTAAAGTTTGATTTTAATAATATATAATATTTAAGAAACTAAAAAATAAAGTAATAAACAGATAATTTATATTTAAAATACCTTTTTAGGCTTCTAGATATACGTTTTGAATTTTTTAAAAATTAATATAATCATACATTCATTTTTGGATCTGAGAATTATGAAATGTTTATGTTTCTGTTAGAAAGTTGCCCAAAAATCTGCGACGATATACAGAATATATGTTACCATGGTTTTTTAGGCCGAAAAATACCATTCCAATGCCTTTTGCTATCAAATTTATCATGGCAGGTACTTAATCTACTGAATATCATTGCCACTGACACATTAACATGCTGAATATTACAGGATAGAAAATTTGTAACGTAAATACTTATACTTATACCTGTATAGATATATTCTTATAAATCTCAGAGAATCTTCATCATCTTTGCATTTATTTGCAAATAAAATATGCAAAAATTAAATTGAAAATAAATTAATTAATTATAAGTATACTTCCCCACAAAAAAAAATATCAAGGTTTACATTAAAAAAAAAATATTCATGTTTTTAATTACTCTATTTAATAAACTCTAATGTGAATAAAAGTTTAAACTATAATATCATAATTATAGAAATTAACACAGTATAATCTAAATCAGAACAAAAAAAAAGCACGGTAAAATTATTTAAATATCAAAGTGAACCAACAAAAAGATTAAAACCACAGTGATCACAATAAGATAGCTAGATACTATTATCATTCTAGATTTTTTTTACTTTTCTAAAGTTTTCAAAATATAAAATAGTATATATAACTTAATAATATAAAATAATATATTTTAATATAAATGTACTAATGGTATAAAATATGTAGAGTGATATATGAGGAATCTAGAGAACTTTTTTCACAAATACAAATGTGATATATTCTTATACTAGGCGAAGTTTGTAAAAAATATTGTAAGAAAATATTATCCATAAAAAATTATTTTTACTGTCTCTAAAAAACCTTTTATCAGTATTGTTATAACTAAATATATAAAAACAAATATAATTCCGCTTAAAACTACATTCACTATATTTTTAGTATATTTAAAATTCAATATTTGTAAAACGAAACAAAAAATGAATATTACACAATCACAGACGATGCTAAGTAGGTAAAAACAAAATTTATAGTATATTTTACTGTGTTTAGAAAAAAGACAAAGGCACATTAAAAATTTAGATAAAATACCAATGTGAGCGAAAATGAGCTATTGATGTATATAAAATCAAAATATTTTTATAGCCTTTATGTTTTAGAAAATCTTTAAAACGAAACATTGTATAGTTTTAAAAAATAAGGTAGGAAACAAATATTTATCGAGATATTATCCATGATTATTGCATATTTGAATTCTTTAAATGAAAAATAAAAATTTATAATGCAATTTTGTATAATTATACAAAAATTCCATCACCTTTGTATCGATAAAAAAACCTTTGTGTTACTTAATTTTGAAATATGTATTTATTAGATGATATAAGGCTTCACTTCATGTTTTAAGAAGAAAAAATTTAATGTATCTTAAGAAATTTTCTTATCCATTAAAATGCAAGTAATTATTTATATAACCTAAAACGTATAATAATACGAAGGTCACAAATCAATCTTAATTATAACGTAGAATTTCATACATGTACGTTTCAGCATATCTAAAGTAGGATATTATAGGACATTATCAGCGAGTCCATGTTGTAGAAATGAAAACTTGTATGTGATGTTGTAACATATTTTATTCCTGAAACTTTATCTTAGATTTATATTTATTTATTTTGGCATAAATTTGTATAATATAAATAAAATTAATCTATTCGGTATATGATCGACTCAAGTTGATATTATGCCCATAATTAATAGTAAAAACTAGAATGATCTCTTCTCTAATAAAAAATGGCAATTTTTTTTATTTAAAATCTTACTTGTGCCTCTATTTCTAGATATGAAATAATTACAAATAAATGTGGTACAGTATATAAATTTCAAAATTAAGCAAGCGAAGAAAATAAGAGATTCAAATAAACTAGCATTTTATAATTCAGATATGATGATCAATCGGCTTTTTACATATAAACATTTATAAACGGTTTTCCACCATAAAGATTTCAAAATCTTCAAAAGTTAAGGTATTTCTGATACTTTATAAACGATCATAATATTTAAGCTACAAGACTTTGATGAACAAAATCATAAAATTCTTTTTATTTATATTTGTTACGATAAAAAAATTATTATATACTGTACAAAGACGTTATTCTTGCTATTACATCTAAATTATTCAAAAATATCATATTTTTCCCGTTTTTTATGAATCTATATATTCACTGGGAAATGAGATAAGCTAAATTCGCTTTACTTTTGATATATATACAAATAATTCACAATAGTAGAACGTAAAGCATTCAATTAAAATCAATGCAAGATTACGTATCCATATTTGACGTGCGAGAAACAGTAGTAAAACCGATAAAAATTAATTAAAGTTATAGAAACTAGTCAAAACCTCGAATAAATACAATAGCAAAGATATTTGGGTATTTTATTTAAGAAAAACAAACTTCTGAATCATAAAAATTTGGAATTAGACAAACTGAAATAATAAACATAAAATTTGCTTTAAATATGCATTTTGTGTTGGTATAATAGAATATATGGTATAAAACAACATTTAAATAAATTGTGTAATCTAAATATTTTTTCTTTTATATTTTTTATTTTCGAGTAAATTATTATTGTAGTTTCTAGAAGGTAAAAATAAGATTATGTTCTTGCAATGGATATGAGAATTATATTGAAATATAATTTGTAGAAAATACTATATATACAGCCTATTACTCTATATTTTGTGAAATAGATAGACAATACGAAAATTCTTACATAATAAAACCAGAATTTATTTCCATGTTTAAAAACGATATATAAATTTAATTATCAGTAGTAAAATACAAAAAAACGCATAAAATAGGCTTTATGTATGCATATTGGCATCTAATTCTGACATAATATTTTGATAGCTGATTTACATATAATTATTTCCTTATACTTTAGAATTTTATTCTTTAAGATAGCTCTATTTCGAAACCAATTCCATAATAAATGAATAATTTTATATCAATAATTGTAAAAAAAAAGTTTGGCAGAAAAAATTTTACATAATTTTTTAAAATATCAAAACCCTGTAACATCTTCGTATTTGTCCTGTTTTCTTATCTATGTTTACACCTCAAAGAAAGTATATTTTTTTATAAAAAAAATTGCAAGATTAATAGAAGTACATATAATATAAAAGAATATGATGCAGAAATCAAAAAAATTGTTTGTACAAATATCAAATTTTGAATAAGAATATCTGACATAACTTGTTATATTTAAGAATATACGTCCATTAATTACATTAATTTTTAGGATTAAAGATTTAGAAAATAATAATAAAAACACCGCGTGCTTATTAATTTGCGCAAAAATATTATAACATTACGAGAAAAATTTCTAACTTAAAAAAGCATGCAGCTTTTTTTAAATAAATATGTCAATTTATTTATAGTCTTGTAAAAAAATTGTATTATTTATACATTTATTTATTCGAGTTTTGTATCAAAATCGATAAAAATATATATAATTTCATAGCTATTTTATATTGGGAAAAAAAATTTACATTTTCTTTCGACATATTTATTAGTAGTCGTAAAGATTTATTTTATATAAAACGAGTAAACCATTTTGACCTTATAGTTGATACATCAAACTAGTAACAGTATTACATAAATTCTAAAAACTATTTTTGACTGCATTCTTCGATATAAATATAATTAAATAGTAATTGTCTTCTATTGATCTATTTTATAGTCACAATGTTCTAATTAAACAGTTTAAAACTCATTTTGTATTATTACATTGCAGATTTTTCTTTTTAATAATTTTTGAACTATGCATAACAAATATTCTTAGATTGCAGGTTGGTTATAAGCTTATAAAATAAAATTAGCGATTGATAATAAAAAATATTGTTATAATTCTATTTTTGAGATAATAAATGTACATAATATTTAATTATTACTTATAGCTTTTATATAGGTTTGATTGGCATGATAATAATATCTATGCGTCTGTTTATTTATTAGATAGGTTCAATAAATATTAGAATAATATATTAGCTTATTAAAAAAAGACTTATTTATTGATCTGTTTGAACAATAGTTTAAAAACATCGTAAACAGAAAGAAATCATGAAAAATAAACATAGATATCAACATTAGCTTAAATGAACACAAAAAATAAAAATTTAAAGAATAAAACAAACCAATATAGAAAAACTTTAGAACACTGATTAAATATATAAGATAAACCAAATTTTAGGAAATTGAATCTAAAAACGAACTTAAAAATCCTCAAATTATAAATTTTATTGCAAGAAAAATATATGCAGGATAAGCTAAAAACTAAAAATTTAATAAAGAATCCGAACGAGAGAAAATCCCCTCGGACAAAAATCGGGCATGGCCTTCGGCGCAACTTTATATAAACCAACTTTCTTTTTTTTCTTTAACGCACGGCCAGCCTCAGTTTCCTCCACCAGCAGCAAAAATGCAAAATATCTAATTCTCCTGGTGAGAGGACACGAATCTCTCACCAATGCCATCTTCAAAGCTGTATTATCATATTTGAGGGAACTCATCCCCGATCGTGTAACCTGACTAGGTTTTTTTAATTTCTTCTGGAGATTCTTTTACATCTCGTCTGGAATTTCGCATAATGGGTCTAATAATTTTAAACAATAGGAAAGAAAAGATTATTATACTATACAGAAATAAATAAATACAATGAATGCAAAATCACCATAAAAATATAAAATTATACAAGTTATGAGTTTATAAAACTATTATTGTGAAAAGGATCAAATCACATAGCGAAGAATGGAATGAACGATCCAATACAAATATATAATAAATGATAAAATGTTATAATTATAAGATGATCGAATTATTTCGAATAAGCCCAAAAAATACATGTAATTAATATCAATAGAAATCAATTTATGTAAAATACAGCATAATAAATTATTTGAGCTGAAAAAAACCATTAAAAACTATAAATAGTTTTCCTCCTACTGTAAATATATAATATGGATTCCGAAATTTTAAAAGAAATTTAAAAAAAGATTTAGTTGATGGTAAAGAAAGCACTAAATGTGGTTAATAATTTATATAAAGAATTACTCATCAAATATGCCAATAGAACTAATGATAAAAAATATTCTAGTAAAGCCCAAAAATCTTCAATATTTTATATATCATAGGTTTCTAGTTGCTTTATAAGCTTATACAATATTTCAAGTTAATTTGCGTTTTATCAACCAAAAGGTTAACTAACTTCAAGCAGAAATAAAATTGATTTGAACTTATGTGTGTAATTTCTTAAATTTATATTGTAAATAAAAAATTCTTTAAGACAAATCTTAAATAATGATTACGCGTATTGTTCAGATAATGATATCAAAAGGCGTTGTTATATGATTCATGATATAATAAAATGCGGCTATGGCGTTCAAAAAAAGCAGAATTCCATGCCAAACGACTATATAATATTTAAACTTAATTATAAGTAACGAAAGTACATAAATATTAAAAGAAATTTTATAACAAAATATAAAGAATGTGTGGTAATCAAAAGTATATTGAAGACTAAAATATTTTACATGCACAAAAAAGTATAAAAAACTTATATACAATAAATATTTTATTATTATTAAAAAAAATAAATATAACATCTTGCTCTTAAAGAAATATACATTTGTTGTGTTCAATGGTCATCGAACAACGGTTCTATTACTAATCAACGTATATGGTTTACCATCAAATGGAATTGTCAGGACTTTGGTTTTTTATAAAAAAATAATATATTTATTTTGAAGTAATTTATGAAATAATCGCTTGCAATATGCATCTATAAAAAAGAATAAGCGATATTTCCAATTCAAAGCGAAAAATTAGTATAGAAACACCAAAAAGTCTATTATCAAAGTCTAAATATGCTTTTAAACCCAATGCTACCTAAAAATTGATATTTCTGACGTCTTCTTATATTGAAATATATTATGTATGGTTTAAAGTTCCATCATAGCACATTATAGTCTTCTTTTGTCGATTGAATTTTATAATTTCAGATATAAGGTAAACAAGAATATCATGACACAATAAAATCCATTCTATATACGCGATTTTGTTTTTTTACAATTTTAATTCACGTATTTGCAAGGTAATTTTATATGAATTGATTTAAGATTAAAATTTGTAAAAAAGCATAATATCCAACTAAATACCATAAAATAATATCTTAAAAGATAAATTTGACTTACTCTGGACCACAGCCTATAATTCATAATGAATGAATATATATTTATAGTAATTTTTTGCATACTTTTGAGATCAATGTATACATTATGTAGGATCTTAATGTATTTCATATTAATTTTGCGTTGGTAAGATATTTGAGACTACTTTTTATGATTCAAAACATGATATTTTAGATTATTTTCTTACATTTAAATTATATTCACTAGCAGTCATTACATTATACATAAATTTTCTGTAAATAACAATGAAATCTTTCATGATACATTTTTCCCCTAGATAACAAACGAGCTTTGATAATGCATTAAAAATTGAATTCGTGATCAATATTTTCAATAATTTGAAGAGAATATCTACACATAAGGAGATGCTTTAAATACCAAGATTGCATATTTATATTAATATTTATAATAAAATATTGAATCAAGCTTTTGGGTGTGTATTTAACCATAGCATTGTTTTTTGAAAAGTAAATTAATTGTTTTCAATACTTTAGACTGTTTGAAATTTAAAATTCAACTTATATATACAAATAAGAATATATATTACTACGGATCGAGTTCAAAAATTATTATACTATAAGACGAACAAATATATTAAAAAGATCAGAAAATATATGACAAAAATTATTGGGATTAGATTTACACATTCAAATGAATCATTTTTTGTATCTTTTACAATTCAACATCATAAATTCAACGAAAATTCTTTATAATATCATATACCCCTTATTATTGTTGTTATCCTGGTGTTCTTTTACATTTAAAATGTCTAGAATATAGTTATTATAGAAAATCATGTGGTAAAATCATTAAATGGTTATGTTGTAAGGCGGTGTAAATCGATTGATATTACACAAAAAAAAATAAAAGAAATATTCATTCAAGATTTATAAAAGTAGCCTAGAAACATATGCTAAATTAATTAAAAACCATTTTTATTGGTTATTAGATGTTTCTTCGCGTATAATAATTTTCTTGTTGATTCTACTTAAAATACTTGATTTATTTTCAAATATATCATTGCAAAGAGAGGCTTGATCATAGAATAGTATAGATGCTGTAATTAATAGTTAAATGGTTTTATTTGCCATTAAAAAATGTATACATGTCACATTACACAAAAGAATATAATTTTTTATCCGCATTTCCATAATTATCTCCAATTACAATAAATTAAATGTCATGATCTTAATGCCGACAAGAAAAAAACAATGCCTGTTATTATAATATAAAATTTGGGAAGCAATATTTAGTCTTTTTATTTGTGTATAAATATATTTAGAATAGTATTGTTATTATCTACCGTAAAATTATCTTCAACTTTGACCAAAAATAGATACAGATCCATAAAATCACATTTTCAATATTTTTCTGGACAACTCAATTAAGAAACGTATGTCCTTAGCCTCTTCTCAAATGAAAATCTTTAGATTAAGTAAATATATATGTCTACCAAGGATTTGAAGTTTTTTATTCAAGCGCTGTTGAACAATAAGGAAAGAAAAAACGCTAAAAGAACGAGATTTGCAATATACCATGGTGAAAATACATTTCTCGTATATTATTTACCTTTCATGCGATATAAGGAAACTAAACCAAATTTCAAATCTAATCTAAACTCGATAAAAATATACTTGACGCATTTTTTTATGTTATATCACACATCAATTGATCTTTAATGGCATTATCATGTATGATAGGAGTAAATTATTCTATTTGAAAGCATGAATTGTATCATTATGCAAAATCGGTAAATGAAACATGGTTCAGCTTTACAATGTTCACATTGTAGTTTTTATGATAATGTTTGATCTAAGATAGATATTGTAAATATTTATTTTTATGAAGGTTCTTTTTAATAATAGATCCCACTAATATCTTGCTAAATAGTATTTTTCATATATCTACAAAAATTTGAGAATTTTATTATTCGCTCATTGCTTTATCTCTAATCGTAATGTATACGTGACATAAATATATATGTTTTCGAGATCTCATGGCAAGACTATTAAATACAAAAGCAATTAATTTTTTGATTAATATGATCATTATAATACTTTAAATTTTTTCAAAACATAAATATATGACAAAATTACTTGTTTAATTTGTTTCAATACAGAATTATGTATAAGTATACCCAGTAAAATATACTATTCGATAAATCTAATTATTAAACAATTTTATAAAAAAAAGGTGTAATAAACAGACTACAATTCTTATTTTATAATTACACATTGTAAAAGGATAAAAATTACAGACGCTCAAAATCATTTTTTTTATTGATTTTACATACGATGTGAAAATTTATATCGAAGTGTGTAATATATGCCATTTTAATGTTTCGTGGCGCAAAAATTGTAATAATATAGTTGTAAATATTTATGTAAAAGACAAAATGTATTTTACAATATATAGCGT
Organism: Rhyacophila brunnea; assembly: GCF_057557595.1. NCBI lineage: Eukaryota > Metazoa > Arthropoda > Insecta > Trichoptera > Rhyacophilidae > Rhyacophila > Rhyacophila brunnea. The sequence goes on from NW_028233017.1 coordinate 4,040,965, forward strand.
GTCAAATATCTAGGAGTAATGATCAATGATTGAAATTTCTCTTAGAATCATTTTATCAAATTTAACAAATCAATTTTATTTATCTTTCTGCGAATAATATAAAAATATTTTTAATCAGAACTTTCTCCATATAAAAGCAGATGGGAATTTATTTTCATATTTTACCATGTATTGTTGTTAAGTTTTCTCAAAAAAAATGACATAATAGAGAGTGAATGTTCGCAAGATATCATATTAATATATAACTGGTTTGCATTAAAAAAAGCTAACTAGTCATGTTGTATAAATATGGATTATTATTATCTACACATAATGAAAGGAACATATCAGTTTATAACGTAAGTTTACTAGCATTAACTATTTTTTGCGAGCCTCTCCAGAAATCTATAATTTAGTAGGTGATTTTACTATTTTTACAAAATAAAGATAGCTGTAACATTATAATTTTAAAAATCAGTTAAACCACTTTAACTAAATTTTATGCATGAATAACAGTTATAATTTTTGAATACAACAGAATCCGATATATAAAATAATTAAAGATCAAAGATAAAAAAAACTTTATACATATTTTAAATTTTTTTATTCGTTCGATAAAAAACCAATAGCTCAGGCACAAATGTATTTATATATTATTATAACCTATTGCAAAAAAATTTGTTTTAAAATGAAAATAAAAAAAGATGAATCATAGCAAGCATTCATTTAAAAAAATAGAAAAATTACTATAGAAAAATCACAAACTACATGTAATGGTAAAAAACGCATTATTCCCATCAAAAGTGGAACAAATGAACTAACAAGCTCATACGAAATGGAAAAAGACATTGAATCACAATATATCAGTGTAAGAGAGTATTAAGACAAAAAAGTTAATAATTGTAGAGGAATTTATAGGGAAAAACTATTTGAAAAATAGCTTTCTCATCGAATATGACTTAGAAGACGCGAAAATTGAAGAAGCGCTGCAAAATACAATTACATATTCGCAGACTGAGGCTATACATCTAGAAACGAAAAAATATGACTATAGTGACAGGCTTATAGATGATATTTATGAAAAATTAATCCATGAATTTACAGATTCATATATAGAGTTTCTAGAAAAAACCAAAAAGTCATATGAAAAATTAGCAGATTCTAGCACAGAAATATAGAATTCACAAGAAATCCACGATCAAGACATTTTGGAATCTAAACTGCAAAAAAAGCATTTTGAAAACAAAAAATATATAATCTTTGCAAAAAAATTAAACGAGATGACGGAAAGGAAAAAATACATTTACCTGTTGCTTCCTGATATAAATAAATGGAATCCATTTCTTCTGTACACAGTACGAAGTCTTTTTTTATAAAAAAGGTATTTCGGAGAACAAACTGAATTATAAGCCATCCGTTGATTTCTTTGTTGATTTTATTAGAAGTTTACTTCAGAAAAATATGCGGAATTTTTCAAGCAAGAAGATAAATTTTTATTGTAGTTTTCATTTAAATATATAGATTAAAGATCCGTCTAAGTTACGGTAGCCTCACTTTAATTTTTCTAACATATAAACAGGATAAAAAGATTATTAAATGATGGCTATATTTTTGACAATAAACAAGCAAATCAAATATTTTTAAGTGTTACTGTCTATTAATATGACAAATAAACAAATATTTATATTTCATTGGCGCTATTAATAAATAAATATCAACTTTTTTACAATGATTCAACTAATAATAAAATTACAAAACTATACAAGTTGTGTGCAATAATATTATATACAATTGTACAAATTTTTTTTCTTTCTATTATAAGCCGTAATATTTAATGAATATCTAGATTATTAGGCAGACTTTAAGTCAATAAATGTTCAAAAAAAAAAGATATAAACAGAATCCGTTAAAATAGCGTACATTAAATGATTTTTATATAAGAAAAATGTGCGTGTACAATGTACATTTGAATAAATAAGATTATTTTTTATTTATGACACAACAAAAAAATGCATATCTAAAATATTAATAATTAAATTGGCTTTATATGTTATATAGAATTAAATTCTAATTATTTAGTAGTTTTTTAGCTTTGTTATTTATGCAAAAATCTATAATTGTATAATATAATGTCCTGCCAGCTGCTACATTTCTAACGATGATTATATAATGCTCTTTCTAAATTCCTCTTTTTACTAGAAGATAAATCATATATAATGCTATTTTACTCCACATTTTTTAGTCTCTTATAAATACAGATGTTATTTTTTATAACACGTATGTATTTATAAATAAAAGACATGTAGAATGTGTCTAGACGTAGTACATAAATCATTTGTGAATTACCTAAATTTATCGATAGCATGCAAAGATAACTCTTATGCTTTCCTATATGTTGCTAGAAAATTATATTTTTCGATCTTTTTTTTTAGCAAACTTAACCAAAATTTCGTTTATATTATTTCAATTTATTAAATGCTTGTGAAATAAATTTTAATCCTATATTATATAATTACTCAACCAATTTATAATAATTTAAATGTTCTAACTTAGTTTTTATTATTTTTCAAAACTAAAAATACAAAAGAATTATTATAAATATGATATAATTTTTATAAATCGATTGAGTAATTATATAATATAGAATAAAAATTTGAGCATTATATACACAACACAGCTTACAAAAAAGTTAAAACTAATTTTTATGCACAAAAATAAATAAATAAAATTTTTTTCCTATATAAAAAGGTTTGATGCTATTTTTATGTTTTTTTTTGGATTATATGTTATAAAAAAGATCATTGATCGGAAAATAATTTTATTATAATTTTTGATGATACAATGTTTATTTATGCTCTAGGGTTGAAAGAATTTGAATAAACTAAAAATATTGTGACAAAAATAAAATAAAGAATATTTCTAATGATCTTCGCTAGAATTATACTAGTGTTTAGAGATACTAAAAATAAATTTGAAAAGTAATTTCATTAGTAGAATTACAACTTTTATGTAAATGAATGGTATCAAGAGCATTAAAAAGGTGGTATTCTGTTACTAAATCTACTTTTATATAAAAAGCGGCACAGATATCAAAACATAACTAAATTCTGATTCCTTAAGCCTTTATTTTATTAATAAAATTTATTGATTTGTTTGTTTTCGTATATGTTCTAATTGTAAGGCGTTCATTTCTTATCTCCTATGCCTGAAAGTATCAATTCTTATAATATATTTTATTTATTCCTATATCATAACCGCTATCTTCCTCAGGATAGCACTATTTATTATTATGATTTAAGATTTTTATGCTCTCCAAAAATAATATCGTGTGTAAAAAAAAAATTCATAAGATTTTGAGCGTATACTGTGCATAAATTATAAAAAGTATTAGATATGATAATAAAACCATACAATATCACATAAAAAGTTTGACAAAAGCAGTATGAATTGAATTTAACAATAATTTCTTTTTTTCGTGTTCAACTAAGTTAAAATTACTATAATTTGAATTATTAAATTTGTAGTTTTTTAATAATATCACAAAAGAATTTCCGATATTTGAAGATTTTTATGGTTTTTATACTTGATTATGACCTTGCTGCAGATACTGCTCAAAAAATTTGGAAGAGTTATATATTTTTAATATCTTAACTTTGAAACATAATTTTCAGGAATAACCAATCTTTAGCTGTGTAGATACAAATTTTGAATACTAAATTTATTAGATATTATGTTGCATTTTTTTCCAATCTTGGACGCCTATCTTATTTACACGAGTATGACATGTAATATAGCCATTGCATTATTTTAGAGATACATTAAGTATAGTACAATTGGTGAATCCTCTTATACTTTAACTGTTAAATATCTGCATAAACATCTATATATATGTACCTAAAGCGTTTTTTTGTGGTTTTACCGTTTGCTTAATACATTGATATTTTTAATTCTATTTGACAATATCTATACTATAATATAAAATATATAAATCAAAAAATTCTTTGATTTAATTTATTGAAATATATACAAATCTAAATAAAAAACTGGCTTATTTCTAAATTGATTGTTTTGAACTAATATTAATAATTCTAAGCATATTACTTTTGTAAATTAATTTAAACAATTGGTATAAATTTGTATAGCTAGAAATCTTGTAATGTTGTTAATATCTGATACTTTTAATATCTTTGCTAAAGAGCACAAATAATTTTTCCAAGGTTTTTTCTATGAAATATAACGTTATTTAATACCCTAAATAAGTGTATTAAAATACCTAAAATGACAAGTGAATTTTATAATTTTTTTGAAACCTTGTGGATTCAAAATTGGTATTTATATTTTCGGAATCATAAATATATCCATTATATTTTTATGATAATCAGTGTTGCTTTTTATATTGCTATTCTAATTATAGACTAGTAAATGTTAAATAGATATGTTATTGGGTCATCTTAGGATCATTCACGGAGATTTATAAGTAAAAGAAGCCTTAACATGGTAATATCACAACAAGTCAATAAATTTATAGAATAAAGAATTTTTATGTTTGTTAGTCTAAACTAATTCTATTAAATGTCATTTTCTTAGTTTTCTAACTTATGTGAAACGAACTTTTAAAAAGCACATAATATATAGATCATCCAAAAACTACTATATAGCAAGTTAAATATTCCTTTTATATAATAATAAAATAAATTTTATATGATTCATGAATTTCAAAATGAAAATCCTTTGTTATAATTAGATTCAACAACTTTTCACAGTAAAATAGTTTAGACAAAGGAATTGTTATTAGATATTTATATAGAATATACATTATGATACTTGTTTTAGCTTTATAGTTGACTTTCTAATTGTTACATACGAATTTTGCTAATATTTCGATATCAATCGAAATAAAAAACTATCTATCTAAGTAATATTTTGAGCTACTTTATTTTTTCCTATTGTTTTGCAAATAAATTTCATTAGAATTGCTCTTATATAGAATTTTCAGTCCCTTCAAAAATACAATTTTACATGAAGATTGATGCAGAAAAAAAAGCGACAGATATGCGGTATTCTCAGAGGAACTAGAATAAGAAAAACAATTACACACCGAATAACGAAGGCAGATACATATGAACTGCATAGTGTTATGAAAAAAAAAGGATTTTCTAGATTTTCGGCTTACAATGTTCTAATATTCATGATGAATGACTGTTGAAGTCAGTCTATTACTATACATAGCCCGATACAATAGATTCCGTACATTCTGTATGTACAGAAAATAGTTAATAAACTGACAGAGATAATGTTCGGAAGCAAAATATCATTAGATCTGGTTGTTGAGCGTTGTCATTATGCGGTTCATGCAACGATGCAGTATCATCATTTAGGAGGTCTTTAGAATCGTTAGTATTTGATTTGATAAAGATTATGTTAATTGTCCTCCTTCCTATATATTAGATTTGCGTAGTAACGGACAAATTTTTGTTTCGAACATGCATTTTTAATGAGTATTGGAATTTGTGAATAATTTTGTGGTGAAATAATGTGTCGAAACGTTGTTGGAGTTCTGAAGGAACAAAACTAAGTGCAATTATCTGTATTAATGAAGTTGATTTTTGATGTTTTGTTGCATATATTGTGATTATATTTTTGTGAGAAAAGATGATGCTTTCTGTTGTTTTTTTTAGTCCAGATTATAGCATTTTGTCATGAGTTGGGCTAAGGATTACATGAATGAAATTTTCTGAACTGATTTGAGCCTAGAAGTTCCATAAAATATGTCGCTTACGTTGAGTTCTGTGTAGATATTTGCTGTAATTGTGTCTTACTGTGTGTCAATGCATAACAATTTGAATAATGCCCGATTTTAGAGTTGTATATTATCGAGCACATGGAGACTAGCCAGCAAAATAAGAATATTTGGTGTTTTTAAAATGTGTTAATTACTTAAGTTCGGGAACTTTATGAAATCTAAGAGATAAATAAAGGGCGTCATCATAACATCTTATTGCTTTTTTTGCCGTTCTATGAGATATTTACTGTAAATTCTATACATCGATACTATAATTTTTGCATTAAATTGAATGTAAAGTTGGGTCCAGCAGATTAAATATTTGAGTATTTTGGCAGTTTCGTGTGTTGGCGAAAATATATATACCAGTTGTGAAATGTTCTCTGTATTGCCTGTATACATAAAGTGGTTTCTATGTGTAATTTCTTTGATATTTCTGTCTAAAATATAGTTTATGAAGTCGTATGGTCTTTTATGCAGCTTTCTACTAATTTTACCAAATGTTGTATGTATAGATAATCCGTTCCTGTGTATGTTTTGGTAAGCTTTGTAAGACGTTGATGTAATTTTACTACAATATGTTCTTGACAATATTATATTTTAGGAGATTAGTAGATACGTTTGTGTCAAACTTGAGTTTTAATGTTTGTAATGTGTTGTAAGATGTACCGCTGGGAAAAAAAACTAGAGAGTATGTCATTATGTGTCATCGATCTGAATTATGTAATTTTGTGCTACTTTCTGTAATTCTCTCTATCCTTTATATTTTAAAAAAGCACCTAAATTCGATTTTTCTTTATTCTACTTATTATTATATATATATGAGATCCTAAGCTTCTTCTATTGACAATCTCTTTTTATTGATATTATATATTAGTATTATTGCGTATTCGCGTTTGATATAATGTATTGTTATGGCGTAAATAACCTTTTATTCTAAATTCTATCTTGCGCATGTGCGTGATATTTGTGTGTTATAGATGCTCAATTAGATTTTATTATAAGAGTAATGCCCAAGTTTAAGGTGCTGAGCTGTATAGTTTTTATCTTGAAGTGCTGTAATTTTATTTATATGCTTTTATACCTGTGCCTTATGTTAATTTTTGTGCTATATGAGTCGGAATATGTCTGATATGCTATTTTATATGGTTGTGTGTCGTGATTGTGCCTTCTGTTACGAATACGTAGCAATTATATGATGATCGAGAAACTGTAATGAAAAGGTTTTTGTAAGGTTTCGAAGACTGTGATTTTACAAAATGAAGGTAGGAATAAAATGTAACAATTTTAATGGTTCACATAATTTTTCCTATTGTTATGATAATCATATGAAAGATCACTCGGATAATATTAGACATTTATAATTACATTCTATTATGTAGTAATTGGTAGCTAGGCAAAGTTTTTTTTTATGCTTTTTTAAAAAAAAACATTTTTTACAAAATTTCCACAGTTTAATATAATATAAATCAGTCGGAAATTTTAGACAGTGAATTTTCTACAATCTTCAAGATAATGCAGTCATATTTTCTAAAATAAATAGAATAATTTTCTATAATATAAAAAATTTACTTGTTCTAACTTTTATAGATCTAAAGTAATAGAGTAATTTTACCAATTTACTATATCTTATTCGTCAAGATAGAATGTAAATTATTGCTGGTGAAAATTCCAATGTCAAAGAGCTATTTTTACAATATTTTATGATTACAAAAAAACTACAGTAAATCGCGCTTTTTTGAATATGCAATACAAAAAAATACAGTTAAAAGATGTCTACATATTTTAGGTAACCTTTTATGCAAGCTTTTATTAGTTTTTCTGTAAAACTTTAAATTAGACATTTACATTCCTGTGTAAATAAAAAATTTTCTAAATCCGAAAAGTAAATTCGAGATTATATTTTCTTCTATAATATATAACTTTTAGATATAAGATACATGCATGAATTGAATTAATTAAATGTGAATTTTACGTTTTTTCATTGCTGTATCTGGTAATAAATGCCAGGCTATAATCATCTCCTGTTACTTATACACACTTAGTATAAATCACATAAAAAATCGTTAAAAATAGAGGATTGTTAAATCTTGCATATTTAGTCATAAAGTTGCTGACAGAAATTGTATATTTAGAAAATATAAATACTAGATTGATTAGATTTATAATTTAAATTTCATATACTCAGAGGTTGAGCTAAAAAAATGGTGAAATTTACATATTGGATAACTTGAAGCAAAATATTTTGATTAAAAGAATAAAATCAAGTGAATAAAAATGTCTGAATACACTATACAAGAGAAAATTTATTGAAGTATAATAAACAGCAAAAAAAAGAAGTCTTTATACCTTATATTGCATACATAAATAAGTACAAAATTATTTGAATCTTTTATATAAACCAAATCATTTATATATCATATTATACAAGACGATATATATTAAGTATATATAATAACATTATCATATAATCTTTATATTTTCCTATCTTCATTTTTTACACGGTAAAATATGTTTTTTTTATTGTTTTGTAAATATCCTAGAGAAGATTTATGTATCATTTTTTAATCCGATACTCATAATGCATTGGATCGTTTTTTGTATAATTATATTATATAAAAATAAATTCACGATTGCAGCTAAAAAGTTTTGATGTGCTACGAGAACTGCAATTTCTAAAACTATATTTTAGAATATATAATAATAATATGACACATATTATTTTATTTTTTGATTTATAAAAATGCCTTAAAAATATCCCACATGATTTTTTGCGAGAGATCAATTATATTCTTAATATGACTAAAAACCTTTTATTTTCGTTTTATAGTGATAAATATGACAAGAAAAATTTATTTTACAACTAATATATACAAACACTAATATATAGTATATACAGAGACACAATCTCGGATATTTACGTTTTTGTGTTTAAACTATATTAAAATAATATTTTTATTTTAAAAATCAATAATAATAACCTCAGTCTTAGATATTCAATTAATTTACAAACCGCAAATATTTAAAAAATTACTGCAATACAAGTTCGGGTTATTAGTTTCTAGCTTTTATAGCAAAATCTTATTTTTTTGTGCCTGTAAAGTGATCATAAAGTAATTATTGTGCTTTTTATAATTTTATCGTACAATAATAATATATAACTATATTGATAGTTTCTATGGTATATAAATATTTATGAAATAATAATATTCATGGTTAAAGTATTTCAAATCTATAATTTGCCAATTTTAATTTATATTTTTTAATAATAAATCATCAATCTGAAACAGTGTAATATATAGTATTTTTAAAATATAAAAAATACTTAATATTTTATAAGTCGCTTTCATATACTGGTAGGAGACACAGGGTGTATTCTACAGCGAAATTAATCTTTAAACTATCAAATCATTATAGTATTATTAAAAGTAAATGTATATTTTTATAACCTAAAAATATTGACATTTTCATATAATATTATATATATAAAAAATAGAGTTGTTTTAAAAAGTTCAAACTATAATCTTCTAAGCTATGAAGATTACATGGGGCAATTTAAAAACCTAATCTTTGGCATGTGTAATCATAACACCTCTAATATTTTAATATGTTATAAAATACAAATTTTCTATACTTCTTGGCACGCTTACAGCTTACAAACTAATGTGATAAATTTCTTAATTATGCATTCTTATGAAATAAATGTATTAGTTTTCATTTTTTCTATGTTACCCTCAAATATTTAAGCAGACGTGATTATTTTTTTTTCTCTTAAAATTTTATCGCACCTGATTTCAATGATCAACATTTTTTTTTTGCTTTTTTGAAGTATACATTTACTCTAATTTAACATGTATAGAAAGTTACGGATACCATCATAAGTTCTAAATCCCCTTTTTATTATTATATTAACAAAAAATTTATTTATAGTATTCAAGTTTTCACTATCTATATTTAATGAAGAATCTAAATTCAGTTTTTAATATTATTTTTTCTTTTAAAATAATTTCTAAACGCAGTTTCTATTTTGGATAAAATCAAATTAAATGATAAAACTAAACGTATAATGGTGTAAATATTACAAAATATAGAGAAACATATAAATACAATTTGTATACACAACAATAAAACTAGTTGTAGTTATAAATGATATTAAAACAAATTTAAAATTATTTATGTATTTGTTTAATTTTTTTTGTGATTAGATTTTATATATTTAGACGATGATAAGTCATATTTATGTTTAAAAAGAATTCACGGCATAATTATAAATGTATGAATAGAACATATTGCACATAAAAAAATGATAAAGATATACCGAAAAGGATGAAATTTACCATAAAGCAATCATATAATTACTTTTTTGTTACTGTATTATTAAATCATCGTTTATGCACTATAAATCTACAAAACTTGTGTGTAAATAATATTCAGCTAAATTATAAAGTTTTTTAACACGAAAATAAAATCTTTTATAAGCATTGAAATATTATCTCTAAAATAACTAATTTCAAAAAACAAGAAATTTAATAATCAATAAATTATACATTTAAACTTTCAAGAAGAAAATATAAAAAATTTTGAATATAATTTTAATACATGAAAACGTAAAGCTTGTAAATCCAGAAATAAAGGTATTTCCGAAACTTGAAAACAATAGAAGTAAAAAAATGCTGATATAATTGTTTTCCTGACAGATAATATGCAGCATAAAGTATTCATGCTAGCAAAATATTATCATATAAAAAAATGAAAACACATAATTACACAAAAAAAATTGTATTTTTAATGGTAAACTTTGTATAAGGCAAATAATAAGAGAGAATATTCCAATATTTATAATACAAATCAAACATTGATAATTTTTGTTTTAGGCACATTTTTATAAAATTCTTCTGTCAATATTATGATTTATAAATTTATATTGCACAAATATCGCCTGTCCATCTTTCTATAACCTACCACAGCTAAAAATTAAATTATGATGTGTTAATGCTCTAGTGTATACTTAACTCTACTAATAATAATACAAAATCGAATATGTATTATATTAGCAGCGATCGCCTTTTAGACCAAATTTTATGCAGAATCGCGCTGGTCTATAACAATTTATTTGAATAAATTGAAAAAGTACAGCTTTGCTGATAGCGTCATTATATATAAGAATCTATCCTAATATTCATAACTACAAATTGGGTGTATTTAATATAATATACACATTTAGATTGTTCAATTATCTTCTTTTACTATTAATATTATTAAATAGTCATTTTTCATGCGATTTGAAACAATATATTGTAGCTTTGATTCAATAACTTCAGTATAAAACTAATATCTATTTTTTTATCACATATGAATGAATTGAACTAAAGTGTTTTAAGTAAAACAAAAAGATATAATTTCCATATAGATTTTTAACAAATATCTTATAGATGAGGATTTCTTAAAAAATGATTTTTGAGTTTACTATGAAATCAATATTTCTCTTTTGTCCTAATAGTTTTATATTACCGCAAAAATGCAACTTTTGTCTCGAAATGCAAAAAAACCATTTATCATTGAGTAATTCGAATATACGGTTTCAAAAGGCGTGTTATCCCTTTGTAGATATTAAAGCACACATTATCTAATATGAAAACACGGATATAAATATCGTTCGTATTAAAAGCAGCGTTTAAGAGATTCGCCAAATCTTTCAATGCGTAAGCAAACATTAGTCATATTTACATTATAGCACAATGTACAAATGTAACTAGTATTATTAGCAAAAAAACTGGTTTTTGAGGCAATCAATTTATATAAGCAATATATCAATAAATTAACAAAGATTCTGCCTGTGAAACACGATATGGTATTTGCCCACATAATATTTCTGCCTTCTTATTACAAAAAAAAGTTATGAAATTTATTCCCAATTAGATAAGCAAATTTTATAGATATTTCAAAATACCGAGTTACAAAAAAATTCTTTAAATCTAATAAAATAATAAGAGCTTATTTCAAATACTAAATAATTTTTTATTGGAAATATAAACCAATCTGCTGAATAGTAGTCTTTAAATATTAGAAGAATATGACATCTTTATTTTTGTTATTTGTTCTGTAGCTAAATTAAAAAGAATATTATGCTGATTTTGGAGAATTCATGTTCAAACATTATCCAAACAATCCAAACCAAACAATTTGAGATGATGATTCTAGTTGAATAAAAAAACCGTTCGATAACTGCTTAAATCGCATAAAAACATAAAGTATTATAAAGAAATTATGATAACAGTCAAAAAAACATGTTGCAAAATTTTAATAAAAAAGTTATAACGACAATCTGAAAAGCAATATTATAAAGAACCAAACAAAGCAAATAAGTGGTGATTTAAATGCGCATTTTAGAAATAAAAATGCATTTAATCGTTTTTTGACACTAAAATATTGTAATGAAATGTAAAAACAAATAAACAGCATGAAACAAATTATTGAAATGAACAATCTGCACGTAAATCATGCATGTTCATTATTGGTTATTGCGTGAAATACTTTCATGTTCATTGTTGATATCATTACATGATATATATGTGCCAATGTATATATTATAAATACATAGCAAGTTTTTTTGTATATTTATATTTTCTGTTCTATTAATTACAAAACTATACTAAACATGTCTGAAAACCTATAATTCTGCCTTCGCAAATCCACGATTTACACTAAAGAACAAATTTTTTTACATCTTGAATGTTATTTTTGCAGAAAAGATCCATGAATTTAATATTTGTAATGTATAAAAATATTGAATTTTTTTTTTGTGGATCTATGTACATTCTATATATGATTCCGAATAATCTATATAATTATGATAAGTATCTGTGTTATTTATAAAGCCTTAAAAAAGAGGAACACTACAATATACTATATTGGTGTTAATAAATTCAAAAATCCCTCAAAAGAACTGTTATATCTATATGTAAATTTTGTTTTTATCTACGAATTTTTTAAAATAAATAGTGTCTAAAAGAGAAACCATTATCGCTTTTATTATGCATTTTAAATACATAAAGCATATAAATTGGTATTAATATGTTTACAATTTAATTTCATATTTTCTCGAATAGTTATTATAAGAAACATCAAGAAAATAATGCGAAAAAAGATACTAAATATTGGTATAAAATTAAAAAAGCGCGATTTTTACTCATCGAAGAATTCAAATGACCAAAAAAACCAATTAATATTTTTTCCAATATGTAATACGCATCTGCCAATTTTTAAATAAAATGTATTTCAGCAAAATTAACTATTATGGTTTTATGATTCTATTTATAATGTTTAATATATAGATGCATATTTACAATTCTATGTTTTTATAACAGCGTTTGATTTTGTTTATTATTGCATCATATTCATTTCAAAACATATCTTCTTAGATTATAAATAATATTCTGTTTTATTTAAAGCATATATAAATATAAAACGAAGATCTTTTGCATCAGCAAAAATGACTTGTGAGAACTAATAATTTTTTTGACACATTAAATAACTCAAACTGCTTGATTGAAATATAATAGGAAATCTAATCATACAAAAGTTTCATTATGATATCTTTCGGCATATTTTTTCATAATGAAAATAGTTGTTCGCTATATCCTGTTAAACTAGTAACATATCATGACTTTTGTATTGCAAAAATTATATTTACATCCTATATAAGATAAGATACATGGCATAAAATACATTACAGCAATACAATAATCATCACATCCATACAATATAGCCAAAATTAGCTACATATGTAAATATGGATCAGATGGTTAATATTCTGTTATGCTTAAATTCAAATTCTGTGCAAGGAATGTATTTTTTGCCTACTTGCAATGGAAAATCTAACAAATTAAATTCATTGATGTCTTTTTTGTGCCATAGGTCCTGCTTGCTGGTATTATTGTGGGAATACATTGATCCTATATTCGATATATGATTTTTAATATAAAAGTCCGAGAATTTCGACTTATTTTATTATATGATCTTAGAATTATTAGACATTAAATCCGGGATAAGAATTTTCAAATATGGCCACTTATATTTTAATATTTTCTTGCGCTCTTGTTTAATTATAAATTGAAGAAATCCAATAAATAGTAGATTTCGACTTTTCAGTGGTTTATGCAGGAATTTTGCCAAGCAATCTATATTTTCTTGGCACATTAAATTCATCATTGATTCAGTTATATTTTTCGTATCACAATATAAAATACCATATTTAACCGCAATTCGTTGTGCATATGTTGCCAAATATCATAATTTACACACACCTTATACATTACATATATATTTTTTTGCTGATAAAAAAAACTTTAGCATTATAAAAAAGCCTGATATTTTTGTTTATTTCTGTAATTTTAGATTTTTTATTTTTATGTATATACAACACACAAAAATAGTGTAATATTTGAGGCAATTTATTTGTAAACAGGATCTTAATCCATACAAAAAAATCCTGTATGGACATTTTGTAAATATATATTGCACAATTATACGAGTTTATTTTTATTTTCTTTGTTTTTACTTTCCAGCTATAACGAAATTATATTCAAATTGTGATTAAATTGTTATTCAGTAAAAGGATTTGATTTGTTATGTCGTGGAATGCAAAAAAAAACATTAAATTTCTGCTTTATGCAACACATTACACATTTTAATAGCCCAATCATGAAATTTTTGAATTTAGAATAATTCGAACCCCAAAAATTCATATCATGATAAATCTTGATCTCAAACCCTTAAGATGGATATATTACGAATACTTAGAAAATAAAATTCGAACAGATTTCCACGATATAATGTAGAAAAAACCCGAATCGCCCGCAAAAGAGCAAATAAAAATTCCTCTTTGAATTAATGATGATATTCCATTGTACTATTTTCTTACAGTTTTTAGATATAAATAAATTCATTGAGTCTGTAGGGGAAGCTAATGTGAGTAGATTATAGACGAAAAGTTATGAGAACTAAAGTGAATTAGATGTAATTAAGTGATGGACTTTAAAAGCAGGCATAATACCGAACAAACCTAGAAAATAAGTTTAAAAGAATTTGATTACATGCACAAAGTATAGAAAAAATTATATTGTTGGAAAAAAGATGATTTATGAAGAAGATTTTATTTTAAGCGTTTTGAATAAGATGAGGTCCGTCGAACTGTTAAATCAAGCAAAAGGTTTTTTTTACAGACAGGATAGATGTTCTGGGTAATGATATACACATGCAAGATCTTGGATTCCTGTTGATGATAAATTTTTGTATCATAGATGAAGATAATTGTTAAATGTTATCGAGAAGAACGGCATAAATCAAATTTTTGAAGATGGAAATGTTATATTATCTAAGTTTGAAACGTGCTTTGAGGTAATAGAATAGATTTCTAAGATAAAAAGTTCTTAAAATCGAAGTCTAAACAAATTGAATATAAAAGCTTTTGATAGAATAAATTAAAAAATTGGTACGAAGATAGATAAGTTTATTGTGTGAATTTTGTAATATGTATTTTCGTATATGATATTAAGTTTTAAAATAAAGCTTTCAAATCGTATCTAAATTATTAAAGTTGTAAAAATAATGATTATGGTGACTTATAAATTTGTGAAGATAGAGAGTTATAACGGTAAATTTAGAAACATGACTTACGCTAATCTAAATATCATTAAATGAGTTCAGTTGTGAATATACAATTATAACAAATTAAAATTTAAAAATGCAAGATGAGATGAAAATTAAAATATTTTGTTGAATGAAAGGAAAGAATTTCTTGAAAAAAAATATGTGAAACATTAAGAAAATTGACGAATTCACAGAATATAGTTGTTTAAAGAAGCAGAAGAAGAACGCATTTAATATTGTGATCTGGATAGAATCAACTTAGAAAAATATTGATTATAATGAATAGTTTAAGAAGGGAAATATTGTAGATAGAAGAGAAATATATGAAGGACGAATGAATAGGAAATAAAAATATTAGTAGTGAACAAATACATATAAGAAGATGGAATCTATATAAGATATGAATGCGTGTGATTCTTTTTGTATGAGACAAGATACTTTAAAATTCTAGTGGGTGAATAGTGTTAAAAGAATAAATCGTTCTTATATATAGAAATTGTCTTTATATGGATATATTTTTAGAGAATAATATCATAAGCATCCATTGTGATTTGGTAAAGAAGAAAGGGATGATAAATGTGCTCACATATATATTTAAATGAAGTTATAGTGATAAAATTTTCTCAAAGTATTGGAGTCTAAATATTAGAAAAACACAAAGAAGCATGGTTTTTTAAAAAAAATACTTATAATAAACAGTATATTATATGCTTGGGATATTTTTTGATGTGTGTTATGTTGTGCAAACTATGTATATAAGAACAAAGTTTATACTTGCCTAGATCAATATTTGTATACAGTGGATTATAATCCGTGAATTGTGTAAAGAAAAATTAATTTGAGATAATAATCTAAATTAATAAAGTAAAAAAGCCAAATTGACATGAAAAAAGATAGCAAAGTTTATAACATTATGTTCTAGAATATAAAGATGTGACAATTATGTGCAAAGGTTGTGCTTTTTAAGTTTATTTTTTGTGTCAATGCCGATACCGACAATAAAGCTATCGTAAAAATCATGAAGAATTATTTATAAGAATTATTAAAAATTGAAATATGTTAAATAGAATGAAATTTGAAAGACACAAGATAATACTAACTGTTTATACATATTGTTTTGTTTGTAGATCCTGGGTATTTTGAATATATGATATTAGAATATTGTAGTCTAAAAATTTAAAACTTATGTATAAAAAAACCAATTTTGGCACTTATCTTTTTTTTTATGCACCAAATTTATCAAAAATATATATAAATGAAACGCCGACTTAAATATTTTTTTAATAAGGTTGATTTTACTATTTGACGCCTTTTATAGTAAAATAAGAGTATCGAAGATAGGTCTAAACTTCACTAATTATATGTGTCTATTGTTTATTGGGTTGAACAAGATTCTATTTTAGATTTTTATTTATGAAAATAAATTGATGAAATATAGCGTGGAATCTCCCTATATTTTATTTTATGTTTTTATTCTTTAATTGTTAAAAGCTGATTGCTTTTTTGTAGATGATATACTACGTTCAAAAGCCATGTTTATTACAAAATTCTAAAAAAAAGAAGTCGTATTCTGTATGAATATGATCTAAATATTTTTAGATACATAATCATTTATTTTTTTATAACATAATAACTCAATTATTTAGCACGTATCAAACGGATTCATGCATTAAAGATAAATTATAAAGTAGTCAAATTTTTGTGGAGTACATTAAACGACTAAACGACAAATTGAGCTGGAGATTAGATTGTGAATAAATGAAAAGAGATGATAAAAAGGATCAAAAAGAAATAATACCACGGAAAAAAGAAAAATATATGAACAACTCTGAAAACACTGCAAAATGTGCATAATTTATAGAAAAGAATCACCGTGAAATATATAATACATATTAAATAAATATAGTACGAATATTTTATATGAAGTAGAACATGAAACTTAAGTGTAGTAATAGTTTGTCTTAACGTATATATAAATTATTGCATAAAAGTTATCTAATACGTGAAAGATTTCTTTGTCGTAGTATAACATGGTTACTTTTTATTCATCACAAAAGTATTATTTTCTTATGGTATCTTTCAGGAATTATTTTATGACTGTTGTTATTTAGTACTTAATGTCAAATGCAATTTTTATTTGTATAAAAAAATATATATTCGCACTTATCTTAAATATCAATTTATGTGCATATAGAAATTTGCGAAAGTACATAGATCCTTTTTATCCATTTCTATTTGAAAAAATACAAAATTGATTTTTTTGTGTCATATTTTGTGCTGGTTGGCATTATAAAATGTAAAATATTAGATTTTATATTCGTTTATGATTTGCAAAATAAAAATCACGGCTATTGGCGTATATTATTGTATGATATTAGAATCATTAGAGTGCAAATAAATTTAAGAAATAATCAAATACGCTATCCTAGATTTTTTATATATTTTTCATTCAATTGTAAAGTTTTATTGTGCCGAAAACTAATAAATTGTAATATTCGAGTTTTTAGAGGTTTAAACAGGATTTATGTTATTCAATCTATATTATCTTTATAATATTAAATATATTATTGATCCAGTTATATTTTTGTTTTACCATAAAAAGTATTATACTTTGAAGTAATTGTTTGCTTCATATGTTGCCAATTATCATAAAGTTTAACATGCATTTTATTGCTTATTTATTCTTTTGTGCTATGTTGTTAGCTATTCTAGCACTTTATAAAGCACGTAATGTTTGTTAATTTCTCTTATTTTGGATATTTACTATTTGGATATAACTATCACATACAAAAAATACATAATATTTGAAACAGTTTGTTTCTAATATTAATTTTATACATTTTCAAAAGAATCTTTTGGCCTTTTTTGTGGATATGTCCATAGCATATTGTTATATTTTACAAGTATATTCTTATTTTCTTTGTTTTTGCTCTTCAACTGTAACGAAATTGAACTTAGAATGTGATTTCATTGTGTAGCAATATGAAATCTGGATTTTATTATGTTTCCAAAAACAAGACAGATTTTATAGGTTCTGTTTTGAATAGAACATTATATATTTAAGCAGTTCATGATAGTAATCATATATAGTTTTAGGATAATTTAGACCCCAAAATTTAAAAAAATATTAATCTTAATCTCAAACTAAAAGATGGATTTATTATGAATTCATAAAAAGAAGATTTGATGAGATTTTGATGTCAAAATAAGGATAGATAAATTATATTCGCCCTTAGAAGAAATAAATCTTTTTCATTACTTGGAATTGTGGATGATATGCCATTTATATTATTTCCTTTGCTTTATAGATCTAAATTTATTCATTATTTTTGGTGATGATTGTGAAAAGAGTAGATTTAAGACGAACAGTTATATGCACTAAAAAAAGTTGATTGAGATAAGAGTATCATTGAAAACGCGAGAAGAGTGTAAGATGGAGTCTGTAAATTTTTTTTATAGAATTGTGGTAGATAAATTAATATATAGAAGATAAATATTGCTTGAAAATATAGCATCATATTTGGAGATTATAATTTTATAGAAGTTGTGGATACGAAGAAATTTATAGATTATATAAACCAAATCAATATTATTTTTACAGATAGGAATGGTGTTTCGTGTCATGTGATTTACATGCAAGATGATGGATGATATAAATTTAGTAAATTTTTTGTATAGATAAAAGCTGTTTTTAGATGATATCTAGAAGAATAGTAATCAATAAAATTTTGAAGATAGGTAAGTCCCTAAGTTGAAATTTAAAAGGTGAATTAATCTTAAATATTATAAATTCTAATGTTTAAAGTTGTTGTATCGAAATCTAAACAAATTGAGTCCAAAAAATATTGATGAAGTGTCGATAATGAATTTGAGAGGATAGGTAAGTTATTTGGGTACATTTATGCTATGAATTTTTGTATATACATTGAAATTTTCATAAAAAAAGTGTGAATAATATTATCTTAACGATTGGAGTTTTAAAAACTCATGATGAAAGGTGATTAATAAATTTATGGGATTGGTAAGTTTTTATGGTAAATTTTATATTATTGAATACGGTAATGAATGAATTTTACATATATGATGTTGTGAAAAATGAAATCGATATAATTTGAGTGTGAAAAAGCAAAATGTGATCGGAATAATTATATTTTTGTTGAATCTAAGGAAAGGATTCTTTAAAGAAACTATGTGTAAAATAGAGAAATATGACGTCTAGATATATAAGTATTGTTTGAAGAATATGAATAATGACAAGTGAACCATTTTGATGTGAATAAAATAAACTTTGAAAAGGATTAATCTCAAAGAATAGTTTCTGAAGTAAAAATATGTAGATAGAAGTCGAATAATATGAAGGATGAAAGAATATGAAACTATAAAAGGTGTGAAAAATAATCGATGTTGAGAAGGTGGAATGTGTGATAGCAATGTATATAATTGCCAGTTTGAATGAATGAGACGACACGATATATAATTTAATTAAGTGAATAGTGTTAAAAAGAATGAATTATATCTATATGTATAAATGGCGTGTTGCATGAGCGTATTTTTAACACCAGAAAGGCATTTATTGCGATTTGGTATTGGAAATTATGGTGGAAAATGTGCGAAACTTGTATGAATACTATTATTCAGATAGATCTTAAATGAAGAGTCTGAGGTCGTAATGATAGAATGTCATAGTAAAGCAATATCCTGTAAGTATTTTGTAGAGAAAGGAACAAAAAGTAAATGGTTCTAAACAGTACCTAGGATCTATTTTAAGTTGTTGATTTGTGCGAACTATGTTAAGAAGAACGAAGTTTTGACAAAAATAAATAAATTTAAATTTGTAACGATTTTTTTTGTCGGAATTGTATTAGAAGAATGAATCTGATATTATAACGTGAAAAGATAACTATCAGGAGCGAAATTGCCAATAATAAAGATTGCAAAGTTCAAGGTACTATGTTTCAAAAGAGAAGTTGCAATAAGTATGTGTAATAGTAGATCTTAAAATGTTTTTTTGATGTGTTTATACCAATAAGAAATATGAAGTTAACGTTAAAATATTATAGGAAAGATGCATATGTATTATTAAAATATAATTTTTGCACTATAGAATTTCCCGAAAAACACCATGTAGATATAAATAGTGTTGAAAGATTGTAAATTCTGTAAATGATTGAAATCTTGTTATATGATATTAGAGATTGTAGACTAAAGATTGAAATCCTAGGTTTAAAAAACATTACTTGGGAACAAATCGATTATTGATATACATCAAATACAAAAGAAAGAAAACAAAATGTTGCCTGCTACAGTTTTTTTCAGAAATGTTAATTTTAAAATTTGACTCCTAATTGTATATTAGAATAAGAGTATAGTATACAGGTCTCGACTTTGCTAATTATATGTGTCTTTCAAGATTATTGAGTGCGATAATATTGTTTTTTTATTACAAGTTTAGAACCATAAGTATCAAAAATAACATCTTAACATATTTTATTTTTTTATATTCGTTTTAATTATAAAGTTGTGTGAACAGTTTATAGCTTTTTTGGAGATGATATATTATGTTTTTGAGTCTCAAATATTACAAATGTTTAAAAAAGAAGCTGTATTAATTTTGAATAATGAGCTAAATATTATCAGAGTAAAATACATATTTTTTTTTACATGAGGACCACTAATTATCTAGCTTATTTACAACTGATTTATGTATTATAGATAAGAGTATAAGATTAGTTAAAAAGTTGAGGAGTACAATAAACGACAAAATGACAGGCTAAAGTTAGAGAGAAGAAGATGAATGAAAGAAGGGGGATAATAAAAAGGAACAAAATACGATAAAATGTCACGTAATGAAAAACAATATCAGAAAAAGAACAGAACGCTCCAAAGTGTAAATATAATGTATGAAAAATAATCATATAAAAATATCAAATACAAATAATATGAATACAAAGGATGAATATTACATATGAAATATAATATGAAACTTACATGTACGAAACAATTTTAAAAAACATATCTATAGATTAACACATTTATGTTAATATATACACATTCGGATTTCCTAGATGCAACTAAACATGGATTCTTTTTAGCTATTAAAAAGGCAAAAAATTTGTATACTTTCTTTCATGAACTATTTAATGGCTGTTGGTAATATATGTTTATTGTTTTTTGTAATTTATAAGGGAGAAAAAAATGGTTTTTTTATTCTATATTCTGTTTACAATGGCTATAATCGTGGATTTTTTAAATACTTATAAATAAAGAAAAAACTTATAAAGTATACAGCAAACATTATAACAGTGTAGAAAATTGTATATTATATGCAATTTATATGATTATAGATTCATTTTGGTGTGACTTACATTTTTTTTTACTATTTTTCGTGAATTAATGTTACAGAAGACGCATAAAATAATATAAAATGATGTCATATAATTGTGGTTTAAAAAGTAAAAAAAATAGAACTAAAAAATATAAATACCTTTTTCACTTATTTAACTTTTGTTTTTGTAATTATATGAAAATTATTATGTTTTTTCCAATTATATGAACTTGCTTATGTCTGATATTATTGATAGATATTGTTAAAATCATATATCGATTTATAAATACTGTTAGAATTCAAATTTACTCATCTTTCTTGAAAAAAATGATGCAGTAATCATATTTTTTTTCTATTTTAAGGCAAAATTATCCATTATAATTTTAGCAATTGTTCTTATGCAAAACTTGCTTGATCTCTAGTACGCACAGCTTATTTATACTTTAGGCTTTAATCATCTCTCTTTAGCCTTCTTCAATAACTCTTAGTTTTGAGGTTTTTTTAACATACCAAACTTTGTAACTATGCCTCAATCTGGTATGAAGTGATATAAACAATAATAAATAAAAAGATGCAATTAATGTATACTAAATCGAAAGAATACGCACAAAAATCGGATTTCGGGGTACACTTGTACTTACTAGTGTTGAGAAAGAAGATGCATCGAGGAATATAGTGCGTATTCTAAGGTGTAAAAAATGATAATCTACATCTGTTCTATAGGAAATCACAGGTTTTGCTTGTATAACTATAAAAAGCATTTAAATTAGATTAATCATAAATAAAAAGCATTTTAAAAAACATGAAATTTATACACAAATAGCTTTTTAATAAACATGGAATTCAAAATAATAAAAACAATGTAAAACAATATATCATTAAATTACATGACAAAAATATATTTCTAAGCTGCAATTGAATATATTATTTAATATGGATGTCGACACAGTTTTTTTTAATTCATCACAATATGCTCAAGATTTTTATAGAAAACATTTTACTATAGTATATGTCTTGGCCGTAGTATGTGCTTTGGAAGATATAGCTAGATTTTATAACTGTAGTTGCTGGGTATTATTAAAATTTTCTAAATTTCACAGAGGTAAATTGTTTTCTTATTAAAATTACAGGATTGATCATTATTTTTAAGAAAGAAATAAACAAAAGATTATTAATAAATTATTAGAAATGTATTAAATTTAGAGAAAGGAATCTAAATCCAAAATTTATTGAAATATCCAGAAAATTTGACCATCATCATCATATTCGGTCGAAATTTGGGCATAGCCTTCGGCCTAAGAATACATCCAAAATTCACATCTAGGGCCCTTTATGGCGACTCATCACTCCCTTCATATTTCTATCCACCTCGATGTTCTTCTTTCATCCACATCCTCTTTCTTTTTTTCGTTCAATATGTCTTACATCCCATGCCAATTATACATAAAAAACCAAAACATACATAGATTCCCTATTTATTATTCTTATATTATCGGCAGGTAAAAGGATATCTTATTCTTATCTTGAGAAATGTTACTTGATCTAGTGTCGGAAGTATAGATTTTTAGATGGGCATTAAAATTTGTGATAAATGAAGAGATTATAAGAAACATAATATATAATGTGTTTAAAATAAAATTTATGCTGTGAAAAGATAGGCAACTTTCTAATGCATTCCAGTAAATATTACAAAAAACTGATAGAAGAAAAAAAGTCAAAGTATAGAATATATAATACATATTGATAGGATTAATACAAATAAGAATGTTTTTATTATATTAAAAATACGAATATTACAATAAGGAATCATAAATAATAGTTTCTTTTGATGATTTAAAAATCAATATAGTTTGAAAAACAAAAGGTTTTATATTTTTATGGAATATTTGTCATTTCTATAAAATAGAGCAGATGAATCACCGTTAAATAGCTGTAAAAAATTTGACTAGTCATGATTTAAATTTTATAGCTACTGAAATCTTTTAACATGTTTTTATGATATGATGATTCCAAAGCAACAAATGAATAAAAATATAGTAGAAACAAATAATAATACACAAAAGGAACAAAAATAGAATACACAGCAATAAAATTTATACTAAAAATGCGATATGATATATAACTCTAGTTAATGCTAATCTTAAAACACTTCAAAAAATCCAGTCGTTTTTGCCTTCAAAACACAATAATAAAACACATAAAAAATGTATGTAAGATACTATAACAGTCCAAACACCTTAGAATAATAAACACAATAATAATTGATTTTACTGGAAAAGATGCAAATATTATCATTACTTCATTCATAAATATTACCAAATCTGTTTCTTCAACTTATTAGATATCAGATAGCAAACAGCGTATAATTAACAATTTTATTGTTTAATTTGATGATACTATGAATCCTTTATAACGTCTATTCACTATCATTCAATTTGAATATGCAATTAGTGTTTATTCCCGCTTATTTACGTTTTTTAGATAATAATTCGAAAATACAGACAATATTTCTGTAATTTAACTAAATTAGATATAATATTAAAATTGCCTTAAAAAAGGGTCATATTAGTAAATAAAAAATCTACAATTTCATACGTTAAGTTACATAATTTAGAAATTTCAAAGCTTAAACATCAATTTTCTTAGATAATACAAAATCCAGAGTTTTGATAGTATTCTATTTCATAGATGTATATAATTAAATCATTTTTTGATGGAAATTAATTTATTTGTGATTTAATAACGACATCACCTGTAGATCGTGTATTCATATCCCAGATTTTAACCATATAATGGCATACGTACTTGTCTTCGATTCCTACACATATAAATATAAAAATATGCCATACTTAAAGTAATATGATTTAATGTTTGGGGTTTTTTATAGATATATTCATGAGCAGATTGGTATTATCTCTTAAGTTTAAAAGTATTGATAATTTTTTGCAAGGATTTCTACAAATAAAAGAAAATGAAACTTATATTTCTTAAATATTTAGTTTTCTAATTCCGGATTCATTGAATTCTTTACATGTAAATATATCGACGTATTTGAAACAATTAATTGGAGTATTTATAGAATATTATAATATGCAAAATATTTTTCGGATCCATATATCCTATATGGATAGATATATATATTCTATTTCTTACATATATTCAAATATTAGATATAAGTGCAATTCATCACAATAGTAATTGTAGTATTAAACAATGGTTCAGAAAAAACCCTTTAAATTAGAAAAAATAAAAGCAAAATATATCAAATTTTATGAATTAGTAACGGTAATAAGTTGTGTTCGATCATGTGTTGTATGTGATTTTATACAAAAAATATATCAAAAGTCATAAATATGGCTATTATCGACTTATTAATAGGTATTTTTAATCTAAATAAGTCTTTCTTTTTTATGAATGTGCCGTAAAGATAGAAATGTCTTCTTAAATGTTTTTATATTACGATGATATTCTAAATATGAAAATAATAGATAAATTTGCAGTTGTTTTCTAAAATAGACATTTCCAATGATATCCAAGAACGAATTTTTCCATAAAATTTTATAAATTTTAGCAGTTAGATATATATTATTATCTATAGAATTTTCTTAAAATCATTTAAAATTAAAAAATAACAATAAAATTATAAAATCTGAAAAATAAAAATATACTATTTTGATTGTTTTGAACATATATAAATTTTTAATAGACTTGAAGTTATATCTACATCATAGAATATCATTTATTTTTTATTTTTTATGTTATTACCACAATATACCATTCACAAAGAATAAAATCTATTTTTATTATTAATATACTAAAAAAAGATATGGTATATTTTAAAACATGTTGTTTCGAAATACAGACCTTTATATATTAAATCACATTATATCGTTCATTATAAATTGATTGCTTCAATTTGAATAATTTTAATTATAATTCACATAGGAACTTGTGTTTTTGCGCTTGCATCCTGCATAAATACAAGGTATTATACTAGTTTTGTATCTATAAATAATAATTTACTGCATGAATTATTATTTAGGCTTAAAAAAGAAAAGAAGCCAGAACATGAAAAAAGTATAAAAAGAAGGAAAAGCCAATGATTTGGAGAAAATCTGTTTAATTCCAATCCTTAAATTAATCTAAAATGTATTATTAGTTAGCTTATTATTACACACATACAAAAATATCGTATAAATATTGGGTATTTCTAACAAGAAAACCTTTAATCATATTATCCTACACAACAATTTATAATATACATACATAAATAAAATGGGTCAAATGGTTTATATTATAACGAATTTGAATTACAACAACATAATATATAAAGGTATTAAAATGAAGTATATCTGAATTTCTAATAAAGGGCTAAAAATAACTGAAATGGCATGAAACAAGTTAAGGTTTAAAGATAAATAATGGTCAGAGGGTAAATAAAGATAAAAAAGATATAATAAAGGGCTAAAAAAGAGAGGTACACTATTTTAAATAAAATTCTCGTTTTATGCATTTGGACCAGAGATAATATATTATATATGAGCATATTTTTATCGCTTCTCGACTTTTGGCTACAATATTGGATCTTTTTCCTTTTTCATATTACAAAAATCGACATCATATAAGTATAATAAATACTTTTAGTTTCTTAGAATTCTTATATAAATAAAGTTTTACATAAATCCACCATTTTTAATTTAAAATGACCATTTAAAACAATCTTGAATGTTTTTTCTTCTGTATGAAATTATTTTTTATTTATGCAAACATATTAAAGACAACAAAAATTTTATTTTTTTTGTATTTTTTAATTTGCGCATATAAATTACAATTCGATTAGTTTTATTCAGAACATTATCGCATGTAAAATTATGCAATTATGGTATGAATTTTGCATTTATATTTTTTTTCGTAATTTTTCATATTAATAATTGGAAATTTCTTTTAAAAAAAATCATCGTAGAATATGTTATGTGACAAAGAGTATAAATTTGAGGAAATAAAATTCATCAGATAAAAATGGTTTGATCTATCAAAAGAAAAAAATAAAAATAATAGGACCCTTAAACTTTTTACTGAATTCTCAAATAAAAATGAAATAAATTTAATATGTATGTCATTGTTTGTCAAACCAATTATATAATTTTTTTTATTGTAGTAAAGATAATTATACATAGAAAAGCCACTAAAAAGAAGAAAAAAAATAGTAGCCTAAATCCACACATAAAAGTTTCAGAAACAAGAAAAGGACAATATCTATGTTTTTCTCAGTATTTAGCAGTTAAAAAAGATTGTTTTCATATAAAATAGTTTTCTATTCTACGAAAAAAAATCCCCTTTTTTTGCGATGTTCATAAAATTATAACGAAAATCGCAAATAAAATGTATTATGAATTGAAAAAAACACTTCTTTATGATTTTGATATTATTGAAGCATTAAAGTCTTCTTTTTTAAACAAACTTGGCTCGGTCTTAGGTTTTTTTTTCGAAACAGAAATAGATATGGCAACACATAAAACTTAAAATCGACCGAAAATCGAAAAATTCACCTTTTCTGAATAATTAAACAAATCAAAACATATTTACAGATATTCGCCATGGCTAAGAGAGTACACAAAATATCTGTTATAATGCAAAAAAAAACTTAATATAGCTAATTTCATGGTATAATATATCCTAAAAAATGATATTTCTTTTAAATAACTTCAAATATCGTATTTTTCATGCACATATTATCATTGTCGTAGTTTTTCTATGCTAGCGGACATATTCAACTGAACTTATTCGGCTTTTCAGGTGACTCAATCCAGCTAAAAGTATAAAAAAAACGTAAAAAAGACAAAGACGACGTTTCTTTGCACGAAAGATATCCAAAATAAAATTTTTCTCTTCCATCGGAGACATCTTTTTCTTCAATAGAGCATAAAAAATATATTATATAACATAACACGTGAAATATTTATAAAAAAATCAGCTATTATCATAAATTTATCACGGAATAAGCTGTTAATTTTAACATACAGGATTTACTTATAACCAGAAAGAAGAAAAATTTTATACATAAAAGATAATGTAAAAAAAGCTTCTTAAAATGTGAGAATGAAAGAATAAAAATCAATAAAATTACAGATTACGCTATTTATAATAGAAAAAAATGACATAATTTTATTAAAAGAGAACTAATACTTAGAGAAATTATAATATAGTAGTGCCTAGAACCTATATTCTTTATAATTACCAAATAAAAGATTATGAAAATAGAAGATAATGTCTTTTTTTTTTCAAACATCTATACGTTTTTATATATTTTTGTATCTCTTTTAATAAAATTGTCAATTTTCTGTATTAAATAGGTGAACACTTAAACTTTATCGATTTTAACAGTATATTTAGAAATATGAAAGAGAAAAAAAAAAGCTCAAAAAATAATAATTTCTTAACAAACGAATCTTAAACAAAGATTTGCACAATATAACTCTCAAATATAATTTTATTATCACTTTTTTTTATAAATACTCTAACTGTATAAAAATATTTATGCGAAAAAGATTATAAAGAATAAACAATGAGAAGTTCTTTAAAGTTAGAAAATCCAGTATAATTTATATTATAGACATGTATATATTATTGATAATTATGTCAATCTAAAGATTTTTTTGGAGATTCATTAATTGATAGATTTAAAATCCAAAATAAATAGATCGAATATTATATACTAAAGCATCTTTAAATGAAATCTGAAGAGTATTTTCATTTAAAAATTATAAAACCATATTATACCAATTAAATACAAATATTTTGTCTTATTATGGGTTAAAAAGTAACATTTTTTTTGTCATTCTCCTCGTATACTAATTTGATTAAAATATACAATTATTTGATTTTATATATAGACAGAGTATGAATTTGCATTACGAAAACATTTTTCTGTTTTTATTTATCAAAACAGATTTTATGCATCGCGTAATACTCGAATATCTCAATATAAAGATAATATATTCTTTAATAGCAAAAAATATCCAAAAAGGCGCAAAAAATTTACATTTTCAAAGAAATGAACATAAAATGTGCAAAATTTTTAAATACAAATTATAAAAAAGAAAGCAATAAGAATTAATTATACTTTTACAGCAAAATAGACAAATAAAAATGGTAAGATATTAATAAAATTATGGATAAGAGCACGTAAAAAGTATATAATCAAGAAAAAAACAATAAATGATGGAATAGTTACCATAACAATAAAAAACATAGAAAATAAAGACATAGTTACAATGAAGCCGTATTTACATGATCTCGATCGCATAAGAATATAGTATTTTGTATTCAAAGATACCAACTTGTAGATTTACTAATCCATCATATTGATTATATAGGATAAACTCAAAATAAAATATGGCGAAGATATATAGTGCTTTGTTCATTTTATGAATATATTCCATATTTTAATAAAAATAACGCGATATTTAAAAACTAAAGAAAAATATAAAACGTAAAAAAATAAAATTTAGTGAAATATAGAGAAAAATCATGGTAAAAACAGAATTACATTTATCCTTGTATCTAGAAAAAGTATAAAAAATGTACGATAATCATTAATGTTCAGTAGTATTCCTCGATATATAAAAGAAACCGGCTGAAGAACATCCACCAGGATTTGAAAAACCAAAAAATATAACGATTCATTTATTTAATTCGTTTAAAGCAGAGATAATATAATTTTTTTTATAAGAATTGCACCTTTTAGAATGAAAATAAATATATAAAACCTATTCTAGCATTAGGAGATTTATGGATAATATCATTTAAAGAAACAATATGTACTTTATTATAAAAAATTAAAAAAATAAAGATTATTATCTATAAAATAGAGCAAAACAGTATTTATTATATAGATTAAACGTATTATAGAAGCTTAATATTATTAAAATATAGGATTCAAGCTTGAATAAATAGTTAGCAAATAAACATCACAAATCCTTTTATTTCGAATGAAAAACGTATAACATAAAAATAAAACAGCAAATCTTGATTTATAATATCAAATAAATAATATTTAGAGTTTAATATTTACAATGTATATTTTATTCGACCCACGTCTAAAATAATTATAAAATATAAATCTTCGGAGTATACCATAATTCATGAATAAAATTCTATAAATATGAAAATTCCACTATAATATTCCAGTGACACAGTAAATGTATGACAATTCAATAATTTATGTGGATAAAACCATGAATTTTTAAATCTAGAAATGTAAATTTTATGTTCACATTTGAAAAGCTAACTATTAGATTTTTAGAAAATGGAAGATAATTCAATAAACATAAAGTCATTTATAAAAAAAAGAGGACCGAATGCACATAAAATTGTTTTAAAATATAATAATAAATTTTCTAGTTTTCATCAAT
This sequence comes from Rhyacophila brunnea, assembly GCF_057557595.1. NCBI lineage: Eukaryota > Metazoa > Arthropoda > Insecta > Trichoptera > Rhyacophilidae > Rhyacophila > Rhyacophila brunnea. The sequence continues at coordinate 4,071,116 of NW_028233017.1, forward strand.
TTGTACAAAAAACCAAGATATGATTTATATTTACACATAGAAATAAATTCTAAAATAACATTCGATTTTTGATTTTATTGATATAAAAACAGAAAAAGTATACAGAATTTATCATAATGTAATAGTTATATCGAGCAGAAATGGGTAAAAACAATCTTTTACCAACAATAGATCAAAATAATATTTAATGTACATTTTAGACATATTAAACAGTTCATCAGTATATAATGTAAAAAAATATTGATTTAACATGTAAAGAGGTTTCTCTAGAAATATAGATCCGATTTTTTTGTTTTTTAAAAGATAGATAACAACCTTTTATGCATACGAATATACACAGTCTTTTAAAATAACAAGATAGAATCTATAAGGCGTACATAGTCAAACATACGAAGATTCGTTTGAAATAGTTAAAAATACAATAATCTATTTAGTAATATTCAAACTTTTTTATTAAGAAAAAAAATAGGAGTTAGATAGTATTATACAATTAAATATAAATTTTGAGATAGTTGTACATGTAAATCGAAATAAATTATTTTTGACAACGAAAAAAAAACTTATTTATTCTGGCTTGACTTAGAAAGCGATTTATAAAGAAATAAAACACGATCAGCATAACAGGAAAAAAACATTATCTTTTCGATGTTTTTTTACAATACGATACAATAGATAAACTTTTTTTATTATTCATGGATTTAAAAAAAAAGCTTCGATATTTAGCAAAAAAAAAACCCTTTATATACATTTTGTATAAAACTACGAGATTATTTATGTTTCAATATTTCTACAAAACAAAGATATGTATTTTTTATGTCAATCGAATAGAATTCCACATCACGAATTGATATAAGCTTTTGATGTATAAGATACACACTCGTATTTACTTTTGTAAGCATTTCATTCTATTAACAATAAATATAAAAAATATCATATATACTACAATTTAAATAATACAATTTATATAAAATCCAGATTTTTAGCTGCCAAGAAAAGACGAAAAACGTATTATATGGTTTTTTGATACAATATAAAAAATATTTGAAAATTTAAAGAATCTTAAAATAAAAGAGTAGTGAAATCTTGCAATTAAATTTTTTATTAATGTTATATTTTGTGATTTAGCACAGATTTGGATGTTTTTTTAGATGCAAATAAGTGATAAAAGGCTATTGAGTTTGTAAAATACTTCAACGCCTAATTATTTACCTCACTAAACTTATAGATATTCGAAGAAAAAATAATAGTACATGAGTCGGGAATATATATAAACCAGCATAAAAGATTGCAAAAAAATAACATAAACGTGTGATAAATATAATAAAAGAGTCGCCCCTACGTAAAAAGGCGACTCTATTATTGTGTTCATTGCATCGTAATGCAAAATAAATCTATTTTTATAAGAGAACCATAAAACATAGATTATCATGTATAAATTATATACTTTTTTGTTTATAAAAACACCTATTCAATGTTTTGTAATTTAAATTTACTTTGCATGTGTATTTTATATAAATTTCTATTCTTATTGTATTATTATTTATTTTTTAAACATGAAAAATATAAAAAAAGGCAGTTACTATTTTATCATATAGATAATACATTAATAAAAATAATATGGCAAAAAACAGAAAATGAATCTACTTAAATATATAGATGTTCAGAAAAATATGTGATTTCAATCATTTACATTACTCAATGTATTTAACTAACACTGTATTCTAAAATATACATTTTTTCTTTATCCTAGCTGACTTTTTTCACATCTTTTGAATTGTTTTAAGCGTATTTATATAATAATGCACGATTAATGATCACAAAACCTATATTAGGTAATCTGCGGCAGTTCAATCCAATAAAAAATCCTTTTTCTTTTAGCTACTTTTAGAATTACATCCTTTATAGCAGCTTTTGCGACTATATATATCAAATAGCATATCAATCTAGAAATAACTTTGCAAAAATACCAGTCTTCAGATTTAAAATCATAAAATTTGGTTTTTTTTAAACTTTAGCAGGCAGATTGAAACTCAAAATCATACCTATTTTAATGAAATATATTATCTAAGCGTACGTAATGTTTAAACAAATTCTTATTGTTAGTATAAATTAAATTTCAATGTTATAAGATATCGATCAAGTTAGTATTTTAGATGATTAGAATATAAAAAAAATTACATAAAATTAAAAAAAAAGAAGAAAAAAAAACATTTTTATTTATTGTCTTTATTTATTAAACAGCTTTTTTGACATTTAATTCATAAAAATTACCTATTTTAGCATTATCCACCTTTATTTTCGTACATAAGAAACATACCTAAAATATATTATCAATGAACATCAAAATCAATTATATGATATCAAAATCTTCTCATATAATTGAATATTTTAATAAGATATAAAAATATGTTTAATATTTTTTGTAATTGATCATTAAAAGAAAAAAAATAATAGGACCCTTTAACTTTCTACTAAAATCCTAAATCAAAATACATCAAGCATAATCTTTATTGATTTATAATTCAAAACATATTTTTTCGATTTGGTGTATATGATAGTTATTATCACATAAAAAAACCACTAAAATAAAGAAAAAAAATAGTCGACTTAATCCACACATAAAAGTTTCAGAAACAAGAAAAATAAAAAATTTATGATTTTCTAAGTATTTTACATTTTAAAAAGATAATTTAAATAAGAAAACTTAATTTTATTATAAGAAAAAAAATCCCTTTTTTTTGCGATGTCATTAATTATTAAAAAAATCGCAGATAATGAGAAATATGAGAAAGTCAGAATGTGTACCTTGGCTTATAAAAGTATGATCAGCTCGTAAAAATTGTTTTTTTTGCCAAACAGGACTTGGTTCTAGGTTTTTTTTAAGACAGAAAAAAATATGGCAACACATAAAACTTGGAATTGACCGAAAAATCAAAAAATTACTTTTTTCTGTTTAATGAAACCTAGTAAAACATATGTACAAATATTCGCTATGTCTAGTAGAGTATATAAATATCCATTATAAGGCAAAAAAAATTTAAATAAAACCAAGTTGGTAGGGCTATATCTCCACAAAAAGATGATTTTATCTATTATCAACTTTAGATAATGTATTTATCATAATATAATTTATCATTGTACGATATCTTTCTGTGCTAGTGGACATATTTATCACCACTTATTCGGCTGATCAGCGACATAATTCAGCTAAAAGTAATAAAATTATGTTTAAAATGAGATTGATATGTCTTTTTGGCACTAAAAAATACATAAAACTTGTTTTTTCTCATCTCGCTGCAGACATATTATATTTAAAATAGCATAGAAAATCGATAATATAACATGACGCATGAAATATTTATAATGAAATTGACTAAGAATATAAATTTATTTTGAAACAAGCTGTTTTTTTAACATAAAGGATTTATTCTATACAACTAGAAAAGTAGAAAACCGCCTATACAAAGAAAAAAACCAAAAGATTGGTATAAATATGATAATTAAGCCACAAATAATCAATAAAAATTACAATTTATGCGGAATAAAATAAAACAATAATCATAGTTTTCTATCAGAGACGTAATTTATAGATCAATATTATCATATTAGAGCATTAAACTTTAAATATTTACATAAAATTCTAATATCTGGTTTCGAAAATAGAAAAATATATTTTTGTATTTTCAAATTATTTATATTATCTTTGAAAATTTCATTTTCTTACAAGATAAATCTATTATTAGATTATTATTAATTACTAAACACGTGAAATATGTCGATTTAACTCTATATTTCTATAAATGAAATAAAAAACTTAAAAAAATAATAGATTATTAAGGATGAGAATCTTAAACAAAGAAATAAATAGCAAATGAAAATACATATAATTAAATCACAAAAATTTTCATAATATTGTTTAATTAACAAATAATCTTAGCATAAAAAAAAATTTCGGTTTTAAATATTATAAAGAAAAATCAATGAGAAGATCTTTAGAATCAGAAAATCTAGTTTAATGTATATAATAGACATATATATGTATATTACTATTATAAATGTCAATATTAAGAATTTTATGGTGATTTAATAATTGATAGATTTTAAATGAAAATTTAAATAAAATCAGAAGAATATTAAGGATAAATAATTTATAAAAAAAAGTATAATAGTTTGTAAAAAAATGATTAAAAAATATAATAAAATATATCACAATTTATTGTATCATTATATATTAAATATTTTTCTTTTTTGTTATTCTTTCTCGTAATCCAATTTAAAAGAAAATTTGAATGTTTTGATAACTATATTTTATATCTAGAAAGTTATAAATTAGAATAGAAAAACAATATGCATGCATATGTTTAAATTTAAGAGTGTTTTTCTAACATCACGTTATGTTCGAATATCTTAATCTAAAGATAAAATATCCAATAATAACAAAATAAAAAAAAATAGAATGAATATATTTTTTGTTTATAATAGAAAAAAAAAAGCATTGTTCAGAATTTAAAGATAATAATTATAAAAGTAATAAGAATTAATTTTACTTTTACAATAAAAAAGTAAATTATTAATAAATATGTGGATTAAGCGATCGTAAAAAGTAAAAAGATATCAAAAAACCATAAAAATGGTGGTATAATTATCATTGAAAAGGATAAAAACATATAAATCTCCTATAAATAATGGCATTATTACAATTTAGTTATATATTTATGATCTTAATTGCATAAGAATATAAAGACATTAACTTTGAGATTTCAATGTTATCATAGCGATGATTAAAAAGATAAACTAAAATAGAAAATCTGATAAAGGATATACAGAGCTTTGTTTTTTTTCAAAAATATGCCCCATTTTCAGAAAAAAACGCATAATTATTAACTCAATGGATAAAATATTAGTACTATGACAAAAATTCGGAAAAATAGAACGAAATATCATGGTAAAAATCGTATTATTTTATTTTCTTATCTAGAAAAGGGGTAATTTTGATCAATGACCATTTTAGATCAGCTTTGTTTAGATAAAGGCCAAAAGAAAACTGTTGAGAACATAACACAGGTTTATAAAAACTAAAAAATAAAAGGATTCATATATTTCTAGTTATCAATTCTAGTAAATATATAATTTTGTTATTAGAATCGCGAAATTTTTACAAAAAATATATAAATAAAAGAATTCTAGTAATAGCAGTGATATAAATAATAAAATATAATTTCATATAAAGTAACAATATTAAACCTTTATATACATTCTTATGTAAAATTCAAAATGCATAAATCAAGTTTATTATATGTAAAATAAAGCAAAACAGGATATTTAACATATACGATAAAACATCTTAAAGAAGCTAAAGATTATTAATACATTAAGACACAAAATTGAATTATTGTAAGCAAATAATTATATCCAACGAAAAACGTAAAACATAAAAACAAAACAGCAAATGTTGATATATAAATAATATCAAATAATTATTCAATTTACAGTGTATATTTAATTTATTTCCTTGTCTATAATTATTATAATTGAACCTTCGATATTATCTTGCTAAAAAAAAATTTTATAAAAAAAAAGTCCAAATTAATTTATTTAACCCATGTCTATAATCATTGTAAAATTTGAACCTTCAGACAAAATCCATCTAAATAAAATTTCAAAAAAAAAATTTCAAAATCGATTATATTTAACCCACGTCTAAAATCATTATAAAATATAAATCTTCAGAATATATCATAATTCTTGTATATAATTCTAAAAATATAAAAATTACACTTTAATATTCTAGTGAAACAGTAAATGCTTGGCAATTCAATATTTACATCATTTATGTGGATAAAACCATGAATTTTCAAATCTAGAAATATAAAATTTATGTTCACATTTGAAAAGCTAACTATTAGATTTATTAAAAAATGGAAGATAAATAAAAAAATATAAAGTCATTTACAAAAAATGAAAACCTAATAGCTATAAAATTGGTTTAAAATATAATAATAAATTTTCTAGTTTTTATCGAATTGTAAAAAAAACAACAAATATATTATTTAGTACAACAAATAAAAATAAAATCTAAAATAACAGACGATTTTTGATTTTATTTATATAAAAACAGAAAAAGAAACAAAATTTATCATAATGTAATAGTTATATCGATTAGAGAATAAATATAAAAACATTATATTACGCTATTCAAATCAAATATAATAAAGTATAAAATAATAAAATAGTTCATATAGAAGAGGTTTCTCTGGAAATAAATATCTTTTTTGTTATTCAAAGAGCATAAAAAAAGACTATCATGTATATGAATAAACCCAGTCTTTTAAAATTTAAGAGATAGAATCTATAAAAGTATATATAGTTAAACACAAAATAATCGTTTTTATATAGTTAAAGATATAAAAATCTAACGAGTAATATTCAAACCTATTTATAAGAAAAAAAATGATTATGCAATTAAATATTAATCTTTAAATAGTTAAACATATAATTTGAAATCAATTATCTATAAAAACAAAAAAAAACCTTTTTTTATTCACATAAGGCTTAGTATGCAATTTTATAAACAAATAAAACAGATTATCAAGAAAAGGGAAAAAAACATTGTATTTTTAAGATAAAACTCACACTACGATACAGAAGATAAGTTTTTATTGTTACAGCTTATGGATTTTAAAAACGAAAAACTTCAAATTATACCAGAAGAATTGCATAAAAAACCTTTTTTATATTGTTTCATACCACTAATAGTATTTTTTATCGTTTTTTACAAACACGGATATGTGATTTTTTATGTCAATCGAATAGATTTAAAATCACAAATAAATGTAAACTTTTACTATAGAAAAAAGCATCAGAACTTATTTGTGTTAACTTTTGTAGACAATTGCTTCTATTTAACATATATATATAAAATATCCAAAATACAACAATTTAAATAATGCAAGTTATATAAAATCCAGGTTTTATGTTACCAAGAAATTACGAAAAATGTATTTATTACATTTGTGGATATAATTTTAAAATATTTGGCTGTTGAAGCAGCCTTAAAATATAAGAGTGATTATATCTTGCAATTATATCTCTTATTTATGTTTTATTTTGTAATCTAGCACAGATTTTGATGTTTTTTTTTCATTACAAAAAAGTGATAAAAGGCTATATAATTTTGAAAGAAATCAATGGTTTTTCATTTTATTCACTAAAACTGAAAGATTTTAGATGAGGATTAACTGATCATTGAAAACATGGTAAGAAATAATATCATAAACGAGTGATAAATATAATAATAGAGTCGCCCCTACCCTAGAAGGGCGACTCTATTGTTGTGTTCATTGCATCGTAATTTAAAAAATATAAATCTATTATTTTTATAGAAACATAAAACATAGATTATCATATATAAATTGTCGAATATTTTGCCATAAAATACACTTTTTACAATAAAATCAAGTATTTATGCATTTTTCACTTTATATCAGAGCAATATGTATATTATTTCTGTATGTATATAAACTTTTTAAACATGAAAAATCCAAAAAAATGGCTAACTACTTTTTTATTATATGATAAATGCCTTATAAATAAATGTTATTAGAAAAAAACAGAAAATAAAACTATATATACCTAGATATTATCAGAAAAATGCTTATTTTTATTATTATTATATTCTAAAGAAATAGTATTCAACAAACACTGTATTCTAAATAGATATTTTTTCTTCATCCTAGCTGAACTATTTAACAATTTATGTATTTTTAGTACCAATAATTCATTATAAATGTATGATTATGGTTATTTTCAATATTAGACGTGTTAATTTGCGGTAGAATAATACCAAAAAAGGGGTTTTTATTCAGCTATCTAACAGAATTAGCACCTCTTTATGGTTATTTAGGCGATTATATGTATTAAATAGCAAATAAATCACCTAAATAGTTCATAAAAAATATATTTCTTCAAATATTTAATCATTAAATCTGTTGTTTGTTTTACTTTAGCAAGCAGATTAAAACTCAAAATCATGTCTAGTTTACAGAAATATATTTTCTAAGAGTGTGTATAGGTTACATAAATTCCATTATTCAGTAATAATTTTATCTCAGTATTAAAAAAAATCGAAAAAGTTAGTATTTTAGATGATTAGAAATATAAAAAAAAATTACATAAAATTAAAAAAAAAGAAGAAAAAAAAACATTTTTATTCATTTACTTAATAAATAAAACAGCTTTTTTGACATTTAACTCATAAAAATTACCTATTTTAGCATTATCCACCTTTGCTTTCGTACATAAGAAACATACCAAAAATATATTATAAATGAACATCAAAATCAATTAAATGATATCAAAATCTTTTTTTATAATTGAATATTTAAATAAGATATAAAAATATATTCAATATTTTATGTAATTGATCATTAAAAGATAAAAAAATAATAGGATCCTTAAACTTTCTACTAAAATCCCATATCAAAATACATCAAGCATAATCTATATCGATTTATAATTCAAAACATATTTTTTCGATTTGGTGTATATGATAGTTATTATCACATAAAAAAACCACTAAAATAAAGAAAAAAAATAGTCGACTTAATCCACACATAAAAGTTTCAGAAACAAGAAAAAATTAAAATATATGATTTTCTAAGTATTTTACGTTTTAAAAAGATAATTTAAATATGAAAACTTTTATTTATTACAAGAAAAAAAATCCCTTTTTTTTGCGATGTCATTAATTATTAAAAAAAATCGCAGATAATGAGAAATATGAGAAAGTAAGAATGTGTACCTTGGCTTATAAAAGTATGATCAGCTCGTAAAAATTGTTTTTTTCGCCAAACAGGACTTGGTTCTAGGTTTTTTTTAAGACAGAAAAAAATATGGCAACATATAAAGCTTGGAATTGACCAAAAAATCAATAAATTCACCTTTTCTGAATAACAAAACATATGTACAAATATTCACTGTGTCTATTAGAGTATATAAATATTCATTATAAGGCAAAAAAATCATAAATATAACCAAGTTGGTTATGGCTATATATCCACAAAAAGATGATTTTTATATATTTCAACTTTAGATAATGTATTTATAATGTCATAAATTATCATTGTATTATTTCTTTCTGTGCTAGTGGACATATTTATCACCACTTATTCGGCTGATCAGCGACATAATTCAGCTAAAAGTAATAAAATTATGTTTAAAATGAGATTGATATGTCTTTTTGGCACAAAAAAATACATAAAACTTGTTTTTTCTCATCTCGCTGCAGACATATTATATTTAAAATAGCATAGAAAATCGATAATATAACATGCCGCATGAAATATTTATAATAAAAAAGACTATTAGCATGAAATATTCATTTAAAAGCTGTTTATTTTAACATAAAGGATTTATTCTATACAACTAGAAAAGTAGAAAACCGCCTATATAAAGAAAAAAACCAAAAGATTGGTATAAATATGATAATTAAGCCACAAATAATCAATAAAAATTACAATTTATGCGGAATAAAATAAAACAATAATCATAGTTTTCTATCAGAGACGTAATTTATAGATCAATATTATCATATTAGAGCATTAAACTTTAAATATTTACATAAAATTCTAATATCTGGTTTCGAAAATAGAAAAATATATTTTTGTATTTTCAAATTATTTATATTATCTTTGAAAATTTCATTTTCTTACAAGATAAATCTATTATTAGATTATAAAGGGCCAAAAAAATACCAATGCGGGTTGGGACTAGGGGCTTAGGGTTCGTTAACCATATTCGTTGATTAAACTATGGGAATACTCAAATATAATTGGCGTATTAGAAATAAAAAGAAAACTACGGGAATACTCGAATCTGATTGATCTACTATGGCCAGGCAAAAGAAAACTACGGGAATACTCGAATCTGATTGATCTACTATGGCCAGGCAAAGGAAAACTAGTTTATTCAGTTATTCTATTGGCTTACTAGAGGTATACTTGGGTTTTTTGACCTACTTGGGGTAGGCTGGATAAACTATACTTTGTTTATTCTAATCCTATAGTTATATGCCATATATAGTATATTATATGTGCATTGGCTACCTTAGATTTGAAGCTATTTAAGGTATTATGTAGACCTTAAATTCAAGTTCCTGGTTAATGTAGTCTGTTTCGCTGACGCTTTAAAAACCTTAAAAACAATTTTTTAAGTTTGATAAAATGTTTTTGATTGCTCGTATAAATAAATTGCACCTAATTATAACTTTTAAGGATAATTCTAATGAAAAATCATATATTTCAGGCTTTAAACATTGTTATATAAACTAGCATGTATATTTTTTCTAAATATAGATATAGATGGTATAAATCTGTTATTACTTTATTTACCAGTATATAAATCAGCTGGCGTATTTCTAAAACCTTAAATTACATAAAAATTATACTCTATCTCTTATGAAAACCCTTACTTGATCTAAACTGTGCTAGCGCATTCTACAAACCTTAAAGTACGCATAATTTATACTCTATCTCTTAAGAAAACCCTTACTTGATCTAAACTGTGCTAGCGTATTTTACAAACCTTAAAGTACATAAAAATGCTACTCTATCTCTTAAGAAAAACTTTACTTGTATATAAATGTGCTAGCGTATTTTGTAAACCTATAAATATGTAGAAATTATACTCCATCTCATATATAAACCCTTACTTGCATTAAACTGCGCTAGCACTTTTTGTAGACCTTAAAATACAGATAAATTATACTCTATCTCTTAAAAAACCTTTACTTGCATTAAACTGCGCTAGCACTTTTTGTAGACCTTAAAATACAGATAAATTATACTCTATCTCTTAAAAAACCTTTACTTGCATTAAACTGCGCTAGCACTTTTTGTAGACCTTAAAATACAGATAAATTATACTCTATCTCTTAAAAAACCCTTACTTGATCTAAACTGTGCTAGCGTATTCTACAAACCTTAAAATACAGATAAATTATACTCTATCTCTTAAAAAACCTTTACTTGCATTAAACTGCGCTAGCACTTTTTGTAGACCTTAAAATACATAGAAATTATACTCTATCTCTCATATAAACCTTTACTTGTATTAAACTGCGCTAGCGTATTTTGTAAACCTAAAAATACATAAAAATGCTACTCTATCTCTTAAAAAAACCCTTACTTGATCTAAACTGTGCTAGCGTATTCTACAAACCTTAAAATACATAAAAATGCTACTCTATCTCTTAAAAAAACCCTTACTTGTATATAAATGTGCTAGCGTATTTTGTAAACCTATAAATATGTAGAAATTAAACTCTATCTTTCCAAAAAACCTTTACTAGGATATAAATGTGCTAGCGTATTTTGTAAACCTAAAAATACAGTAAAATTATACGCTATCTCTATAAAAAACCCTTACTTGTATTAAACTGCGCTAGCGTATTTTGTAAACCTAAAAATACATAAAAATTATACTCTATCTCATATATAAACCCTTACTTGTATTAAACTGCGCTAGCACTTTTTGTAGACCTAAAAATACATAAAAATTATACTCTATCTCATATATAAACCCTTACTTGTATTTAAATGTGCTAGCGTATTTTTTAATCCTAAAAATACATAAAAATTATACTCTATCTCATATATAAACCCTTACTTGTATTTAAATGTGCTAGCGTATTTTAAAAATAATAAACACATAGAAATTATACTCTATCTCTTAAAAAACCCTTATTTGTATTTAAATGTGCTAGCGTATTTTAAAAATAATAAAAACATGTAATTTAACTTTATCTCTGAAATTTTTTCCTCTATTCTTTCTATTTTTAATTAATTGACACGATATATGCGAAATTTTTATCTTTATTTATGATTACATTTTTCACATATAAACAAGGTAATTTATAAATACAATATATACGTTAAAGACCTATAGAATATAATCTAGTAATTTGCAGTGTTTAAAATTATCAACTTAATCTCAATTTATGGCGGTTCTATGGATATATCTGGATTTATATTTATGTATTTATCAGTAAATTAAAGTTATCATATAAAATATAACTGATCTATATAACGTATTTGAAGTTTTTTATGGTAATTGGGAAATGAAATAAAAAAATATGACTATAAAATCGTTAAGTTATGATCATTAGGCTAATATTGATACTTTATCATAATTGTGTGGTTCAAAAAACCTTTAATAATCTTTGAATATCTTTAATTTTGCACTGGTCTCTAAATTATTAAAATAGTTCTAAAAATAAACTTAATTGTTGTAATATTTATTTTTTCGATATATAAAAAACCTTTAAATTAATAGATCCGATCTTTTTACCATAAAAACTGTTCTATAATGTGCTATTTATTATTTTTAATGCAAAATAGTTGTATTTAACACCATTCTATTTTAGTATTTTGGTCTTTTTTTTTATTTATAATTACAGTTTATTAATTATTTTTTATTAAGAATATGAATTTATATTCAAAAACTTATATTTTTCGCCGTTTTTTTATAAAATCGAAATATTGTTCTGTGACTTACTAATTTATATAAATATTTTTGTGTGCAAGTATTTGAAGCGGTTTGATCTTTTATAGGTTGTAAAAATGAATAAAGAATGAAAATATTTTATTTCCTTGGAATAACATCAATCGAAAATCTATATTCTTGATAGTGGAAAGTAATTCGATCATTTCAACTTATCTTTTTAAAACAAGAATAATATTTTTCAAAACAATATGGTTGTACTTGGCAGTATTGATGTTTAGTTCATATCATAAAATATAATTTTTTTTTAAAAATGTCTATGTTTTTATCGAATAACACAAAGTTAAAAATATTTATATTTATAATTATTCAAATTATTAAAATAATTTTTCTAAAAAATTTAGCTTTTACAAATTTATCATAAAATAATCAAAAAAAATGGTTTTCTTATCTTTTTATGAAAATAAACTCAGTTGAAACATAATAGCGTTAAAAATAAACATATCAAATATTTTAAAACTGTTCGGAAAAGTAAACTGCTGAAAGTATTGTTGTTTTATTTATTATAATTGATTAGTTTTAAAAAACATATTATAGAATAATGGATAGTTATTTATAATAAATACGAGATAGAAGTATATAATTAAATTAGAGTTTATGTCAGCATTATATAGGAGGTAATTTTTGAAATAAAAATCTCTAGAGATAGAGTAGATGGCATTTTTAAAATATGAAAATATTGTGAAGCAATTTCGCTTTATATAATTTCTGAAAAAATGGTAAAATTTTGGCATAGCCTTCGGCACATTTACTACCAAATCAAAAATTACTTTTCGATTTCCAATCACCTGCACGCCTCTTATCTTCCACCAAAGCTACATCCATTATATTATTTCTTAATAATTATCCTGGCGAGAGGACTTTAATCTCTCACCAATGCCATCTTCAGAGCAGCAGAAATATAAGTTTATGTGATTTCTCCCCTATCGTATTACCTCGACAGGATTTATTTTCTTTTTTTTGACGAGAGTCTTTCCCACTCTCGTCGATATATCATGTCAATGTAGGAATTAAAAAGATTCTAATAAATATTTAAGAACTTTAATCGCATAAAAATAGACTAATTACCGCAATATTAAAAACAGATAAATATAGAATTCTAATTGTATAAAGCTTATAGTGATAGAAAAAATTATATAAGATTTTGGCGTTAAATTATATATAAAGTATCATCAGCTAATTGTAATATTAAAATAAAAAGCTGCAGCAATTATAAACAAAAATTTACTGACTTTATTATTTTAAAAATTATATTTAAAGAAACTAAACATATAATAATCTTTTTTATATATTTAGAGGAAAAAGAATCAAAAATACTATAAAAATAATATCAATGTATAATTTCAAAGATATTTTCGACTTTTTAATATATTTCTATAATTTTAAATCTAAAAAGATATGTTTCAATGGCTTATATTATAAAATACTAAAATCTGAATCGGTATTAGCAATCTTTTGAGATTAACATGTGTAAAACTGTTAATAATTATAGATTGACTTATAAGAACTTTGTATCACATAAAATGGAAATTAAGTAAAGTAAATATTATAATTATCTTGGTATTCACGTATTAAAAGAAATAGAGTATGTAGAAGTTTTCTGAATCCTGTTATATGCATACGAAAAACATTATAAGCATATTAAAGCACCATAAAATGCTATATATAATTTAATTGGTAACATAAACTTAGTTTTCTATTATTATTAATTTTTATTTTGTTTTGTAGTCGCATCTAAAAAAACTTAAACATACCATATTGGCTATATATCAATGATGATTATGTGATTTTATCTTTAATGACTTCAAAGCTCATCAAGGTGCAATTTTCACACATAATAAAAATGATTTTCAAAAAATAAGATCAATGAAATTATTTTACGGCTGATAATGCAAAAAAAGCCCATTATAAGCTATATATGCATACAATATGTGATTGAGCAAATAATTTTATGTAGTTTATGTGCTTCATGAATTAGAATCATAACATCAATATACAATTGCCAATATATGTTTAATAAAAAAACAAAAAAAAAGTCTTGAATTCTAAAAAATTTCGATCTTAACGATTTTTGATGCTAAAATATCTTATAGATATCATTTCATTTTTAAGGAAAAAAATTTTCTCTTCTTTCATATATTGTAAATTAGTTTTAAATACATTACTGAATTTTTTAGCGGATTTAAACATGCTTATTCTATAAATAACTTTATAGTTCATTGTTATTTTTTATATTAAGCATAAATGTGTTTTTTTTATGGTTAAATATTTCAAAAACTAATTTATTTCAGTTTCTAACTCATCTTATTAAAATAAATCAATTATTAATGTTTAAATTAGAATACATGAGTTCACGTGAATAAAAGCAAATAGTACATAAAATACAAAAAAAAATATGATTATAAGTCCAAACCATGTTTTATCGATTTCTTATATTCATCCTCTTCAAATGATTTTCTATATTTATTCATTTCAAATATCTAAAAATATCATGACTATCGGTAATAATTTTATAATTACCAAAATATGATGGTCAAATATGTTAGTTTTATGTTTATTACAAGTTATAAACTCTTTTCGAGACAAAAATTAATGTTTTACATAAAAAATTTTAAAATCCCTGAGTCTATAAAAAAAAAGTTTAAAAGTTGGAACCTTGTAAGTATATTATTATACTAAGTATATTTTCGTTGACGAAAAATAAAAAATTACTAGCTTAAATCATTACAAAATTTTTTTCACTAAATTAAATCTAAATATAAATTAAATTTTACTTACTCGATATATATTATCTGAATAAAAACATCAATATAAATTTATTTTTGCCGTATTCTATAGATTTTTGGTTTTTTAATATGCAAATACAGAATTTTCACATGATTTATTAAAGTGAAAACAAAATATTTGTGTAAAAACGTAGTAAATCTAGCATCTTGAGAATTTAAAAATAAAAAAAATGACACGAAAAGAAAGGGGCAAATAAAATCGATAAAAAAGTATATCTAAACTTCTAAAATTTAAAGTTAAACTTACTAAATCAAATCATGCAATAGAAAATTTAATTTGGATATTAACGTAAGGAAAAAAATAAATTTTGGCTATGATTTGAAGAAAAAAACAACCCGTAGAATAAGTCCAATATTTTGCGAGAAAAAAAATTGTCATTTACGTTAACTACAATAAGCAAACTTATGTAATTTAATATAATCGTATAAAATAATTCAGTGTAATTACAGATCAGATGGAAAAAATAAATATCATATTATTAATAAGTTTGTATATAAATATTAATAATAAAAGTAGTAATATTTGGTAGCTCAAATATTTAATGGGGCAAAAAAGAAAAAAATGAATATTTACATGGATAAATAGATACACTAAAACAAAAAAAAGCTGACTTGTAAATAAAAAAACAATCGTGGCTGAAATATAGCAATGTATCATATATGTAATGCATAAAAGTGTAATCTATTTATTTTTCGACAATCCCATCTTTTATATGAATCTATAAGTTTTCTTTCTATTCCAATTTCTTTTTAGGTGTTAATAATGCCTGGTTTATTTTTTATTTAGTTCTATTGTTTACGACAATCTTTTAAATAGTTGAGTTAAAATAATGTAAAATTGGCATTTTTACTATAAATATAAAACAAAAATATCATTTAAATATTATTTATAGAAAAATCGGACTTATTCAAATAAAACAGATATAATATTATTTGTGGGTTTTAAAACAATATTTTTCTCACATTAGGATAATCCAATTAAAGATATCGGCACGATTTATATAGAAAATGTTTGATTTGAATATATAATCTAGAAATATTACTAAAAGTTGGCATTATATATAATGATGCGCTTCAATATGTTAAAGAAAACCATATCATTATACAAAAATCATAATCTTAAGTTAAATAATTATCGAATAAAGAAATTACATATTCGATTTTATTTTTGAAAGGTTTATTATGTTGAAAATGTCAATTTAGAAAGACTAGGATGATATTTCAATATTTAATTTAAAAAAAGAACAGCTTTTAAATAAGAATAAAACTTTATACATTACCATAAAGATAAGATTCTATGGTCTTAATCATTCAACAACGCTTAGTTTACATTTCTTTATTATACAGATTCTATAGTACGATAAATTACTTTTTTTCCTGTAAAATAAAATATTTAATGTGATCAATACACAAAAAATAAAAAATAAAATACTTAGTCACATATATTGTGATTGAGTTATTGTGTATATTGGTCTTATAGATTTATATAAGATCATAATCAAATTTATTTTTACTAAATGCATAGAATAAGTATAAACCAGCATATAAATATAGCATTTTTTAAGTTAGACAAATATAAGAAAATAAAAACCTTGTAATTATATTTTGCATAATTATAGGACAAATGTTATAAAACTATTATATTATACAAAGAAAGGACCATGATATTGTTTTTTACTTACGCTATTTATGTTGTTTTTCGTTGGCATTCAAAATATAAGTATGCGAAAAAAATAAAATTTATAAAAAAAAAGACTGTGTATGGTAAATCTTGCTATAACGCATATGATTATCTTAATGTATTATACGATGTAACTCCGTCAAAAAACGCCGTATTCTATAAATAATGTTTTTCTAAATGTACATTATATTTAACAATCTAAACACAGAAAATTTTAAAGTTATTTTTAAAGTCGTTCTAACCACATGGAATGATTATATCTAGCTCTTTAGAATTATAATAAAAACTATAAGGTCTTAAGATTGATTTCGATGTCAATAATCTCGAAATTATATTTATCAAAATTTTCTAGGAAAGTTTCGTTAAAGAAAGATTTAAAATTCGATATATGATAAATAAAGTCATAAAAAACATAAAAAATCAGCGCTTAAATACACAAAAGCAAAGGCATTACGAAATAGAATTATAAAAATACATAATTTATTGTAATATTTTAAAAATACCATCACATGATGCATATAATAATTATTATAGAAACATTAAAAAATGTTAACTTATTTATAGGTTATTTCTATATTCAAAATAACAATTAAAATATAATAAATAATTATACATTTTAAATTCAAAGACGAACTTATTCTTATTTACGAAAAAAATGATTGTGATTAAACAAGTCTAATCATAACAATGTAAAATATCGAGTTATCCTATATTCAGCTAACTTTATAAATTACGTAAATATAAGGTATTTCTAAATCGAAAATACATATGTGAATAGTATCTAAAAAAATTCAGATATATATAATTATTGTAAATTAAAACTCTATATTGAATTATCTTATTTTTTGATCTTAATATTCTTTCACACATTGATAACTTTTATAGATTTTATAGTATACTTATCCAATAAATCTTTTAATATGTCACTAATAACAATTAAAAAACATAAATTTGAAACAAAATAATATTTTTTTTATTTTTCTTCCAAGTAACTCGTAAATTTGTTCTGTTTTCATACTATTTTTCAGATTAATATAGTAAATAACCAAATATTTTGTCTCGAAATTTATTTCAACATATTTTTTAGCAAAAACGAAAAAAATGTTTGAATAATATTTTGCGACATATATCTAACATCTATAAGTTTTCATAAAAACCACTCAATTTACTTTTTTATAAAAAATATACAAAATAAGTAACTATTATATCTTATAATTAAGCGTATAAAAATAGATGCAAAAAAAAAACTTTAAGATTCCAAAAACATTATTAAAAACAACTAAAGAGTAAGTTAAAAGCATTATAAAGTACCTTCTTATTGTACGATTCTTTTTGAGCTTTTAATTCGGGTATTCTTGTGAATATTTAATATAATAATACGGCGAACGAGTAATATAAATCGGTTTAAAAACAGAATTTATTATAAAATAAACTGTATAAATGCTAAGCACTAATTGGTTGCAACAAGATTTTCTATTTGTATATTTATAAACGTATAGAACAAAATATAATTTATTTTCAATTATTCTTAGTTCTGTTCGGATATTATGGTATTCCACTTAGAAAAAAATTCAATAATTGGTTTTTTTAAACCAAAAATTATTTATTGTATATATATTCAAACGAATTGCACAGAAATTTTCTTTACTCTTATTAATTTAAAAGAATAATTAAAAGTATTAAAAAAAACAAACTTTATTATAATTCGAAGCAAAAAATTCGAATATAAACCACAAAAACAATATGTATATAATGACAGAAACTTAATTAGAAGCACACAAATCATCAAAAAATGTTATATTTCTAAACCGAGGATATAAAATATTGGATGAATCCTTTATGATTATATGCAATTATAATTAGAATCTTGGTTTTTTAAAGCTCATATTCATATGAATATTTTGAAACTGCGCAAATCAAAATATTAGACTGGAGTTCTTGCCAATCACCATATTAAAATTCAATTTAGTTTCATATGCAGTTACAGAAAAACCAAGCTTTGTTGGTTTATATTAGCATATAAAAACATGTCAAATTAGACTAAAATGAATTCATTTGCTATAAGTTGTCATTTTTTTATAAATAAAAGTTCAATTATATAAACACAGTAAATTTGATTCGTATAAATACTGTGGCTTATATAGGCATAAAGATGACACGAAAAATCAAGATTCATCTGAATCGAGTCACAAGAACAAATCCAGAAGAAAAAAAGAAGATTCAAATTCCGTGAAATTCGTAAATGAGCAGAACCTATATTTTTTTAAGTAGTAATAAAGAAGTAAAAAATTTTGACACACGAACCGTCAATATAATTCTAAAATGAAAAACTGAAGATTTAGAAGAACCAAAAAGGCTAATGAAAACACGTTATTTGATGTCGAAATTTTATATTTAGAACGTAAAACTATGAGCAGAATGCGGTAAATGTGCTTCCTAATGATGATTATGATGCGCTTATAAATGAATTTTTCGTTTCATATCTTGATATTCAGATAAACATACGTAAAATTATAGAAAGCAATGCGTTCTAGGGGGAAATTCAAAAACACATGTTAAAACAGCAAGAAAAAAATTATAAAACGTATAACATATTGAACGGTGGCTGAAAATTACTTGAGGTTATAAATAAGAAAAAAGATGTTTATCTTATATAAAAAAATCTGGGAAATCCGAAGAATCCTTACAATGAGACGAAAATATTTTAAAATCAAATTATGCCAAATGAATCAGATTCAAAAATATCAGTAGGTTTTTTTGTCGAAATTACAGAACATTATATAATAAAAGATATGATTTTTACCATCAATATATGAAATAAGATATAATAAAAACAT